>NC_041382.1:628310173-628395140 GCF_002162155.2 Triticum dicoccoides
CGACGCCACCCTCTGCTCCGCCGTCGCCACAGCCCGGCGCGCCGCCAGCCGCCGTTCCCCGCCGCGCCGCCCGCTTCCATGGCCTCCCCGCGCCGCGGTTGCACTAGCTCCGGCTGCCGGAGCTCGTCCACGCCTTAGATCCGGCCATCCCTGCCAACTCCGGCCATTCTCCGGCGAGATCCGCCCGGGTGGATGAGATCCACCAGTTCCAGCATCCAAACGTCCGTCTCAGATCTGCACCGAGCCGTCCCGCACCGCTCCGTCCCGTTGACTTTCTCAGAGAGGTTAAAATTTCACCAAGTCCCTGAGATTTCCATGTTTCATGTGCCCATTTTCATCATGTCGTAACTCCGCATCCGTAACTCCTATTTGGGCATATAGCATATCATGTTTGTCTCAGAGAGCACATCATTTCATCTCATTGCATCATTTTCATTTGAGTTCATCTTGATGCCCGAAATGCTGTTGGAAGAGTGCTATTTGAGATAGTTGCCAGATCTGCTGCACTAAATAGCTATTTGTCATTTTTGCCATGTTTATTGTGTGCATGATATGCCCCTGAGCTCTACATGTGTTTTGTTATATGCCATGCCATCTTTCAGAGGTGCTATCCATGTATTTTTGTGATATGTGTGGTGACTAGCACAAGCTTGCAAAGTGGAGCATTCGTTAATGCTGATTTCAGGGACTTAGCAATTCCACTAAGTCCTTGGTCTGTTCTTATCAATATGCCATATGTTCATGTTGTTTCCTAGTGATCCGTGCCTCTTTTGAGGATGATCAGTAAGGTTGTTTTGTTAATCTTGTAGTGCTCTATCCATCCATGTCTTTGTTTGCATTTATGGAGCACCCTAGCTTGAGTCAATCGAGCTCTACTTTTGTCATTTCGTGAATCTGGGCAGATTGTCTACTTGTTAGCGATTTTGCCGGGGATGTTGTAATTGATCCGTGCATGCTATGTTATTTTTCTTGCCATGTCTAGCTTGTATAATGTATATTCTTGATGGGTGTATGCTTAGATTGTCATGACATGCTCTGTAGTGAGTGCATCGAGCTCGTAAACATGCCTACTTGATATCTGATTTGCATGTTCCAGTTTTTCACTAAGTCTGAGAGTCTAATTATGTTTTTGCCATGTTCACATGCTTGCAATTGTATTTTCTGATCCCTTTTGGCTCAAGGTCACTAAGGGACTTTTGTTAAGCTCTTTGAGTAGACCCATTCCATGCCTTGCTTTGCCATGTTCAGGCCCTATAACATATAGTTTTCATGCTCCAAAGTGTGCTACCTGATCTGAAATTCCAGACAAGTGTTAATTTCACTAAGTCTGAGATCTGTTTACCGTTTGCATTTTTGCCATGCTTGTTTGAACCTATTAATGGATGAATTGGCCGTATCTCAGTGTTCATCTTTTGTTAAGCATCATGAGTGGATCCCTGCCATGTATTTTGCTGCCATGTTTGGGTGATGTAGCATGTTCATCTTGTTGCATTCAGATGGCTACTTGTTGTATATCGCAGACCGGTGCCATATTTGAATTGCTTGCCATTTCCAAACCGTGACTCCGATTCCGGCGTTCTTTATATAGTTTTTAAGCGAATTCACCTCACCTTCCCAGTGGCACACTTGGATTTCCAAGTCGAGGCCAGGTTCAATCGTTCCTTGTAAAATCATGCATATGCATCGCATACCGCATCCCGCATATCATATCGTGTTCATGTGTTGGATGTTTACTATGTTGTGTGCTTCTTTCCGGTGTTTTCTTCTTCGGGTTGGTTCCAGTAACGTCCGTTTGTGAGGACCCGTCCGTCTACGCCCGTTTGTCTTCTTCATGGACCCGTTCTTCTTCCTTGCGGGATTTCAGGCAAGATGATCATACCCTCGAAATCACTTCTATCTTTGCTTTGCTAGATGCTCGCTCTTTTGCTATGCCTATGCTGCGATACCTACCACTTGCTTATCATGCCTCCCATATTGTTGAGCCAAGCCTCTAACCCACCTTGTCCTAGCAAACCTTTGATTGGCTATGTTACCGCTTTGCTCAGCCCCTCTTATAGCGTTGTTAGTTGTAGGTGAAGATTGAAGTTTGTTCCTTATTGGAACATGGAAATGTTGTTGCTTGTTGGAACATGTTTACTTGTTGGGATATCACAATATCTTTTATTTAATTAATGCATCTATATACTTGGTAAAGGGTGGAAGGCTCGGCCTTATGCCTGGTGTTTTGTTCCACTCTTGCCGCCCTAGTTTCTGTCATATCGGTGTTATGTTCCCGGATTTTGCGTTCCTTACGCGGTTGGGTTATAATGGGAACCCCTTGACAGTTCACCTTGAATAAAACTCCTCCAGCAAGGCCCAACCTTGGTTTTACCATTTGCCACCTAGCCTTTTTCCCTTGGGAGTCGCGCATCCCAAGGGTCATCTTATTTTAACCCCCCCGGGCCAGTGCTTCTCTAAGTGTTGGTCCAAACTAGAGCCACTTGCAGCACCACCTCGGGGAAACTTGAGGGCTGGTTTTAGCTGTACGTAGTATTCATCCGGTGTTGCCCTGAGAACGAGATATGTGCAGCTCCTATCAGGATGTCGGCGCATCGGGCGGTCTTGATGGACTTGTTTTACCATTGTCGAGGATGTCTTGTAGAACCGGGATACCGAGTCTGATCGGAATGTCTCGGGAGGAGGTCTATTCCTTCGTTGACCGTGAGAGCTTGTCATGGGCTAAGTTGGGACACCCCTGCAGGGTTTTGAACTTCCGAAAGCCGTGCCCGCGGTTATGGGCAGATGGGAATTTGTTAATGTCCGGTTGTAGATAACTTGAACCTTAACTTATTAAAAATGAGTCAACTGCGTGTGTAACCGTGATGGTCTCTTCTCAGCGGGGTCCGGGAAGTGAACACGGTGTTGGAGTTATGCTTGACGTAGGTTGTTCTAGGATCACTTCTTGATCATAGTTTCTCGACCGTGCTTTTCCTTCTCTTCTCGCTCTCTTTTGCGTATGTTAGCCATCATATATGCTAGTCGCTTGCTGCAACTCCACCTCATACCTTTACCTTACCCATAAGCTTAAATAGTCTTGATCGCGAGGGTGCGAGATTGCTGAGTCCCCGTGACTCACAGATACTTCCAAAACCAGCTTGCAGGTGCCGTTGAACCATGCAGATGACGCAACCAAGCTCAAGGAGGAGCTCGATGAAGATCTTTTCCTTTGTGTTGTTTCGTTCTAGTTGATCAGTAGTGGAGCCTAGTTGGGGTCGATCGGGGCCTTGTCGCATTTGGGGTTCTTCTTTTATTTTGGTTCCTTAGTCGAACCTTGATTGTATTTGGTTGTTGGAATGCTTTATTCATGTAATTGTGTGAAGTGGCGATTGTAAGCCAACTATGTATCTCTTTTCCCTTATGTATTACATGGGTTGTGTGAAGATTACCTCACTTGCAACATTGCTTTCAATGCGGTTATGCCTCTAAGTCGTGCTTCGACACGTGGGAGATATAGTCGCATCGAGGGCGTTACAATTTGTTTCTTCGGACAATTTGCTCCCTAATGGGCGCATTTCCTTTGCCAAAGCTCGAAGATCATCATTATCAAACTCTGACCCGTCTTCTTTTATGCTTGGATATCCGTGTCCTATATCAGCCGAGTCAAGATCTGGTATCCAGGCTTTAGCCCAGATTAGTGCAGTCAGAGCACCTGCCCTTAGCTTGCAGCTGATCTTTTTAACTCGTCCAACCGGCAGGAAGCATTGACAGCTTTTCTAATGTTTCCTTGATCAGGTTTGGGGGCGGTTTGTTATGAGCGGCAGTGCAAATGATCCGTCGTGCGCCGGTATATAACTGCTCTATAAGAGTATAGGCAGCCTTCAACTTCTTCTGCATATCAGAGCCCAGGTGGGTAATGAGAGATCCTGCATCATTGAACATATTGATAAATCGACAGTTTATGGGATGATACATGTTGAAGCTTATCATAAGGGTACTTACCAAACACAACAGTGGTCATGGCATTGATTTGCCGCTTCAGGCCAGTCAATTCTTCTGCTGTCGGTTTAAGAGCTGTTTCAACGTCCTTCGCCCGTTTTAGGAGAGTTGCTTTTTCAGCGTCCCATCCCGCCCGTTCGCCTTTAAAGCCTTCTTTCAGTTGTTCCATGGCTGCTAAAGCACCAGTCAGCTCTTCTTTAGCCTTGGAAGTTTCTGCCTGCTGGGACTTAATATTTTCCTGAAGGTCGGCGATTTGAGATTCTTTTTGGCTCAGATCGGTCTGCAAGCGACATATAATGAGTTAGTAATGCATATTTGAAGTCCCAAGCACATAACAGGTTATACACTTTGCACTTGGGGGCTAATGCATATGGCTTTTATCAACTGACATTTTAAGTCCCAATCACATAACAAGTTATACACAAGGCACTTGGGGGCTAATGTATATTTGCTCAAGACAAAATTATGGATTTTTCTTCATCCATCAGTTTACAAAGATGGTTATCAAGAGTTTTGGAAGCTTCATGACAGAAAGGTACCAATTCATCCTAAAGGTATAACCGATCCCTGGGGGCTACACAAGCAAAAAATTGCAAGACTCATACTTAAAAGTCCCGGTTCATCCTGAAACGATAAACCGGCCCGTGGGGGCTACGCAGGCAAAGTTGAAGTATTACGAAGTCCCAGTTCATGATGATGTCATAAAACGGCCCTTGGGGGCTGCTGGTGTTGATATTAGAAATTGGGCACAAGAGAAACAATTATGAAGAGTTAGTAGTGTTTACTCATATCGCTCCTTCATCAGGCCCACTAAACCGGCTTCATAGTCGCGTCTTGTATACAAGAGGTTTAAGAAGCCGGAATGAATCTCTTGGGCGTTGAGGTGGGCATAGCTGGATAAATCTGTTTTCCACTTGCCCTTATCCATAGCAGAAAACTCTTCCTTGGCACTATGCTTTGATAAAGCGATAGGATTGCCAGGGGTGGTGTTGCCGACGCCAGTGACAATGTCATCATCCGATTGGTCATCAGCCGCTTTGGCTGGGCTTGGCAGTTTATTTGCAGCTTTGGCTGGGCTTGGTGGATTAGTAGCATGGCCGGTGGGATCCTCTTCCATCAATTCAGCAAAGGTCTTAGGATGTTCTGGTGGTGGATCATCATGTATAGCGTCAGCATTCGGCTCAAAATTTTCTGGGGTCTGATCCGAGTTATCATCAACTGTCTTATTCAATTTGGCCTTTTTGCTGGGCCTCGCTTTGGCTCTGAAAGGAAAAGACATAAAGGTTAGATATAACAAATAAGTATAAAGCGTCAAGAGTTAAGTGTAAAGTGCTCACCCAGGAACAGTCTTCAGAGGAGGGAGTTGTGTGGCCGTTGACTCGTCGGATGATGAATGAGGTGTTCCCTGATAGTTTGAATAAGACGGATTAAGAGGTTGCCTGAAACAACCCGCCTTGGGATAAGGAGTATCAGAAATGTATGAGACGTCTGATCGATGTTTCCGGGTTGGAGTGTTCGGTAAACCGGCTAAAGTAACTACATGGCCGCTATGCCGGGTTGTGCGGCGAGCTTCATGCTCTTGTTTCTTCAAAAAAAAGTTGGGATCCAGATAAGCTAGAGGGTGTGAAAATTTTACTTTCTGGATTGCTTGACGGGTTTTCTGTGTTGGCTGAGGATCTAAACCGGAGGAAAGAATAATTACCTCTACATCTTTAGCCTGGCTAGCTTCAGCGTCCTCCTAATAAGGTTCATTGTCAATGAAGTGTATGAAAAATGAACCA
Source organism: Triticum dicoccoides (assembly GCF_002162155.2). Classification (NCBI taxonomy): domain Eukaryota; kingdom Viridiplantae; phylum Streptophyta; class Magnoliopsida; order Poales; family Poaceae; genus Triticum; species Triticum dicoccoides. The sequence continues at coordinate 628,315,930 of NC_041382.1, forward strand.
AGAGAATTAAGTTCTACCTCTGAGTCCGGATTATCAAGGTCCTCGTCGAGGTTCAGCCTGGTGGATTCAGCTGTTTTCTTCTTAGCAAGTTTTTTGACAACCTCAGTTTTGGGACGAGGGGTCTTGGCCGGTTTATCCTGAGGTTTCTTCTTCCAAAATGGGCTGTCACCCTATTAAAAGATTGACAAAGGTTGTAAGAAAAAGTTAAGAATATCAGGAACAAACAGGAGTTAGGCAATTCTTACAGCTGGCGGTTTATTCAAAATGCAGAAGGGACTTAGCCCTATTTTGCTGCAGACAGCCACCGATTCATCCAGGATCTTTTTAACAACTTCAGTGATTTCAGCGTCAGTTAACTAAATGTCAGTGTGCCGTTGAGGATCTTTTGACTCCCCTGTGTACTCGCACATTAAACCGGGGCGACGGCTTAAAGGCAAAATACTCCATGATATCCAGCAACGAACAAAGTCAATTCCTGTTAAACCATTAGTCATAAAGGCTCTGAGCTTGGTGAGTTGTGGTGCATATTTGGCCCGTTCCTTTGCAGTCAATCTTTGCGGAAATGGATCCGTGTTCGCAAGCCGGTGAGCACGATAACCCGGCAGAGGATTCTCATCGTCAGGGGAAGTATCTTTGCAGTAGAACCAAGTCTAGTTCCAATCGTTAGGGTGACTATGATGCTTGGCGTGAGGGAAGCTGACGTCTTTCCTCTTGTGAATTGAAATGCCGCCAAGTTCAGTATTGGGCTCGTTTACAAATTCAGTACGGCGGTTTAAATAGAAAAAGTCCCTGAACAGTTCAACGGTCGGTTCTTCTTGCAGGTAAGCCTCACAAAACACTTGGAAATTACAAATATTGGACACAGAGTTAGGTCCAATATCTTGAGGGTGGATCTGGAAGCTAGCAAGCACATCGCGAAACTTTGATCCGAGAGGTTTAAAACCACGGCTCAGATGATCAACAAACAGAACTATCTCGCCATCCTTGGGCTCAGGAGGATTTTCTTGACCAGGGGCTCGCTAGTGGATTTCACTCTGTTTTGGTAAAGCGTCGGTTATAACACATCCTTTCAGATCTTCTTCCGTAACCCGGGATGGGACCCAGTTACAAGCATAAAAGGTCTTGGCAATTTCTTAGACAACGTGAAGGAAGGATTGTGCCGGTTTAAGATTCATGGTTGACAAGCATAAAGCGTTGCAGGTTAAGGGACAAAAGGTTTTCAGGCATGCAAAAATTGTTAAACCAGAGATTAATGCTATTATAAAGGATAAATGGATTGTCGGTTTACAAGGGGACTAATGGTATGTGGCAGGTTATTTTCTAAAAGATAAACCACCTACATGGACAATGAAAATATAGATCTGAAGCCGAAAAATGACAAAGTGAGGAAGAATGTCACATCCCTAGTTCTCGTATGGTCCTAGGCTTGCTTTGTGCATCATGTTTAAATTTCAAATGAAATTGAAATAGGGATGTTGCAAACCCTAGCACCAAAGTTTTTTCCCAATAGGTTCAACTTTAAAATGGATTTTCAATGAACCCAAAATGCTACTCAAAATGTTCATGCTCTTTGGATAATGTTGGGAACAACAACCAGAGGTGATGCACATTTTTGCTACACATTTTGGATTTTTGAATCAATGCATAAATATTTGATTTGGAGCTGTTTAAATTGTATAAATATTTTAATGGCTCCAAAAATGTTGGGAATTGGTGAGGGCCTCTGGAATATTATATCAAGATACCACAAATATTTGCAGCATTTATGGAAATGTTTTAACATTTCTTTTAGAGTCAAAACAAATGCCAGAAATAGAAAAAAAAACAAAAAACATAGAAAACACTTACCTGACGCTTACCTGGCGCCCCACCACGGCCCAGCAGAGGCCCAGCCCACTGGCTCTTGCCAGTCCTCTACCTCCTCTCGCCAGAAGGACGAGAGGCGTGTGCCCGCAGCGCGCGAGCACGCGCTCGGCCACTTCCTGCCTCTCTGCTAGCTCTCCGACGCCCTGGACGCCTCCAACACTGCCACGCAGACCCCCTGGCCCCTCCCTCACTCTCCCCATGTCCATCCCCCTCCTCTAATCTCTCTGCGCAGCACCACCAAGCGCAGCTGACGCCACCGCTCGCCGTTGCTGCGGCCACTGCCTCCCCCTCGCCCCCTGGACATGCCCAAGAGCTCCACGACGTCGTCTTCGTCATCTCCACCGAGCCAAGCGAGCCGGGGCACGCCATAGCGACGTCATCATCATCGTCTTCAACCTTGGTCACCGTCGTTCTTTGTCGTTGATCCGTCGCCGTCAAGTCACCCCCGAGCCCGAGGACCAGCTGCTGCGACTCCCAGTGAGCACCTGCTCCAAATCCCTCTCCCTCCCGCATCGATTTCAAGCTCTAACTAGCCCCGCCACCAAGCCCGAGAACTCATCACCGCCGGCCATGGCGCCGCTGCGGCCACAGCTGCCGTTGCTCGCGTCCGAGCTCATCAGCGCACTCAGCGCACCCATAGGAGCACGATGCACTCACCATCTCCTCCCCTAGTGCTCCGTAGCTCCGTTTTCATCGATGGCCGAACCACGGCCGCCGCAAACCTCGTCGCCGGCGTCGATTCCGGCGACCATCTGGTCCAGCTCCACCACCCACACACGCGGCTCAGCCCCAACTCTCCATAGGACCCAACAACGCTCCAAACTGTGGTCTGTAGCGCGATCCCGACGCGCTCCGCCGCGTCTGGACTCGCCGGCGGCTAAACGCCGGCGACCGCTGACCTTTGACCGGCGTGGGTTGACCCCCACAGCCCAGTTGACCTCCCCCTCTCTCTCACTGACTTGCGGGCCCGCCTGACTAATTACTATAGTTAGCGCTAATTAACTAACTAGGTTAGCTACTACAGTCACTGACTAGTGGGCCCTGCCCAGTTAGTTAGGACTAACTAACTTAGTTAGTTGACTGGGTCACTGACCAGTGGGACCCACTGGTCAGGTTTGACCTGGTCAGCCCTGCTGACGCCTCTGTGACATCACGCTGACGCAGTATTTGTTTTTCTGGATTTTAAATAATTCAGAGAATTTCAGAAAATAGTTAAAACTTCTAAAATTCATAATAATTCAACCGTAACTCCAAATCAAATAAATTATATATGAAAAATTATCAGAAAAATGCAAGGAATCCATTTATGCTAGTTTCATGCATGAAAAACCAACTTATACTTGCTGTATAAGTGAAAATGTAATAATGGCATGTTATATATTTAATTTGGGGTTTGCATATGAACCCTTGGTACATATGGACTTCAACCAAATTGATGCTAGATGTATTAGGGCAAATCATAGCATCTTTGAAATGTTATCTTCATGCATCATATTGTTGCATATGGTTGTTATTGATTGCCGGCACCGTCCCCTCTCGATAGGTTCTACTCCGAAAGGTGTCCCGAGTACCTGTGTGAGGAGCAGTACTTCTTCGTGGATCTATCAGGCAAGCAAACCCCCTTGAGCATCTTGATAAAATCCCACTCTCTCGCTCCTGCTCCTTTTACTGCATTAGGATAACAACGATTCAAAACTGCTACTTTCTGCTGCGGTAGCTGAACCCATTCCTCTGCATGACCTGTCATTGCCACAGTAAATAGTTGAAACCCACTAGCATGAGTAGGAGTTGCTTGAGCCTTGATTTGCCTGCTCATCCATGCTTGTTTTTCTTTATGCCAGCTATGCTTAGAGTTGTGTTAGGTCTGATTCATCTGGAATGAATTGGAGTGGTGAACACGTCCTACTGATAAAGGCTAAGTGTGTGAACACATTTTGGTAAAGGTAGCGATGAGAGACCATGTAGGAGTACATGGTGGGTTGTCTCATTGGAACCATCCTTAAGCACTGAGTTTTGTGTATGTTATCTAAGTCCAGTTACTACCACACATTGGGTTCCGGTTATCTGGCCCTTCTTGGCTTATTAATCCACTTGATCTCTGTCCAGGAGTTGCAACTAGTTTCTGGCGTTTGTAGGTAGTGCTACTTGTCTACCAAGTGGTGTCTGACGGGACGGGCTTGGGACAGACTAGGCACCGTGGCACAGTGTACCAAGTGGCACCCGGATGGTGGGCTTGGGAACCCTGCACACATCGTTTGGGGCCGTGAGCGACACCCCGACCGGATCTCCTTGCGGATGGAACCTGAATAGGCGATAAACCTGGATGAGAGACTTGTGTGGTTAGTCAGGTCGTGGCCGACACCCTCGCCCGGCTTCCGCTTGAAGGTTGTCGAGGTACATGATGTGTATAGGGCTATAAGTGGCGAGAGCGTGTGTGACGAAGTACACCCCTGCAGGGTCAACATTATCTATTCGAATAGCCGTTTTCCTCGGATATGGAAACTTGGAGAACTTATGTAGTACATAGACAACTTGAAGTGGATACTCTAAAATATGCAAGATAAGCATGAGTGCTATGGAAGATGGGAACGGATCCATAGTGGAGTATTGATATGGTGAACATGTGGACTCGTGTGCGTCTTCTCACCTCAAAGAAGTTTCTGATACTTGTAGTATAGATTAGCCACTGAGTCAAAGCTGGCTTGCTGCTGTTAACTCCACCACCCCCTTTGTTGATAATGTTGCATATGTAGATAGTTCTGATGTAAGACTTGCTGAGTACCTTTGTACTCATGTTTGCTTATTTATGTTTTGCAGTTGGTTACGCTAGTGACTTTGACGAGTAGCTTGTATCCCAGCTACGATCTTGTACCCTTGGGAGGGTCGTGTATAGTCAGGCTTCTTAGTCTTTTCCTTTGTAGTTGTCTGTACTCAGACATGTAATGCTTCCGTTGCTTGTATGCTCTGAATGATGGGTCATGAGACCCCTGTTTGTATTGAATGCTACGTGGCTCTTCTGGGCCTTTATCTATATGAGTTTGAGTTATGTTGTGATGCCATGATGTACAACACATACTTGCATGTTATGCGTACGTGTAATGTGTATTGCTATGTGTGGGATCTGACAACCTAGTTGTTTACCTCTGATAGCCTCTCTTATGGGGAAATGTAGTCTTGTGCTTCCATGTGCCATAGTAGTCCGCTACAGCCCGGTTCACCGGAGTCCTGCTAGCCCAGCACTACTACTCCGGAACACTTGACTGGGCGGCATGTGATTCACTTTGTTCTTGTGTCTGTCCCTTCGGGGAAATGTCACGCGGTGACATCCGGAGTCCTGCCTAGCTTGCTATAGCCCGGGTTCCCGGAGTCCTATTAGCCCAGTGCTACAGCCCGGATTCATACGCTGTTGACCGACATGCTCGAGGTTGACTCATGTATGCCTGTCCCTGTAAATTAGTGCTACTTTGGGTTCACGACTAGTCATGTCGGCCCGGGTTCTCTGTCATATGGATGCTAGCGACACTATCATATACGCGAGCCAAAAGGCGCAAATAGTCCCGGGCCAGGTAAGGTGGCACCCGTGGGAATACCGTGCGTGAGGCCACAAAGTGATATGAAGTGTTACATGCTAGATCGGCGTGACTTAGGATCGGGGTCCCGACAAAGAACAAGTTTCACAGTTTCACATTAGAATTTCAGAGCTACCACATGTCAGGAAAAGGAAAATATTTAGACCTAAAGGTTGGTGCTTGAGCAGTTCATGAAGTTCTAGATCGGGTCTTTCTACACAAAAGAGATGATCTGGTGCCAAAAGAGGGACTATCATTGCTACCGCACAAGAGTGTATTATGTTTGGAGTCTATTATATAGGCTATAACGAAGAACAGGGGAAGAACACCGCGAAGCTTCCATGAGCCTGTGTGAACCCTAAATGGATCTATAGAGGAAAGAAAGAAGATCTCACCGAGACTGTTGAACAGCGGAAGGGCGACGAGATTCTCTGGTCGAATCAGGTTGATGCAGCGGCCATTGTTGGGGCAGATGCGAAGGTCGACGGCGGTGGCAGCATTCGAGTACTGAGGCGATGCGAGGTGGAAGAAAGACGAAGAGGCAAGGGGAGAAAAGGAAAGGGACCCTCGGTCCAATTTATAAGACGATGGGATACATGCACGGGAGTCGAGGAGCCCAAAAAATGGATATGACATCGAAAATCTCTTCTATGCAGTTCGTTGGTGAGATAACCTCAACGCCACCCAGTATTGGGGCGGGAGTTCGGGAGTATTGCCATAACTTGTATAACTGATGCTTTTCGAAGGTTGAGGTAGACGATTTCCGAAGGTTTCTTGGTTATGTGTTGAAGGATGGATACAGCTGGATGTAGGATTTGCTAGTTTTGGGTGAGATATTATGCTTCCCATGTATCCCCAACACCTGATTGCATAACCGGAAGTTTCGGGAGATTCATAAGTGGGAATTCAAGTAGCTCTTAGGATATCTTTCCGATAGATGTATGATATGAAATTGGGGTTCGACGTCTAGTGGTCCGCCTATTCACGGTCGGTTTTACAGTGGTCTCGTTGTGTCTTAAAGAGTCCTTGGCTATGCCGACTTGGGGACGCTGTCACACCCTAGTTAGTTCAAGCATTAGAGTGTGCATCATGTATAAATTCCTCTTAATTTTGAAATGGGGAAGACAGAACCCCCAACCCCCCTAGAAACAACTAGGGTTTACTAAAATTATTTTTCAATGAACCTGAAATGCCCTTCTAAAAAGTTCACTCTCTTTGTCTTGGGTTAGAACCTCTGGCAAAATTGGTGCACAATTTTCTAGGTCAATAGAAGGTCATTGAATTAAATCATAAGTATTTGATTTTGGGCATTTAAATGCTATAAAATAATTTAAATGCTCAAATAATTCTGGAAATAAATGTTGCTGTTGGAAATATTCTAAACAGAGCCCACAATTATTTTCAGGATTTTTGGAAACATTGTAGTATTTTTAATAAAGCCCAACAGTTGCAGTTAAATAGAAAAACAGAAACAAATCAAAAAAGAGAGAGAGAGGGAAGCCCACCTGGGCCTTACCTGTGCTGGCCCAGCCCACCTGGCTCGGCCCAGCCGACTGGCCTTGCCAGTCGTCGTCCTCCTCCCGCTAGGAGGACGAGGAGCGTGTGGTCGGCGCCCGCGGCCACACGCCGGCCACCTCCTGCTTCTGCCGACGCCCTGGAGACGTCGAGGGATGCCATGCCGACCCCCACGTTCCCCTATCATCCTCCCTCACTCTCCCCCTCGTCTCCCTCACCCTCTCCCATGATGGCCGAGCGCGATCCTCGCCGCCGTTCGCCGTAGACGTCACCAGAGCCACCCCCTCGCCCCTCTGACAAGCCCAATAGCTCCACCTCGTCGCCCTGGACCTCTCCGCTGACCCACGTGACTCCAAACGCCGCCGAACGCCGTCTTCGCCCTCGTCTTCGACCTCGGGCACCCGAGCTGTCTCCGGTCGATTCGGCGCAGCCAGGACCTCCCCGAGCTCGCTGACCCCCTCTCCGACCCCGCTGTGAGCTCCTCTTCCTCTTCCCCCAGCTCCCGTGCTCGTTTGGCCTCTGTAGTCGCCACTTCCACCGCACCCGAAAGCTCCCCGCCGCCGGCCATGGCGCCGTCGTGGCTAGAGCCACAGTGGCTCGAAGCCAAGCTCACCGTTGTGCTCAGCGCAGCACCAGGAGGCTGTAGCCACCACCAGCTCCTTCTCCCGTGCACAGTAGCGTCGAACCCCAACCCCGTCCGAACTCCGGCCGCAACTGTCGAGCTCGCGGCGTCGCTTCCGGCGTCCCCGTGTCCAACAACTTGCACCACTGGATGCGGCAGCTCCCCAGCTACGCGTAGCACGTCTCCACCGGTGATTTGGTCACCAGAGGACCAAATCCGAAGCTCTCCGCCGTCTCGGCCTCGCCGGCGACTCAACGCCGGCGGGATTAGCCCCGCTGACCAGGGGTTTGACCCCAGTTTGACTCCATCTGAGACACTGATGTGTGGGGCCAGCTTCTAACTAATTTAGATTAGTTTAAATTAGAGCTAATCACTCTGTTAGAGGTTAATGACGCCGTTAACTACCTCTCTCTCACTGACATGTTGGCCCAGAGCCTAACTAACCCAGTTTAGTGCTAACTAAACACTAACCAACTCTGTTAGTTAGCTGAGAGACTAACAGAAGGGGCCCACCAGTCAGGTTTGACCTGGGCTGGCGCCTTTGACCCACTGATGTCACAGTGACGCAGTGCTGACGCATTAATTCAATTCTGGATTTATTCTTTAATAGGAATTCCAGAAAATAATCAAAACTTCTAAAAATCATAGAAAATCAACCATAGCTCCAAATGCAAAGATTTATATATGAAAAATGATCGAAAAAATTCAATCTATCCATCTGTAATGGTTTCATGCATGGCAAAACAAGTTAACCTTGCTGTTTAAGAAGAATGAGGTAATGCACTAATAAAGCCATGTTTAATAAGCTAATAATTGAGTCTTTGACTCAAATGAGTTCATCCCTTTCTGTTTTAGCTTGCATTAGGCCAAGACACCTTCATCTTGCCATGTCATAGCATGCATCATATTGTTGCATATTGCCATGTGTTGATTATGTTTCGGTGTGTCTTTCGTGGTAGGTTCTGCCTCCGAGGATAACCCCGAGTATCCGTCTGAAGGGCAGTACCCTACTACCACTAAAACAGGCAAGCAACCCATTGATCATTCTGATACAAAACCATGTTCTCGCTTCTGCTCTTGTTTACTGCATTAAGACAACACGATTCAAACTGCTGTGTATTTCGGTAATTGAACCCTTATCCTCTGCATGACCTGTCATTGCCACAGTAACTAGATGAAACCCACTAGCATGTGTAGGAGTTGATTGAGCCATGTATGTGATTCCTACCTTGCTATGCCTGCTATGCTTAGAGTTGTGTCAGGTCTGGTTCATCTGGGTGATGGGCTAGAGTGATATGATATGTCGGTAATGTGAGGAATGTGTTGAACATGTTTTGGTAAAGGTATCGATGAGAGGCCATGTAGGAGTACATGGTGGGTTGTTTCATTGAGACCGTCCATAAGAACTGAGATCTGTATGCGTGATTTAAGATTCAGCTACTACCACACATTGGGCCCTAAAATATGACCCCGCTCGACTTACTGACCCCTCTCGCCCTCTGTCCAGGAGTTGCAACTAGTTTCTGGTGTTTGTAGGACATGTGTTGGCGGCCGTGCGTAGTGCTGACCCTAGGGGTGGGCTATGATGCGGTAGATACACTGTGGCCGGGTATGCCGGGCGCCCGTTTGGCGTCTCGGGACCCTGTACACATCGTTTGGGGCCGTTGAGGACACCCCGGCCGGATTTCCTTGCGGATGGAACCTGAATAGGCGATAAACCTGGACTAGAGACTTGTGAGGTTAGTCAGGTCGTGGTCTACACCCACGTCGGTTTTCTCTTGAAGTCTCCTGAGCACATGTCGTGTGCAGACGCTAAGTGGTGGAAACATGTGTGATGAAGTACACCCCTGCAGGGTATAAAACTATTCGAATAGCCGCATCCGCGGTAAAGGACTACTTGGTTGCCTATGCAGTTCATAGACAAGTTAATGGATACTACTAAAAGACTCAAGATAAGTGTGAGTACCGAGGATGGCCCTCTCGTAGGATGACGAGGGAGGATCCTCGGTGGAGTATTGTGTTGGTGAGTAGTGGACTCGTGTGCGAAAACTATTTTTACTGGTGGAGTTTCGTAGAATAGCTTAGCCAAGAGTCAAAGCTGGCTTGCTGCAATAACCCCCCCACCTTCTTGAGAATAAGCATGTATAGTAGGTTCTGTTGTAAGACTTGCTGAGTACCCTTGTACTCATGTTTGCTTAATTACTGTTTTCAGACGACAACACCGCCCCCTCCGATGGGTTCTACGTAGACCTTGACATCAACGAGTGACTAGCCACCCAGGTGGTGATCCTAGCCATGGAGGGCCCTATGTAGATAGACAGGCTTCGAGAAGCCTTCTTTCTTTCTAGTGTCTGTACTCAGACTAGTTGCTTCCGCATGTGCTTGTATGATTGTATGACTTGAGTGTCGGGTCATGTGACCCCTATCTGTATGAACATGTTATGTATGGCTCTCTGGAGCCTTTAAATAAAGTACTTGAGTTGTAGAGTTTTGTTGTGATGCCATGTTGTATGTACTCATATCGGGCATATTGTGTGCATGATTGAAATGCTTGGTATGAGTGGGATCCGACAATCTAGTTGTTTATCCTTGGCAGCCTTTCTTATGGGGAAATGTAGTCTAGTGTTCCTCGATCCATAGTAGTCCGCTACAACCCGGTTCACCGGAGTCCTGCTAGCCCAGCACTACTGTTCAGAACACTTGACTGGCCGGCATGTGTTTCACTTCGTTCCTATGTCTGTCCCTTTGGGGAAATGTCACACGGTGACTTCCGGAGTCCTGCCTAGCCTGCTACAGCCCGGGTTCCCCGGAGTCCTGTTAGCCCAGTGCTACAGCCCGGAATCACTCGCTGATGACCGACATGCTCGATGTGATTCATGTATGCCTGTCTCCATAGGTCTGTGCCGCTTTGGGTTCATGACTAGCCATGTCGGCCCGGGTTCTCTGTCATATGGATGCTAGCGGCACTATCATATACGTGAGCTAAAAGGCGCAAACGGTCCCGGGCCATGGTAAGGCGACACCCGTGGGATACCGTGCGTGAGGCCGCAAAGTGATATGAGGTGTTACCGGCTAGATCGATGTGGCTTGGAATTGGGGTCCTGACAGCGTTGGCATCAGAGCCGGACTGCCTGTAGGTTCGTTGAGCCAAGCTGGTCGATGTCGAGTCTAGAAATGCTTTAGTTATATGTAGGGGAATTGATTGTGGGAGGGAACGTAAGGCTCTTTTACTCCTTTACCCTATGCCTCTGATCTGAGGCATTCTCTTCTCATTCAACGTGGGTTAAGGAATCGGCTCTCTTCTTCTATCAGGTTCACGTGTTACTAATCCGTAGTAGCTTATAGGATTGTTGTTACAAGCCCCAGTTCAGTTTCTACTATTTTAGTATGTTGCTAATTGGATCAGAACCTTGATATGATGTTGTTGAGTGGTATTGTGAACTGTTGTGGATGTCTCAAATCTTTTTCTGAGCATTTACAACTGTTATGCTGTCCAATTTTCCCTAGAAATTCTAATGTCTTTGCATTGTGGTTGTGCTTTCAGATGGCCAACCGTGTTCAAAACCAAGTGGTTCGCCTGACCCGGTGCCTCGACGTGCCCGGTCATACTGCTATGTTAGTCCGGGTAATGATCGAGACGGGTTACCGTTGGTATCCCGAATACACCGTCGAAGAGCAATTCCGAGATTTAAATCAAAGCCAATATTTCTGCATCGTCAGGATATTTCCTTCTTATCCTGGATCTACCGAGCCCCTTCACTGTTCCTATGGACTCGGGGTTACTGTTGAGATGGTTGTGCAGGATGCTGCCTATTCCATGATGACCATCATGCGAGTCCGGACTGGCCTGCTTCGGAACACCGACTTCCGTTACATGCCAGCTTCACTTCCGGGAGCGCAAGGGTACCTTCACGCTATCTATGCTGACTCCACTCAGGAGGACTCATTAACTCGTACCACTGCCGAGATGCTCGAAGATAAGGACCGAGAGAATCGGGCCTTGAGGCTGGAGCTTTTCAATACCCGTGCTGATCATTGGGCTACATTGACTCGGTTTGCACCTGCGATGCAAGCTGGATGTATGGATACAAGGGATCTGTATCCTGTGAGATCTGCTTTGCCAGACATGGTGGATTGGCGTGATGTGGGAGGCATCACCCCACCTTGTGGTCCCCGCAGGCCACCGTTTGTTGGTCCAAGACCTCATCCTAGCCCCTATGGTCCACAGGCTCCTCAGGACCGTCTGTTCCCGGATGGTCACGTTGAACTTCCAGGCTATGGAGGTGACTTCTATGAGGACTACTACGGAGATGTCCGAGTTAGTAGTAGTACCACTAGTATTGTAGTAGTTGTATCTCCACTGTCCTGCGTGACTTGTGGAATATGACTTTGGGTGTAATCAATTCCGGAGGTGTAGACAAATAATGTATAGGATCTTGGGATGCCTCCGATGAGATGTAACGTCTTTCATCATAGTTGTACTGTAGCCTGGGCTTGTACTAAACTATGCATGATGTGTATGACCGTTGGTATATATATGGCAGTTTTATATTACCATGACATATGGGTGAACATCTCTGCATTCTGTGTTATCCATTACATTCTGCACTTCCTTGCTAAGCTTGAGCCATCCTTATCTAAACCGTTGTCTTGTTTTTCTCCTAGGATGGTCAACACCCGCAGCAACCCTGCTGCCTTGGAGCAGGGGGAAGCCAGTGCAGCTAGGGGTGAAAATCTGCCTCACCCGCCTTCTCTGGCCAAAGTAATGCTGGAGGCGGAAAGAAACAAGCGTGAGACTAACCGCCTGCTAGAGCAGATTGAGAAGAACACTACACGCCATCCGCGAAATGACTTGGTGTCAATCAATGACTTTATCAAGCTGTACCCACCAAAGTTTAACCATTCCGTCGAGCCCCTCGACGCGGATGACTGGCTTCGCAGCATCACCCACAAGCTACGTTCTGCCAATGTAGCCAAAGCCGACAAGGTTACTTACGCTGCCTACCATCTCGAAGGCCTTGCTAGCCTCTGGTGGGAAAATTTTGAAGCTATGCGCCCGGTCGGCCAAATTACTACTTGGGCTGAATTCAGTGAGGCTTTCCGTGAGCATCACATTCCGGAAGGTCTCATGGATCGCAAGAGGGAGGAGTTCTGCAACTTCACCCAGGGAAGACTGACTATGGATGCTTATAGTCGTGAATTTGGGAATCTGGCACGTTATGCCCCTGAAGAGGTATCTACTGACGCTAAGAAGCAGGCAAGGTTCCGCAAGGGACTTAGCCCTGAGCTTCACCGCGATCTTCGTCTGCACGAGTGCACCTCTTTTCAGAAGTTGGTCAATAAAGCCATCAGTGCTGAGACAGTCCAGACTAATTATGACGCTTCACGCAAGCACTCATGTGATTTTGGCTCTTCATCCGGCTCTGGAGCTCAGAAGCGCCGGGTGTGGATCCCAAGCACGGCGCTGCCACCCAGGTTCATTCCAAGGCCATCCTTCGAGGCGCCTCGTCCTAACCAGCAATTTGCACCGCCCAAGCCCTATGGTGGCCCCGCTGCTAACGCTACTCCATGCCCCAATATGGTGACATGCTTTAAGTGTGGAGAGCCGGGTCACTATAGTCGAGAGTGTCCCCAGAACAACAACCCCAATCAAACTGGAAAGTTCGTTGGCCGTGGTAAGCCCGCGGGAAAAACATTCTACGCCAAGCCGGCCACCACTGCACGTGGCCATGTCAACTATGTTTCAGCCAAGGAGGCTCATGAGGATCCTAACGTCATCCTTGGTACGCTCCTTGTTAACTGCCATCCGGCATCTGTTCTTTTCGATACTGGAGCATCTCATTCATTCATATCCGAGAACTATGCTCAATTGCATAACACGACATTCTGTGACATGCCCTCTACCATGGAAACTCAAACCCCTGGCTCTAGATGGCAAACTTCTAGAGTAAGCCATGGGAACGAAATTCTTGTCGATAGACTTGTCTTCCTTGCATCCTTAATAGCTCTCAAGTCCTCGAACATAAACATCATCTTGGGTATGGACTAGATGTCAGCTCATTATGCTAAGATCGATTGTGCCACTAGAACCGTTCAACTTACTCACCCATCAGGCAAGACAGTCAATGTCTTAACCCGAGTGGCCAAGCGCCAACTTTACTCCCTAAATGCCAACCACCTTCCAGACCTTGAGGATGTTCCGGTAGTCTGAGACTTTTCGGATGTCTTTCCAGAAGAACTGCCAGGTGTTCCACCTGACAGGGATGTTGAGTTTGTGATAGACCTTGTTCCAGGAACCGTTCCAGTTTCTAGAAGACCCTACAAGATGGCACCCTTCAACCTTTGGCTATTCCTGAATGGAAATGGGATAAAATCAGTATGGATTTCATCATTGGGTTTCCGAGAACCAAGAGAGGGAATAATGCCATCTTCGTCGTGATCGACCGACTTTCCAAAGTAGCCCATTTCCTACCTGTTCGTGAGAGTATCACCGCTAGCCAGCTAGCCGATTTATACATCTCCCGAATAGTGTCTCTTCATGGTGTCCCATTGGAAATTAACTCAGACCGTGGGAGTCTCTTCACCTCTCGATTTTGGGAAAGTTTCCAAAATGCTATGGGAACTCGTCTCTCTTTTAGTACCGCCTTCCATCCTCAATCAAGTGGTCAAGTAGAACGAGTTAATCAAATTCTGGAAGATATGCTCCGAGCTTCTGTTATCTCGTTCATAATGAGTTGGGAGAAATGCCTTCCATTCGCGGAGTTTGCTTATAACAATAGTTATCAAGCCAGCTTGGACAAGGCTCCTTTCGAAGTTCTCTATGGACGAAAATGTCGAACGCCTCTTAACAGGTCAGAAACCGGGGAAAGACAACTCTTTGGCCCGGATATGATTCAGGAAGCAGAAGAGCAGGTTCGCGTTATTCGTGAGAAATTGAAAACAGGCCAATCTCGTCAAAAGAGTCAATATGATCGTAAACATAAGCCTATGACTTATGAAGTCGACAAGAAGGCTTACCTTCGGGTTACTCCGTTAAAGGGAACCCATCGTTTCGGTATCAAAGGCAAATTGGCTCCTCGTTACATTGGACCCTTTCGCATTCTTGCCAAACGAGGAGAAGTTGCCTACCAATTGGAACTACCTTTGCATCTTTCCAGAGTTCACGATGTCTTCCACGTTTCTCAACTCAGGCGTTGCTTCACGGATCCCATCCGTGGAGTGGACCACGAAACGCTTGATCTACAAGATAACCTTTCCTATCGGGAATATCCCGTTCGTATCCTTGATCAAGCCGAGCATACCACTTGACGTCATAATATCAAGTTTCTCAAGGTTCAATGGTCACACCATTCCGAGAAAGAAGCCACTTGGGAAAGGGAGGATCGTCTTCGACTCGAGTACCCCACCTTCTTTCCGGAGGATCCTAAATCTCGGGACGAGATTCTTTTGAGTGGGGGTGAGTTGTCACACCCTAGTTAGTTCAAGCATTAGAGTGTGCATCATGTTTAAATTCCTCTTAATTTTGAAATGGGGAAGACAGAACCCCCACCCCCCTGGAAACAACTAGGGTTTACTAAAATTATTTTACAATGAACCTGAAATGCCCTTCTAAAAAGTTCACTCTCTTTGTCTTGGGTTAGAACCTCTGGCAAAATTGGTGCACAATTTTCTAGGTCAATAGAAGGTCATTGAATTAAATCATAAGTATTTGATTTTGGGCATTTAAATGCTATAAAATAATTTAAATGCTCAAATAATTCTGGAAATAAATGTTGCTGTTGGAAATATTCTAAACAGAGCCCACAATTATTTTCAGGATTTTTGGAAACGTTTTAGTATTTCTAATAAAGCCTAACAGTTGCAGTTAAATAGAAAAACAGAAACAAATCAAAAAAAGAGAGAGAGAGGGAAGCCCACCTGGGCCTTACCTGTGCTGGCCCAGCCCACCTGGCTCGGCCCAGCCGACTGGCCTTGCCAGTCGTCGTCCTCCTCCCGCCAGGAGGACGAGGAGCGCGTGGCCGACGCCCGCGGCCACACGTCGGCCACCTCCTGCTTCTGCCGACGCCCTGGAGACGTCCAGGGATGCCACGCCGACCCCCACGTTCCCCTCTCATCCTCCCTCACTCTCCCCCTCGTCTCCCTCACCCTCTCCCGCGATGGCCGAGCGCGATCCTTGCCGCCGTTCGCCGTAGACGTCACCAGAGCCACCCCCTCGCCCCTCCGACAAGCCCAATAGCTCCGCCTCGTCGCCCTGGACCTCTCCGCTGAACCACGCGACTCCAAACGCCGCCGAACGCCGTCTTCGCCCTCGTCTTCAACCTCGGGCACCCGAGCCGTCTCCGGTCGATTCGGCACCGCCAGGACCTCCCCGAGCTCGCTGACCCCCTCTCCGACCCCACTGTGAGCTCCTCTTCCTCTTCCCCTAGCTCCCGTGCTCGTTTGGCCTCTGTAGTCGCCACTTCCACCGCACCTGAAAGCTCCCCGCCGCCGGCCATGGCGCCGTCGTGGCTAGAGCCACAGTGGCTCGAAGCCAAGCTCACCGTTGTGCTCAGTGCAGCACCAGGAGGCCGTAGCCACCACCAGCTCCTTCTCTCGTGCACCGTAGCGTCGAACCCCAACCCCGTCCGAACTCCGGCCGCCGCTGTCGAGCTCGCCGGTGTCGTTTCCGGCTTCCCCGTGTCCAACCACTTGCACCACTGGATGCGGCAGCTCCCCAGCTACGCGTAGCACGTCTCCATCGGCGATTTGGTCACCGGAGGACCAAATCCGAAGCTCTCCGCCGTCTCGGCCTCGCCGGCGACTCAACGCCGGCGAGATTAGCCCCGCTGACCAGGGGTTTGACCCCAGTTTAACTCCATCCGAGACAATGATGTGTGGGGCCGGCTTCTAACTAATTTAGATTAGTTTAAATTAGAGCTAATCACTCTGTTAGAGGTTAATGACGCCGTTAACTACCCCTCTCTCACTGACATGTGGGCCCAGAGCCTAACTAACCCAGTTTAGTGCTAAGTAAACACTAACCAACTCTGTTAGTTAGCTGAGAGACTGACAGAAGGGGCCCACCAGTCAGGTTTGACCTGGGCTGGCGCCTTTAACCCACTGATGTCACAGTGACGCAGTGCTGACACATTAATTCAATTCTGGATTTATTCTTTAATAGGAAATTCCAGAAAATAATCAAAACTTCTAAAAATCATAGAAAATCAACCATAGCTCCAAATGCAATGATTTATATATGAAAAATGATCAGAAAAATTCAATCTATCCATCTGTAATGGTTTCATGCATGACAAAACCAGTTAACATTGCTGTTTAAGCAGAATGAGGTAATGCACTAATAAAGCCATGTTTAATAAGCTAATAATTGAGTCTTTGACTCAAATGAGTTCATCCCTTTCTGTTTTAGCTTGCATTAGGCTAAGACACCTTCATCTTGCCATGCCATAGCATGCATCATATTGTTGCATATTGCCATGTGTTGATTATGTTCGGTGTGTCTTTCGTGGTAGGTTCTGCCTCCGAGGATAACCCCGAGTATCCGTCTGAAGGGCAGTACCCTACTACCACTACAACAGGCAAGCAACCCATTGATCATTCCGATACAAAACCATGTTCTTGCTTCTGCTCTTGTTTACTGCATTAAGACAACGCGATTCAAACTGCTTTGTGTTTCGGTAGTTGAACCCTTATCCTCTGCATGACCTGTCATTGCCACAGTAACTAGATGAAACCCACTAGCATGTGTAGGAGTTGATTGAGCCATGTATGTGATTCCTACCTTGCTATGCCTGCTATGCTTAGAGTTGTGTCAGGTCTGGTTCATCTGGGTGATGGGCTAGAGTGATATGATATGTCGGTAATGTGAGGAATGTGTTGAACATGTTTTGGTAAAGGTATCGATGAGAGGCCATGTAGGAGTACATGGTGGGTTGTTTCATTGAGACTGTCCATAAGAACTGAGATCTGTATGTGTGATTTAAGATTCAGCTACTACCACACATTGGGCCCTAAAATATGACCCCGCTCGACTTACTGACCCCTCTCGCCCTCTGTCCAGGAGTTGCAACTAGTTTCTGGTGTTTGTAGGACATGTGTTGGTGGCCGTGCGTAGCGCTGACCCTAGGGGTGGGCTATGATGCGGTAGATACACTATGGCCGGGTATGCCGGGCACCCATTTGGCGTCTCGGGACCCTGTACACATCGTTTGGGGCCGTTGAGGACACCCCGGCCGGATTTCCTTGCGGATGGAACCTGAATAGGCGATAAACCTGGACTAGAGACTTGTGAGGTTAGTCAGGTCGTGGTCTACACCCACGTCGGTTTTCGCTTGAAGTCTGCCGAGCACATGTCGTGTGCAGACGCTAAGTGGTGGAAACATGTGTGACGAAGTACACCCCTGTAGGGTATAAAACTATTCGAATAGCTGCGTCCGCGGTAAAGGACTACTTTGTTGCCTATGCAGTTCATAGACAAGTTAATGGATACTACTAAAAGACTCAAGATAAGTGTGAGTACCGAGGATAGCCCTCTCGTAGGATGACGAGGGAGGATCCTCGATGGAGTATTGTGTTGGTGAGTAGTGGACTCGTGTGCGAAAACTATTTTTACTGGTGGAGTACCGTAGAATAGCTTAGCCAAGAGTCAAAGCTGGCTTGCTGCAATAACCCCCCCACCTTCTTGAGAATAAGCATGTATACTAGGTTCTGTTGTAAGACTTGCTGAGTACCCTTGTACTCATGTTTGCTTAATTACTGTTTTCAGACGACAACACCGCCCCCTCCGATGGGTTCTACATAGACCTTGACATCGACGAGTGACTAGCCACCCAGGTGGTGATCCTAGCCATGGAGGGCCCTATGTAGATAGACAGGCTTCGAGAAGCCTTCTTTCTTTCTAGTGTCTGTACTCAGACTAGTTGCTTCCGCATGTGCTTGTATGATTGTATGACTTGAGTGTCGGGTCATGTGACCCCTATCTGTATGAACATGTTATGTATGGCTCTCTGGAGCCTTTAAATAAAGTACTTGAGTTGTAGAGTTTTGTTGTGATGCCATGTTGTATGTACTCATATCGGGCATATTGTGTGTATGATTGAAATGCTTGGTATGAGTGGGATCCGACAATCTAGTTGTTTATCCTTGGCAGCCTTTCTTATGGGGAAATGTAGTCTAGTGTTCCTCGAGCCATAGTAGTCTGCTACAGCCCGGTTCACCGGAGTCCTGCTAGCCCAGCACTAATGTTCAGAACACTTGACTGGCCGGCATGTGTTTCACTTCGTTCCTATGTCTGTCCCTTCGGGGAAATGTCACGCGGTGACTTCCGGAGTCCTGCCTAGCCTGCTACAGCCCGGGTTCCCGGGAGTCCTGTTAGCCCAGTGCTACAGCCCGGAATCACTCGCTGATGACCGACATGCTCGATGTGATTCATGTATGCCTGTCTCCATAGGTCTGTGCTGCTTTGGGTTCACGACTAGCCATGTCGGCCCGGGTTCTCTGTCATATGGATGCTAGCGGCACTATCATATACGTGAGCCAAAAGGCGCAAACGGTCCCGGGCCATGGTAAGGCGACACCCGTGGGATACCGTGCGTGAGGCCGCAAAGTGATATGAGGTGTTACCGGCTAGATCGATGTGGCTTGGAATCGGGGTCCTGACCGACGCTTCGTATGTCATGTGCACTGCCTTGTACATGATGGTGCTATACGATCGAGCCCGTGTAGGCCCCACCACGAAAACTTCAGACGAAATCTCTATCATATGTTTGTTCCGGCTTATTCTGCAAGCCAATCGTTTGTTTTTGTTTTGAGTTGTGGTATTCGAGTTGCTTCAATGTCAAGAGTTGATTCCATACTTTTCCTAAGAGGTATTCTCATACTCCTATGCGAATACTTATCTTTCTTGATAATCGAGTTGTCATTTCTATTTCTTTTCAACCGGTGAGTTTCCCTTCAAGTGGATCCGATCATTTCGACATCCGCAAGCTCAACTCAAGTCTTCTCAACGGCGTTCGTTTCATCCATCTCCAAGTTGCCTTTGTTTTTCCCACCCTCCCTCCCTTTGTTTCTTCGAGGACCCAGATTTCTTCATCGGGTATCCATTCAATTCATGTGAAGTCTCTCCATTCTTTTTCGTCAATATTCTTACCCGGTGGTTCTCAAGAAGATGTTCTACTAGTTCGTCATTCTTCATTCTTTTCTTCTCCGGTGGTTTCAATTCTAGTTTTTTCTATGTTGATCATATTCTTTTCCTTGCTTCAAATGCCTTATCATACCGGTGCTCCTCATATTCATTCATTTCTTGCTATTCAATTGTTCCGGGGTGCTGAAGATATCTCAAAGATTTATGTTTTCACTTTGCATCCATTCAAGCTATTTCGAGGCCCTATCTTATTCAAGTCTTTTAATTCAACCGGTGCAATCCTCTCTTTTAAATCATTTCAACGGTGTTTGTTTTGAGTGGGCCCTAACACACAGGTCTTTTCCTAGGATCTTACCTGACTCTTCTTATTTCCCGGAGGTATTCACAAATTTTTTTCGAAGTTTGACGTAAGTATGATTTATCATTAGTCAAATGTCTTCTCAACATCTGTCAAATTCTTTCCACCGTTGACTCAACCTTTCCATTTTTCATTCCGGCGTATCTCAACAATTTGGTGGTCTCTCGTCGTCATTCTCAGATTTTGAAGACTGAAGAAGAATTTTTCCTCCATATCTTGCTCCATTCTCTCCAAGATTCAAGGTGCTAGCTTTATGCCATTCTCTCTTAATTGTTTTCGGTGGTGAGAATTCTTTACACCCTTCCGGAGCAATTCAAGAGTCTTCTTAGTTTGTTTATCCGGAGCCCATCATCTAAGATTTATTAATTCTAGATTTCAGCTCTCACCCTCCTAATTTTACCGGTGCATCAATTAAATATCCTCTAATCAGTGCATGATCTCTTCGTTCTCACGTATCTAGATTGTCTCAAGTATCTTCCTTCATTTCACAATTCTTGCCAGGTGATTCATCCCTTTACTTCGTTCATTTTCAATTCTTATGGTGGTTCGTTCAAGATTTTTCTTCTTTCTTATCATATCAATCCATTCATTGTTTCCTAATTCTACGGGTGGTTCATCGAAGACCTTCTTAAGTTTGCGCCATACCTATCTTCATCCTTTCCATGAGAATAAGTAGTGTGCCAAATCCATTGTTTGTCATCAATTAAATTGGTGAAGGATAAGCATAATGTAATTCTTATTCTTGTTTCATCGAGTAAATTCAATTCCTTATTCCGGAGGTTCATCAAATTCGCGGTTTCACTTGATTCATCTTTCTTTTCCCGGAGTTCCAAGTTCTCTCAATTATTTCACCACGAAGATTCATATAAATCGTTTCAAGGATTCAACTTGTGTTTTCGACTTCTCTTTCCTTTCATTTGACCATTCTTTTTGTTTACCGGAGTTCTTCATGAAGGTTCTACATGATGATTCATCAAGGATTTATATCCCTTGTCCAAGTGTTCATTGAGATTTTGCTAAGAACTTAAGATTCTTCATCTTGCAATACGGAGTGCAAATTCTTTCTACCATATTATCGGAGGTGGTATTATGTCATTCTTGATAATTTGAGTTCATGTTTCATGATTCACATATTATTAAGAATGAGGTATTTTAAATCCATCAATCTCTTCATTGGAATTATCTTGGGTTATATTTCACCAAAAGCTTTCCCTAAGGAGTAATGCTATTAATGGTGATAATATATGATCCAAGTTTGTCATTTATCCTCCCGGTGAAATACTTTCTCGTCTCCTTGTTCATACCAATCCAATCTATCGTTTCCGTTAGTGGCAGATTTTCACCTCTTGGGTTTTGAGATGTTTTCCACAAGCTCACTTCAAGCCTATCTTTTCGTTATTGGGTTTCCAACAACTCTGTTCGACCCCTCTCCTAAGGATGCTTTCCAAGTTCATTTGTGGTAGGAGTTGTCATTTTTCTTCTCCGTTCTTTTGTTCCGATGATCTACCTTTGATTCTTTCATCCGGAGGCATTGTGATGTTGCTCTTTTCAACCCATCATCTCGTTTCGTCAAAGATCATTTTCTTTTCATGCTTATCCTATTTAACCGGAGTGTTGTGTCTTTTCCCCAAGCTCTTTCATTCTATCAAGTCGTTCTTCTCTTTTCAACTGAAGTTGTGTCCGAATTGGTAATTCCTTGTTTCCTCTTCTCTACCGGAGTGCTTTCAACTTCATTTATCTCCGTTGTATTCTTTTCTCGATATGGCTTAACCTTTTCAAGGTTCGTGGTTTCACTCATTTGTCAAAGAAGCAACTTAGCTTTACCTCTCCTCTTTCTCTTCCGTTGTCCCTCCGGTGCCATTCTAGATCTCAGGACGAGATCCTTTCATAGTGGTGGAGTGTTGTAACACCCCAAGACCGATGTGCCAGGCGTCCTCCAGTTATTCGCTGTTGTTGCCTTGTCATTGCTTGCGTGTCATGCATTGCATATCATGTCATCATGTGCATTTCATTTGCATACATGTTCGTCTCATGCATCCAAGCATTTTCCCCGTTGCCCGTTTTGCATTCCGGCGCTCCGTTCTCCTCCGATGGTCATTTCTACCTTTCTCTCGTGTGTGGGGATTAAACATTTCTGGATTGGACCGAGACTTGCCAAGCGGCCTTGGGTTACTACCGGTAGACCGCCTATCAAGTTTCGTGCCATTTGGACTTCGTTTGATACTCCAACGGTTAACCGAGGGACCGAAAAGGCCTCGACTTGTGTGTTGCAGCCCAACACCCTTTCAATTTGGCCCTAAACCGACCTAAACCCCCTCCATCATCTAGAGCTTTCGATCACGATCGCGTGGCCGAAAACCACACCTCATTTGGACTCTCCTAGCTCCCTCTACCTATAAATATGTGATCCCTCCAAAAAATTCGCGGATGAACCCCAGCCTTCCCCTTCCTCGCGCCGCCGAACATGTTCGTCCGCGCCGGACGCGTCCGCCGGCCACCTCGCTCCGACGAATCCCGTCGCGCCACGTCACCCCACCGCCGCCGCCAGCCTATCCCGAGCCGCCACCTCAGCTCCCCTGCGCCCACTTCGCCGCCATCCTCCCGGGGCCCAGATCCGGCCCGCCCCGGGGCCAAATCGGGCCGCACCGGGCCCTCTCTCCGTCGCCGCTCGCCCCAGGCTGCCCGAAGCCGCGCCGCCGCCACGAACTCCTCCGGCGCCCCGAGCCGCCCGCCGGCGGCGAGCCTCGCCGCACCAACCGCCGACGCCACCCTCTGCTTCACCGCCGCCGAAGCCCGGCGCACCGCTAGCCGTCGTTCCCCGCTGTGCCGCCCGCTGCCATGGCCTCCCCACGCCGCGGTTGCACCAGCTCCGGCCGCCGGAGCTCGTCCACGCCTCAGATCCGGCCATCCCCGCCAACTCCGGCCATTCTCCGGCGAGATCCGCCCGGGTGGATGAGATCCACCAGTTCCAGCATCCAAATGCCCGTCTTAGATCTGCACCGAGCCGTCCCGCACCGCTTCGTCCCGTTGACTTTCTCAGAGAGGTTAAAATTTCACCAAGTCCCCGAGATTTCCATGTTTCATATGCCCATTTTCATCATGTCGTAACTCCGCATCCGTAACTCCGTTTTGGGCATATAGCATATCAAAATGTTCGCCTCAGAGAGCACATCATTTCGTATCATTGCAACATTTTCATTTGAGTTCATCTTGATGCCGAAAATGCTGTTAGAAGAGTGATATTTGAGATAGTCTCCAGATCTGCTGCACTACATAGCTATTTGTCATTTTTGCCATGTTTATTGTGTGCATGATATGCCCCTGAGCTCTACATGTGTTTTGTTATATGCCATGCCATCTTTCCAGAGGTGCTATCCATGTATTTTTGTGATATGTGTGGTGACTAGAACAAGCTTGCAAAGTGGAGCATTCGTTAATGCTGATTTCAGGGACTTAGCAATTCCACTAAGTCCTTGGTCTGTTCTTATCAATATGCCATATGTTCATGTTGTTTCCTAGTGATCCGTGCCTCTTTTGAGGATGATCAGTAAGGATGTTTTGTTAATCTTGTAGTGCTCTATCCATCCATGTCTTTGTTTGCATTTATGGAGCACCCTAGCTTGAGTCAATCGAGCTCTACTTTTGTCATTTCGTGAATCTGGGCAGATTGTCTACTTGTTACCGATTTTGCCGGGGATGTTGTAATTGATCCGTGCATGCTATGTTATTTTTCTTACCATGTCTAGCTTGTATAATGTGTATTCTTGATGGGTGTATGCTTAGATTGTCATGACATGCTCTGTAGTGAGTGCATCGAGCTCGTAAACATGCCTACTTGATATCTGATTTGCATGTTCCAGTTTTTCACCAAGTCTGAGAGTCTGATTATGTTTTTGCCATGTTCACATGCTTGCAATTGTATTTTCTGATCCCTTTTCGCTCAAGGTCACTAAGGGACTTTTGTTAAGCTCTTTGAGTAGCCCCATTCCATGCCTTGCTTTGCCATGTTCAGGCCCTGTAACATACAGTTTTCATCCTCCAAAGTGTGCTACCTGATCTGAAATTCCAGACAAGTGTTAATTTCACTAAGTCTGAGATCTATTTACCGTTTGCATTTTTGCCATGCTTGTTTGAAACTGTTAATGGATGAATTGGCCGTAGCTCAGTGTTCATATTTTGTTAAGCATCATGAGTGGATCCCTGCCATGTATTTTGCTGCCATGTTTGGGTGATGTAGCATGTTCATCTTGTTGCATTCAGATGGCTACTTGCTGTATATCGCAGACCGGTGCCATATTTGAATTGCTTGCCATTTCCAAACCGTGACTCCGATTCCGGCGTTCTTTATATCGTTTTCAAGCGAATTCACCTCACCTTCCTAGTGGCAAACTTGGATTTCCATGTCGAGGCCAGGTTCAATCATTCCTTGTCAAATCATGCATATGCATCGCATACCGCATCCCGCATATCATATCGTGTTCATGTGTTGGTTGTTTACTATGTTGTGTGCTTCTTTCCGGTGTTTGCTTCTTCGGGTTGGTTCCGGTAATGTCGCGTTTGTGAGGACCCGTCCGTCTATGCCCGTTTGTCTTCTTCATGGACCCGTTCTTCTTCCTTGCGGGATTTCAGGCAAGATGATCATACTCTCGAAATCACTTTTATCTTTGCTTTGCTAGATGCTCGCTCTTTTGCTATGCCTATGCTGCGATACCTACCACTTGCTTATCATGCCTCCCATATTGTTGAACCAAGCCTCTAACCCACCTTGTCCTAGCAAACCGTTGATTGGCTATGTTACCGCTTTGCTCAGCCCCTCTTATAGCGTTGTTAGTTGCAGGTGAAGATTGAAGTTTGTTCCTTGTTGGAACATGGAAATGTTGTTCCTTGTTGGAACATGTTTACTTGTTGGGATATCACAATATCTTTTGTTTAATTAATGCATCTATATACTTGGTAAAGGGTGGAAGGCTCGGCCTTATGCCTAGTGTTTTGTTCCACTCTTGCCGCCCTAGTTTCCGTCGTATCGGTGTTATGTTCCCGGATTTTGCGTTCCTTACGCGGTTGGGTTATAATGGGAACCCCTTGACAGTTCGCCTTGAATAAAACTCCTCCAGCAAGGCCCAACCTTGGTTTTACCATTTGCCACCTAGCCTTTTTCCCTTGGGAGTCGCGCATCCCAAGGGTCATCTTATTTTAACCCCCCCGGGCCAGTGCTTGTCTAATTGTTGGTCCAAACTAGAGCCACTTGCGGCGCCACCTTGGGGAAACTTGAGGACTGGTTTTAGCTGTACGTAGTATTCATCCGGTGTTGCCCTGAGAACGAGATATGTGCAGCTACTATCAGGATGTCGGTGCATCGGGCGGTCTTGCTAGACTTGTTTTACCATTGTCGAGGATGTCTTGTAGAACCGGGATACCGAGTCTGATCGGAATGTCTCGGGAGGAGGTCTATTCCTTCGTTGACCGTGAGAGCTTGTCATGGGCTAAGTTGGGACACCCCTGCAGGGTTTTGAACTTTCGAAAGCCGTGCCCGCGGTTATGGGCAGATGGGAATTTGTTAATGTCCAGTTGTAGATAACTTGAACCTTAACTTATTAAAAATGAGTCAACTGCGTGTGTAACTGTGATAGTCTCTTTTCGGCGGGGTCCGGGAAGTGAACACGGTGTTGGAGTTATGCTTGACGTAGGTTGTTCTAGGATCACTTCTTGATCATAGTTTCTCGATCGTGCTTTGCCTTATCTTCTCGCTCTCTTTTGCGTATGTTAGCCATCATATATGCTAGTCGCTTGCTGCAGCTCCACCTCATACCTTTACCTTACCCATAAGCTTAAATAGTCTTGATCGCGAGGGTGCGAGATTGCTGAGTCCCCGTGACTCACAGGTACTTCCAAAACCAGCTTGCAGGTGCCGTTGAACCGTGCAGATGACTCAACCAAGCTCAAGGAGGAGCTCGATGAAGATCTTGTCCTTTGTGTTGTTTCGTTCTAGTTGATCAGTAGTGGAGCCCAGTTGGGGTCGATCAGGGCCTTGTCGCATTTGGGGTTCTTCTTTTATTTTGGTTCCGTAGTCGAACCTTGATTGTATTTGGTTGTTGGAATGCTTTATTCATGTAATTGTGTGAAGTGGCGATTGTAAGCCAACTATGTATCTCTTTTCCCTTATGTATTACATGGGTTGTGTGAAGATTACCTCACTTGCGACATTGCTTTCAATGCGGTTATGCCTCTAAGTCGTGCTTCGACACGTGGGAGATATAGTCGCATTGAGGGTGTTACAATTTGTTTCTTCGGACAATTTACTCGCTAATGGGCGCATTTCCTTTGTCAAAGCTCGAAGATCATCATTATCAAATTCTGACCCGTCTTCTTTTATGCTTGGATATCCGCGTCCTATATCAGCCGAGTCAAGATCTGGTATCCCGGCTTTAGCCCGGATTAGTGCAGTCAGAGCACCTGCCCTTAGCTTGTAGCTGATCTTTTTAACTCGTCCAATCGGCAGGAAGCATTGACAGCTTTTCTAATGTTTCCTTGATCAGGTTTGGGGGCGGTTTGTTATGACCAGCAGTGCAAATGATCCATTGTGCGCCGGTATATAACTACTCTATAAGAGTATAGGCAGCCTTCAACTTCTTCTGCATATCAGAGCCCAGGTGGGTAGTGCGAGATCCTGCATCATTGAACATATTGATAAATCGACAGTTTATGGGATGATACATGTTGAAGCTTATCATAAGGGTACTTACCAAACACAACAGTGGTCATAGCATTGATTTGCCGCTTCAGGCCAGTCAATTCTTCTGCTGCCGGTTTAAGAGCTGTTTCAACGTCCTTCGCCCGTTTTAGGAGAGTTGCTTTTTCAGCGTCCCATCCCGCCCGTTCGCCTTTAAAGCCTTCTTTCAGTTGTTCCATGGCTGCTAAAGCGCCAGTCAGCTCTTCTTTAGCCTTGGAAGTTTCTGCCTGCTGGGACTTAATATTTACCTGAAGGTCGGCGATTTGAGATTCTTTTTGGCTCAGATTGGTCTGCAAGCGACATATAATGAGTTAGTAATGCATATTTGAAGTCCCAAGCACATAACAGGTTATACACTTGGCACTTGGGGGCTAATGCATGTGGCTTTTATCAACTGACATTTTAAGTCCCAATCACATAACAAGTTATACACTAGGCACTTGGGGGCTAATGTATATTTGCTCAAGACAAAATTATGGATTTTTCTTCATCAATCAGTTTACAAAGATGGTTATCAAGAGTTTTGGAAGCTTCATGACAGAAAGGTACCGATTCATCCTAAAGGTATAAACCGATCCCTGGGGGCTACACAAGCAAAAAATTGCAAGATTCATACTTAAAAGTCCCGGTTCATCCTGAAACGATAAACCGGCCCGTGGGGGCTACGCATGCAAAGCTGAAGTATTACGAAGTCCCAGTTCATGATGATGTCATAAACCGGCCCTTGGGGACTGCTGGTGTTGATATTAGAAATTGGCACAAGAGAAACAAGTATGAAGAGTTAGTAGTGTTTACCTCATATCGCTCCTTCATCAGGCCCACTAAACTGGCTTCATAGTTGCGTCTTGTTTACAAGAGGTTTAAGAAGCCGGAATGAATCTCTTGGGCGTTGAGGTGGGCATAGCTGGATAAATCTGTTTTCCACTTGCCCTTATCCATAGTAGAAAACTCTTCCTTGGCACTATGCTTTGATAAAGCGATAGGATTGCCAGGGGTGGTGTTGCCGACGCCGGTGACAATGTCATCGTCCGATTGGTCATCAGCCGCTTTGGCTGTGCTTGGCGGTTTATTTGCAGCTTTGGCTGGGCTTGGTGGATCAGTAGCATGGCGAGTGGGATCCTCTTCCATCGATTCAGCAAAGGTCTTAGGATGTTCTGGTGGTGGATCATCATGTATAGCGTCAGCATTCGGCTCAAATTGTTCTGGGGTCTGGTCCGAGTTATCATCAACTGCCTTATTCAATTTAACCTTTTTGCTGGGCCTCACTTTGGCTCTGAAAGGAAAAGACATAAAGGTTAGATATAACAAATAAGTATAAAGCGTCAAGAGTTAAGTTTAAAGTGCTCACCCAGGAACAGTCTTCAGAGGAGGGAGTTGTGTGGCCGTTGACTCGTCGGATGATGAATGAGGTGTTCCCTGATAGTTTGAATAAGACGGATTAAGAGGTTTCCTGAAACAACCCGCCTTGGGATAAGGAGTATCAGAAATGTATGAGTCCTCTGATCGATGTTTCCGGGTTGGAGTGTTCGGTAAACCGGCTGAAGTAACTACATGGCCGCTATGCCGGGTTGTGCGGCGAGCTTCATGCTGCTATTTCTTCAAAAAAAAGTTGGGATCCAGATAAGCTAGAGGGTGTGAAAATTTTACTTTCCGGATTGCTTGACGGATTTTCTGTGTTGGCTGAGGATCTGAACCGGAGGAAAGAATAATTACCTCTACATCTTCAGCCTGGCTAGCTTCAGCATCCTCCTGATAAGGGTCATTGTCAATGAGGTGTATGAAAAATGAACCAAGAGAATCAAGTTCTACCTCTGAGTCCGGATTATCAAGGTCCTCGTCGAGGTTCAGCCTGGTGGATTTAGCTGTTTTCTTCTTAGCAAGTTTTTTGACAACCTTAGTTTTGGGAAGAGGGGTCTTGGCCAGTTTATCCTGAGATTTCTTCTTCCAAAATGGGCGTCACCCTGTTAAAAGATTGACAAAGGTTGTAAGAAAAAGTTAAGAATATCAGGAACAAACAGGAGTTAGGCAATTCTTACAGCTGGCGGTTTATTCAAAACGCAGAAGGGACTTAGCCCTATTTTGCTGCAGAAAGCCAACGATTCATCCAGGATCTTTTTAACAGCTTCAGTGATTTCAGCGTCAGTTAACTGAATGTCAGTGTGCCGTTGAGGATCATTTGAGTCCCCTGTGTACTCGCACATTAAACCGGGGCGACAGCTTAAAGGCAAAATACCCCATGATATCCAGCAACGAAGAAAGTCAATTCCTGTTAAACCATTAGTCATAAAGGCTCTGAGCTTGGTGAGTTGTGGTGCATATTTGGCCCGTTCCTTTGCAGTCAACCTTTGCGGAAATGGATGCGTGTTCGTAAGCCGGTGAGCACGATAACCCGGTAGAGGATTCTCATCGTCAGGGAAGTATCTTTGCAGTAGAACCAAGTCTGGTTCCAATCCTTAGGGTGACTATGATGTTTGGCGTGATGGAAGCTGACGTCTTTCCTCTTCTGAATTGAAATGCCGCCAAGTTCAGTATTGGGCTCGTTTACAAATTCAGTATGGTGGTTTAAATAGAAAAAGTCCCTGAACAGTTCAACGGTTGGTTCTTCTTGCAGATAAGCCTCACAAAACACTTGGAAATTACAAATATTGGACACAGAGTTAGGTCCAATATCTTGAGGGTGGATTTGGAAGCTAGCAAGCACATCGCGAAAAAACTTTGATCCGGGAGGTTTAAAACCACGGTTCAGATGATCAACAAATAGAACTATCTCGCCATCCTTGGGCTCAGGAGGATTTTCTTGACCAGGGGCTCGCTAGTGGATTTCACTTTGTTTTGGTAAAGCGCCGGTTATAACACATCCTTTTAGATCTTCTTCTGTAACCCTGGATGGGACCCAGTTACAAGCATAAAAGGTCTTGGCCATTTCTTAGACAACTTGAAGGAAGGATTGTGCCGGTTTAAGATTCATGGTTGACAAGCATAAATCGTTGCAGGTTAAGGGACAAAAGGTTTTTAGGCATGCAAAAATTGTTAAACCAGAGATTAATGCTATTATAAAGGATAAATGGATTGGCGGTTTACAAGGGGACTAATGGTATGTGGAAGGTTATTTTCTAAAAGATAAACCACCTACATGGACAATGAAAATATAGATCTGAAGCCGAAAAATGACTAAGTGAGGAAGAACAAGTTTCACAGTTTCACATTAGAATTTCAGATCTACCGCATGTCAGGAAAAGGAAAATATTTAGACCTAAAGGTTGGTGCTTGAGCAGTTCATGAAGTTCCAGATCGGGTCTTTCCACACAAAAGAGATGATCTGGTGCCAAAATAGGGACTATCATTGCTACCGCACAAGAGTGTATTATGTTTGGAGTCTATTATATTGGCTATAACGAAGAACAGGGGACAAACACCGCGAAGCCTCCATGAGCCTGTGCGAACCCTAAACGGATCTACAGAGGAAAGAAAGAAGAACTCACCGAGACTTTGGAACAGCGGAAGGGCGCCGCGATTCTCTGGTCGAATCAGGTTGATGCAGCGGCCATCGTTGGGGCAGATGCGAAGGTCGACGGCGGCGGCAGCATTCGGGTACTGAGGCGATGCGAGGTGGAAGAAAGACGAAGAGGCAAGGGGAGAAAAGGAAAGGGACCCTCGGTCCTATTTATAAGACGAAGGGATACATGCACGGGAATCGAGGAGCCCAAAAAATGGATATGTCACAGAGTTGTTGCCTCGATTTTTGAAGGCTCGGTAATAAAAGTAAGGTATATACAGTTTTTTAATGAACAGGTGATGTCATGGCGGTTTATTATAATCCTAGAAGATAACGTCATGGCGGATTACAAGGTTCACTCGAAAGTGTTGAAGAAGAAATTTTCCCGAAGTGTTGAAAATTGACATGAACAGGTTCAAATCAATCTGGGGCCTAATGTTGGGGATATAACTACTGAGTATAAACCGCCCAGGAGGGGCCGGGTTATACCCATAAGGAGTTATCCATATTGAAGCCCATGAAGACAAGGAGCATGGCGCTTTACTATAAGAGATCTAAAGACCCAGGGCCCAAAGGCGAATTAGGGCCCGTAGACATAAACCGCCATAAGGTGTGTAACTTGTGTTATATGATAGGAAAGGATAGAAACCGAGCCGGACACGTTTATGAGCTGGCCGGGATTCTGTAAACCACCGGGCATCAACCTGTGTATATAAAGGGACAACCCGACGGCGGTTTAAGGACAGGAAACAACAACTCGAGAGCCAGGCAAAGCGTATTCGCTCCCTGGTCATCGAAACCATAGCAATCCCATCATAACTGGAGTAGGCTTTACCTTCACCGTAAGGGGCCGAACCAGTATAATTCCTTGCGGCCTTTGTCCGCTTTAACCCCTTTAAGTTAACTATGTTGCGATGGCTCCATGACTAAGTCCTCACACTAGGACATCTGCCGTGCCAATCCCACGACAACGTGGCAGTGCGTGCGTGTGCTCACCAAACAGAGGAAACGGCGGCGGCGGTCTCAGGCGTCGACAACGAGCTTCTCCGACGGGTCTCCGGTGAAGGTGAAGCGACGGATGGGTGTGGCGGTGAGTGGCGGAGGTGGTGGTGGTGCTCAACGACGGCGAGGCGACCTCTGTTGGTGATGGCAGCAACTCGAACACGACTGCTCCGATGAAGCCGGGACGACTTGTTCCTCTCCCTCTGGTGCGCCTTCGGCAATACAAAGATGTCAGGCGGTGGAGGCTTCGAGTGGGGAAACCAAAGGAACGAACTATGGCATCAAGGGCTTACTAACGGCGACAAAATCAACCGGCGAACGACGACGAACTGCGAGCTCAACGGCGAGATCCATTTTCGCCCAACAGCGCGTGCGTCAACAAAGAGGATCGGGACAGGAGCTGCAGGGTCTCCCTAGGGGTTTTTCTCGCGTACAGGTCGGGCGCAATCGAGGTGGACCAGGGGCGCGGGGGCGAACAGGATCGGCCTCGGCGTGCGTGCATGTGGCGCGCGGTATCCGGCTCGGTGGAGGGGACAAATAGGGTGTGGGACCCGCGGTCAGTGGCTGTAGGCAGCTAGCGGATCAGTTGTGGGTCGGGCGCAGGTCGGGCGTGTACCTCTTTGTGGGGAGCTGGGTTGCGGGTGAGCGTTGTGCTCTACTGGGCCAGCCAGTGGCTGGCTGGTGCTACCTCTTGAGCACTGCATTGGTTTCCCCTTAAAGAGGAAAGGGTGATGCAGCAAAGTAGCATAAGTATTTCCCTTAGTTTTTGAGAACCAAGGTATCAATCCAGTAGTAGATCACGCTCAAGTCTCACGCACGTACATAAACAAATAAGTACCTCGCAATCAACGCGATAATGGGGTTGTCAAGCCCTTCACGGTCACTTACGAGAGTGAGATCTGATATATATGATAAGATAATATTTTTGGTATATTTATGATAAAGAGAAATGAAGATGCAAAGTAAAATAAACGGCAAAGGAAATTACTAGGTGTTGGCAGATTAATATGATGGAAGATAGACCCGGGGGCCATAGGCTTCACTAGTGGCTTCTCTCAAGAGCATAAGTATTACGGTGGGTAAACGAATTACTGTCGAGCAATTGATAGAATTGAGCATAGTTATGAGAATATCTAGGTATGATAATGTATATAGGCATCACGTCCGAGACAAGTAGACCGAAACGATTCTGCATCTACTACTATTACTCCACACATCGACCGCTATCCAGCATGCATCTAGAGTATTAAGTTCATAAGAACAGAGTAATGCTTTAAGGAAGATGACATGATGTAGAGTGATAAACTCATGCAATATGATATAAACCCCATCTTTTTATCCTCGATGGCAACAATACAATACGTGCCTTGCTGCCCCTGCTGTCACTGGGAAAGGACACCACAAGATTGAACCCAAAGCTAAGCACTTCTCCCATTGCAAGAAAGATCAATCTAGTAGGCCAAACCAAACTGATAATTCGAAGAGACTTGCAAAGATAAACTAATCATAATAAAAGAATTCAGAGGAGAATCAAATATTGTTCATAGATAATCTGGATCATAAACCCACAATTCATCGGATCTCGACAAACACACCGCAAAAGAAGATTACATCGAATAGATATCCAAGAAGATCGAGGAGAACTTTGTATTGAGATCCAAAGAGAGAGAAGAAGCCATCTAGCTAATAACTATGGACCCGTAGGTCTGAAGTAAACTACTCACACATCACCGGAGAGGCCGTGGAGTTGACGTAGAGGCCCTCCGTGATCAATGCCCCCTCCGACGGAGGTCCGGAAAGGCCCCAAGATGGGATCTCTCGGGTACAGAAGGTTGCGCCGGTGGAATTAGGTTTTCGTGGTGCTCCTGGATGTTTGGGGGGTACATGGATATATATATAGGAGGAAGAAGTATGTCGGTGGAGCAACGGAGGGCCCACGAGGGTGGAGGGCGCGCCCAGGGGGTAGGCGCGCCCCCTGCCTCGTGGCTTCCTCTGTTGTTTCTTGATGACCACTCCAAGTCTCTTGGATCACGTTTTTTGAGAATATCACGTTCCCGAAGGTTTCATTCCGTTTGGACTCTATTTGATATTCCTTTTCTTGGAAACCCTAAAATAGGCAAAAACTGCAATTTGGGCTAGGCCTCCGGTTAGTAGGTTAGTCCCAAAAATTATATAAAAGTGTAAAATAAAGCCCATTGACATCCAAAATAGATAATATAATAGCATGGAGCAATCAAAAATTATTGATACGTTGGAGACGTATCAAGCATCCCCAAGCTTAATTCCTGCTCATCCTCGAGTAGATAAATGATAAAAGAAGAATTTTTTATGTGGAATGCTTTCTAACATATTTATCAAAGTAATTTTTCTTTATTGTGGCATGAATGTTCAGATCCGAAAGATTCAAGATAAAAGTTTAATATTGACATAGAAATAATAATACTTCAAGCATACTAACTAAGCAATTATGTCTTCTCAAAATAACATGGCCAAAGAAAGTTATCCCTACAAAATCATATAGTCTGGCTATGCTCTATCTTCACCACACAAAATATTTAAATCATGTACAACCCCCATGACATGCCAAGCAATTGTTTCATACTTTTGATGTTCTCAAACTTTTTCAATCTTCACGAAATATATGAGCATGAGCCATGGATATAGCATTATGGTGGAATAGAATGGTGGTTGTGGAGAAGACAAAAAGGAGAAGATAGTCTCACATCAACTAGGCGTATCAACGGGCTATGGAGATGCCCATTAATAGATATCAATGTGAGTGAGTAGGGATTGTCATGCAATGGATGCACTAGAACTATAAGTATATGAAAGCTCAACAAAAGAAACTAAGTGGGTGTGCATCCAACTTGCTTGCTCACGAAGACCTAGGACATTTTGAGGAAGCTCATCATTGGAATATACAAGCCAAGTTCTATAATGAAAAATTCCCACTAGTATATGAAAGTGATATCATAGGAGACTCTCTATATGAAGAACATGGTGCTACTTTGAAGCACAAGTGTGGAAAAAGGATAGTAGCATTGTCCCTTCTATCTTTTTCTCTCATTTTTTTATTTGGGCCTTCTTTCTTTTTTTGTCCTCTTTTCTCTCTTTTTTTCGTCCGGAGTCTCATCCCGACTTGTGGGGGAATCATAGTCTCCATCATCCTTTCCTCACTTGGTACAATGCTCTAACAATGATGATCATCACACTTTATTTACTTACAACTCAAGAATTACAACTCAATACTTAGAACAAAATATGACTCTATGTGAATGCCTCCGGCGGTGTACCGGGATGTGCAATGATGCATGAGTGACATGTATGAAGAATTATGAACGGTGGCTTTGCCATGAATACGATGTCAACTACATGATCATGCAAGCAATATGACAATGATGAAGCGTGTCATAATAACGGAACGGTGGAAAGTTGCATGGCAATATATCTCAGAATGGCTATGTAAATGCCATAATAGGTAGGTATGGTGGCTGTTTTGAGGAAGGTATATGGTGGGTTTAAGGTACCGGCGAAAGTTGCACGATACTAGAGAGGCTAGCAATGGTGGAAGGGTGAGAGTGCGTATAATCCATGAACTTAACATTAGTCATAAAGAACTCACTTACTTATTGCAAAAATCTATTACTTATTGAAACAAAGTATTATGCGCATGCTCCTAGGGGGATAGATTGGTAGGAAAATACCATCGCTCGTCCCCGACCGCCACTCATAAGGAAGAAAATCAATAAATAAATCATGCTCCGACTTCATCACATAACGGTTCACCATACGTGCATGCTACAGGAATCACAAACTTCAACACAAGTATTTCTCAAATTCACAACTACTCAACTAGCATGACTCTAATATCACCATCTCCATATCTAAAAATAATTATGAAGTATCAAACTTCTCATAGTATTCAATGCACTTATATGAAAGTTTTTGTTATAGCAAATTTCCATGTTGTTCTAAAGGACTCTCAAGATAATCTAGGAGAAGCATGAGAGATCAATAGTTTCTATAAAACAAATCCACCACCGTGCTCTAAAAGATATAAGTGAAGTACTAGAGCAAAACTATATAACTCAAAAGGTATAAGCGAAGCACATTGAGTATTCTAACAAATTCCAAATCATGTATGGCTCTCTCAGAAGGTGTGTACAGCAAGGATGATTGTGGTAAACTAAAAAGTAAAGACTCAAATCATACAAGACGCTCCAAGCAAAACACATATCATGTGGCGAATAAAAATATAGCTCCAAGTAAAGTTACCGATAGAAGTAGACGAAAGACGGGATGCCTTCCGGGGCATCCCCAAGCTTAGGCTTTTAGGTGTACTTAGATTATCTTGGGGGTGCCATGGGCATCCCCAATCTTAGGCTCTTACCACTCCTTGTTCCATAATCCATCAAATCTTTACCCAAAACTTGAAAATTTCACAACACAAAACTTAAAGTAGAAAATCTCGTGAGCTCCGTTAGCGAAAGAAAACAAAAGACCAGTTCAAGGTACTGTACTGAACTCATTATTTATTTATATTGGTGTTATACCTATTCTATTCCAACTTCTTTATGGTTTATAAACTATTTTACTAGCCATAGATTCATCAAAATAAGCAAACAACACAAGAAAAAACAGAATCTGTCAAAAATAGAACAGTCTGTAGTAATCTGTAGCTAACGCAACTTCTGGAACCCCAAAAATTCTAAAATAAATTTCTGGACGTGAGGAATTTATGTATTAATCATCTTCAAAAAGAATTAACTAAATAGCACCTTCCAAATAAAAATGTCAGCCATTCTCGTGAGCGCTAAAGTTTCTGTTTTTTACAGCAAGATCAAAAAGACTTTCCCCAATTCTTCCCAAAGATTCTACCTGACACAAACACTAATTAAACACAAAGAACACAATCAAAACAGAGGCCATATAAATTATTTATTACTAATCAGGAGCAAAAAGCAAGGAATAAAAATAAAATTGGGTTGCCTCCCAACAAGCGCTATCGTTTAACGCCCCTAGCTAGGCATAAAAGCAAAGATAGATCTAGGTATTGCCATCTTTGGTAGGCAATCCATAAGTGACTCTCATAATAGATTCATATAGTAATTTAATTTTCTTTCTAGGGAAGTGTTCCATGCCTTTACTTAATGGAAATTGGAATCTAATATTCCCTTCCTTCATATCAATAATTGCACCAATCGTTCTAAGGAAAGGTCTACCAAGAATAATAGGACATGATGGATTGCAATCTATATCAAGAACAATGAAATCTATGGGCACATAGTTCCTATTCGCAAAAATAAGAACATCATTAATTCTTCCCATAGGTTTCTTAATAATGGAATCCGCAAGGTGCAAGTTTAAAGAACAATCATCAAAATCACAGAAACCTAGCAAATCACACAAAGTTTTTGGAATCGTGGAAACACTAGCACCCTAATCACACAAAGCATAGCACTCATGATCTTTAATTTTAATTTTAATTTTAGGTTCCCACTCATCATAAAGTTTTCTAGGGATATAAACTTACAACTCAAGTTTTTCTTCATAAGATTGCATCAAAGCATCAACAATATGTTTATTAAAAGCTTTATTTTGACTATAAACATGAGGAGAATTTAGCACGGATTGTAACAAGGAAATACAATCTATCAATGAGAAATTATCATAATTAAATTCCTTGAAATCCAAAATAGTGGGTTCATTTATAATTAAAGTTTTGACCTCTTTAATCCCACTTTTAACAATTTTTGCATCAAGATCTAAAAACTCAGAATTTTTGGAACGCCTCCTAGGTAAAGGTGGCTCATATTCAGTCCCATCATTATCAAGATTCATATTACAAAACAAAGATCTAATAGGAGACACATTAATAACTTTTAGATCTTCATCTTTATTTTCATTAAAACTAGAAGAAGACACTTTCACAAAGCAATCTTTTTTGGCACGCATCCTAGCGGTTCTTTCTTTGCACTCATCAATGGAAATTGTCATGGCTTTGAGAGACTCATTGATATCATGCTTAGGTGGAATAGATCTAAGTTTCAAAGAATCAACATCAAGAGAAATCCTATCAACGTTCCTAGCCAACTCATCAATCTTAAGCAATTTTTCTTCAATCAAAGCATTGAAACTCTTTTGCGAAGTAATAAATTCTTTAATTCTAGATTAAAAATCAGAGGGCATCTTATTATAATTTCCATAATAATTGTTGTAGGAATTACCATAATTATTAGAGGAATTACTAGGAAACGGCCTAGAATTAAAATTACCTCTATACGCGTTGTTACCAAAATTGTTCCTACCAACAAAATTGACATCCATAGATTCATTATTATTCTCAATCAAAGTAGACAAAGGCATATCATTAGGATCAGTAGGAGCACTCTTATTAGCAAACATTTTCATAAGTTCATCCATCTTTCCACTCAAAACATTAATCTCTTCAATTGCATGCACTTTCTTATTAGTAGAACTTTCGGTGTATCATTGAGAATAATTAACCATAATATTATCTAGGAGCTTAGTAGCTTCTCCTAAAGTGATTTCCATAAAAGTGCCTCCCGCGGCCGAATCTAAAAGATTTCTAGAAGCAAAATTCAATCCGGCATAAAAGTTTTGTATAATCATCCGAAGATTCAAACCATGTGTAGGACAATTACTTATCATTAGTTTCATCCTCTCCCAAGATTGTGCAACATGTTCATGATCAAGTTGCTTAAAATTCATAATATCGTTTCTAAGAGAGATGATCTTAGCGGGAGGACAATACTTAGAGATAAAAGCATCTTTGCACTTATTCCATGAATCAATACTATTTTTAGGCAAAGACGAAACCAAGCTTTAGCACGATCTCTAAGCGAAAACGGAAATAGCTTAAGTTTAACAATATCATTATCCACATCTTTCTTCTTTTGCATATCACACAAATCAACGAAGTTGTTTAGATGGGTAGCGGCATCTTCACTAGGAAGGCCGGCGAATTGATCTTTCATGACAAGATTAAACAAAGCAACATTAATTTCACAAGATTTAGCATCGGTAAGAGGAGCAATCGGAGTACTAAGAAAATCATTGTTGTTGGTATTGGCAAAGTCACACAATTTAGTATTATCTTGAGCCATCGTGACAAGCAAGCAATCCAACACACAAGCAAACAAGAAACGGGCAAAAGAGGCAAAAGGGAAAGAGAAGGGGAACGAAGAGAGAGGGCGAATAAAACGGCAAGGGTGAAGTAGGGGAGAGGAAAACGAGAGGCAAATGGCAAATAATGTAATGCGAGGGATAAGAGTTTGTGATGGGTACTTGGTATGTCTTGACTTGGCAACGGCACCTGAAATGACTCGTTGTTGGGAGTCAAATCTTGAATTGACTTGGCGCGAATCTCCCCGGCAACGGCGCCAAAAATCCTTCTTGCTACCTCTTGAGCACTGCGTTTGTTTTCCCTTGAAGAGCAAAGGGTGATGCAGCAAAGTAGCGTAAGTATTTCCCTCAGTTTTTGAGAACCAAGTTATCAATCCAGTAGGAGATCATGCTCAAGTCCCACGCACCTACACAAACAAATAAGAACCCCGCAACCAATGCAATAGAGGGGTTGTTAAGCCCTTCATGGTCACTTACGAGAGTGAGATCTGATAGATATGATAAGATAATATTTTTGGTATTTTTATGATAAATAGAAATAAAGATGCAAAGTAAAATAAATGGCAAAGGAAATAACTAAGTGTTGGCAGATTAATATGATGGAAGATAGACCCGGGGGCCATAGGCTTCACTAGTGGCTTCTCTCAAGAGCATAAGTATTATGGTGGGTAAACGAATTACTGTCAAGCAATTGATAGAATTGAGCATAGTTATGAGAATATCTAGGTATGATCATGTATATAGGCATCACGTCCAAGACAAGCAGACCGAAACGATTCTGCATCTATTACTATTACTCCACACATCGACCGCTATCCAGCATGCATCTAGAGTAATAAGTTCATAAGAACAAAGTAATGCTTTAAGGAAGATGACATGATGTAGAGGGATAAACTCATGCAATTTGATATAAACCCCGTCTTTTTATCCTCGATGGCAACAATACAATACGTGCCTTGCTGCCCCTGCTGTCACTGGGAAAGGACACCGCAAGATTGAACCCAAAGCTAAGCACTTCTCCCATTGCAAGAAAGATCAATCTAGTAGGCCAAACCAAACTGATAATTCGTAGAGACTTGCAAAGGTAAACCAATCATACATAAAATAATTGAGAGGATAATCAAATATTGTTCATAGATAATCTAGATCATAAACCCACAATTCATCGGATCTCGACAAACGCACCGCAAAAGAAGATTATATCGAATAGATCTCCAAGAAGATCGAGGAGAACTTTGTATTGAGATCCAAAGAGAGAGAAGAAGCCATCTAGATAATAACTATGGACTCGTAGGTCTGAAGTAAACTACTCACACATCAGTGGAGAGGCCATGGAGTTGATGTAGAGGCCCTCCGTGA
The DNA here is from genome assembly GCF_002162155.2 of Triticum dicoccoides. NCBI lineage: Eukaryota > Viridiplantae > Streptophyta > Magnoliopsida > Poales > Poaceae > Triticum > Triticum dicoccoides. Next base: position 628,355,732 of record NC_041382.1, read on the forward strand.
TCAATGTGCCCTCCTGCGGAGCTCCGGAAAAGGCCCCAAGATGGGATCTCTCGAGTATAGAAGGTTGCGAGGGTGGAATTAGGTTTTCATGTTTCTCCTGGATGTTTGGGGGGGTACGTGGATATATATAGGAGGAAGAAGTACGTCGGTGGGGCAACGGAGGGCCCACGAGTGTGGAGGGCGTGCCCCCTGCCTCGTGGCTTCCTCCGTTGTTTCTTGACGCCCACTCCAAGTCTCCTGGATCACGTTTGTTGAGAAAATCACGTTCCCGAAGGTTTCATTCTGTTTGGACTCCGTTTGATATTCCTTTTCTTCGAAACCCTAAAATAGGAAAAAAAACAACAATTTGGGGTGGGCCTCCGGTTAGTAGGTTAGTCCCAAAAATTATATAAAAGTGTAAAATAAACCCCATTGACATCCAAAATAGATAATATAATAGCATGGAGCAATCAAAAATTAGAGATACGTTGGAGACGTATCAGCTGGCTATCTGGTTCCTTAAAAAACTACAGCAGTTAAAACTAAAATAAAATCTCCAGAATAAAAATATATAAACACACAGTAAAAATAATAATACTAATATAAACTACATGAACACTAGTTCCTCATCTAATGCAATTTTCGGAAAATCATTCTTATGCAATAGGACACACAAACATCAATAAAACACTCAAATAAAATATTTTCGAGATTATAAAAAAATACAAGAACATATCAAATGAACTGAAACAATATTCTGGACATTATGAATATTTTTAAAATAGGGGAGAAAGTCATGTTATGTCCACTCCAATAAATTGCCTTTAGTTGCATAATGAAAAGAATATTTCTTGAAAGCAAATAATGCAATAAAAAATATGAGATTTTTGGGAAACGCAGTATATAAAAGAAATTCCTACGATCACGCAAGATCTATCTAGGAGATGCATAACAACGAGAGGGGGAGAGTATTTCTACGTACCCTCGTAGACCGAAAGCGGAAGCGTTATGAAACGCGGTTGATGTAGTTGAACGTCTTCACGATCCAATAGATCAAGTACCGAATGCACGGCAGCTCCGTGATCTGCACACGTTCAGCTCGGTGACGTCCCTCGTACTCTTGATCTAGTTGAGGCCGAGGGAGAGTTTCGTCAGGACGACGGCATGATGACGGTGATGATGAAGTTACCGATGTAGGGCTTCACCTAAGCACTACAACGATATGACCGAGGTGTAATTCTGTGGAGGGGGGCACCGCACATGGCTAAACAATCAAGTTGTGTGTCTATGGGGTGCCCCCCTCCCTATATATAAAGGGGGGCAAGGAGGAGAGGGCCGGCCCTCATAGGGCGCGCCCAAGGGGGGAGTCCTACTCCCAGTAGGAGTAGGTTTCCCCCCTTCCTAGTTGGAGTAGGAGAAGAAGGAAGAGGGAGAGGGAGAGAAGGAATCGAAAGGGGGGCCGGCCCCCACCCCAATTCGGATTGGGATTGGGGGGCTCCACCTGGCCGCCTCCTCCTCTCTTCCACTAAGGCCCAATAAGGCCCATTGACTCCCCGGCGAATTCTCGTAACTCTCTGGTACTCCAAAAAATACCCGAACCACTCAGAACCTTTCCGATGTCCGAATATAGCCTTTCAATATATCGATCTTTACATCTCGACCATTTAGAGACTCCTCGTAATGTCCGTGATCTCATCCGGGACTCCGAACAACCTTCGGTACATCAAATCACATAAACTCATAATACCAATCGTCATCGAACATTAAGCGTGCGGACCCTACGGGTTCGAGAACTATGTAGACATGACCGAGATACTTCCCCGGTCAATAACCAATAGCGGAACCTGGATGCTCATGTTGGTTCCTACATATTCTACTAAGATCTTTACCGGTCAAACCGCACAACAACATACGTTGTTCCCTTTGTCATTGGTATGTTACTTGCCCGAGATTCGATCATCGGTATCATCATACCTAGTTCAATCTCATTACCGGCAAGTTCTTTACTCGTTCCGTAATGCAACATCCCGCAACTAAATCATTAGTCACATTGCTTGCAAGGCTTATAGTGATGTGCATTACCAAGAGGGCCTAGAGATACCTCTCCGACAATCGGAGTGACAAATCCTAATCTCGATCTATGCCAACTCAACAAACACCATTGGAGACACCTATAGAGCATCTTTATAATCGTCCAGTTACGTTGTGACATTTGATAGCACACAAAGTGTTCCTCTGGTATTCGGGAGTTACATAATCTCATAGTCATAGGAACATGTATAAGTTATGAAGAAAGGAATAGCAATAAACTAAACGATCATAGTGCTAAGTTAACAGATGTGCCTAGTCCATCACATCATTCTCTAATTATGTGATCCCGTTCATCAAATGACAACACATGTCCATGGCTAGGAAACTTAACCATCTTTGATTAACGAGCTAGTCTAGTAGAGGCATACTAGGGACACTCTGTTTGTCTATGTATTCACACATGTACTAAGTTTCCGGTTAATACAATTCTAGCATGAATAATAAACATTTACCATGATATAAGGAAATTAAATAACAACTTTATTATTTCCTCTAGGGCACATTTCCTTCAGTCTCCCACTTGCACTAGAGTCAGTAATCTAGTTCACATCGTCATGTGATTTAACACCAATAGTTCACATCTTTATGTGATTAGTTCACATCTCCATGTGACTAACATCCAGAGGGTTACTAGAGTCAATAATCTAGTTCAAATCACCATGTGATTAACACCCAAAGAGTACTAAGGTGTGATCATGTTTTGCTTGTGAGAGAAGTTTAGTCAACGGGTCTGCCACATTCAGAGCAGTATGTATTTTGCAAATTTTCTATGTCTACAATGCTCTGCACGGAGCTAATCTAGCTAATTGCTCCCACTTTCTATATGTATCCAGATTGAGACTTAGAGTCATCCGAATCAGTGCCAAAACTTGCATCGACGTAACCCTTTACGATGAACTCTTTGTCATCTCCATAATCGAGAAACATATCCTTATTCCACTAAGGATAATTTTGACCGTTGTCAAGTGATCCACTCCTGGATCACTATTGTACCCTCTTGCCAAACTCATGGTGAGGTACAAAACAGGTCTGGTACACAACATAGCATACTTTATAGAACCTATGATTGAGGCATAGGGAATGACTTTCATTCTCTTTCTATTTTCTGCCGTGGTCGGGTTTTGAGTCTTACTCAACTTCACACCTTGCAACACAGGCAAGAACCCTTCTTTGATCGTTCCATTTTGAACTACTTCAAAATCTTAATCTGTCTCTATAGATCTTGATGCTCAATGTGTAAGCAGCTTCACCGAGGTCTTTCTTTGAAAAACTTCTTTCAAACACTCCTTTATGCTTTCTAGAAAATTCTACATCATTTCCGATCAACAATATGTCGTTCACATATACTTATCAGAAAGGCTGTAGCGCTCCCACTCACTTTCTTGTAAATACAGACTTCTCCAAAAGTATGTATAAAACCATATGCTTTGATCACACTATCAAAGCGTATATTCCAATTCCGAGAGGCTTGCACCAATCCATAAATGGATCGCTGGAGCTTGCTCACTTTGTTAGCACCTTTAGGATCGACAAAACCTTCTGGTTGCATCATATACAACTCTTCTTTAATAAATCCATTAAGGAATACAGTTTTTACATCCATTTGCCAGATTTCATAAAATGCGGCAACTGCTAACATGATTCAGACATACTTTTAAGCATCGATACGAGTGAGAAAATCTCATCGTAGTCAACACTTTGAACTTGTCGAAAACCTTTTGCAAAAATTTGAGCTTTGTAGATAGTAACACGACTATCAGCGTCCGCCTTCCTCTTGAAGATCCATTTATTCTCAATGGATCTCCGATCATCGGGCAAGTCAATCAAAGTCCATACTTTGTTCTCATACATGGATCCCATCTCAGATTTCATGGCCTTAAGCCATTTTGCGAAATCTGGGCTCATCATCGCTTCCTCATAGACCGTAGGTTCGTCATGGTTAAGTAACATGACCTCTAGAATAGGATTATCGTACCACTTTGGTGCGGATCTTACTCTGGTTGACCTACGAGGTTCGGTAGTAACTTGATCAGAAGTTTCATGATCATCATCATTACCTTCCTCACTAATTGGTGTAGGAATCACTGGAAACTGATTTCTGTGATGAACTACTTTCCAATAAGGGAGCAGGTACAATTACCTCATCAAGTTCTACTTTCCTCCCACTTACTTCTTTCGAGAGAAACTCCTTCTCTAGAAAGGATCCATTCTTAGTAACAAATATCTTGCCTTCGGATCTGTGATAGAAGGTGTACCCAACAGTTTCCTTTGGGTATCCTATGAAGACACACTTTTCTGATTTAGGTTTGAGCTTGATCAGTTTGAAACTTTTTCACATAAGCATCGAAACCCCAAACTTTAAGAAACGACAGCTTTGGTTTCTTGCCAAACCATAGTACATAAAGTGTTTTCTCAACGGATTTAGATAGTGCCCTATTTAACATGAATGCATCTGTCTCTAATGCATAACCCCAAAACAATAGTGGTAAATCGGTAAGAGACATCATAGATCGCACCATATCGAATAAAGTGCGGTTACGACGTTCGGACACACCATTACGCTGTGGTGTTGCAGATGGCGTGAGTTGTGAAACTATTCGACATTGTTTCAATTGAAGGCCAAACTCGTAACTCAAATATATCGTCTCCGCGGTCATATCGTAGAAACTTTATTTTCTTGTTACGATGATTCTCCACTTCACTCTGAAATTCTTTGAACTTTTCAAATGTTTCAGACTTGTGTTTTATTAAGTAGATATACTCATATATGCTCAAAACATCTGTGAAGGTCAGAAAATAACGAAACCCGCCGTGATCCTCAACACTCATCGGACCGCATACATCGGTATGTATTATTTCCAATAAGTCAGTGGCTCGCTCCATTGTTCCGGAGAACAGAGTCTTAGTCATCTTGCCCATGAAGCATGGTTTGCAAGCATCAAATGATTCATAATCAAGTGATTCCAAAAGTCCATCCGCATGGAGTTTCTTCATGCGCTTTACACCAATATGACCTAAACGGCAGTGCCACAAGTATGTTGCACTATCATTATCAACTTTGCATCTTTTGGCATCAATATTATGAATATGTGTATCACAACGGTCGAGATTCAATAAACCATTTATATTAAGTGTACGACCATAGAAGGTTTTATTCATGTAAACAGAACAACAATTATTCTTTGACTTAAATAAATAACTGTATTGCAATAAACATGATCCAATCATATTCATGCTCAACGCAAACACCAAATAACATTTATTTTAGGTTCAACACTAATCCCGAAGGTAAAAGGAGTGTGCGATGGTGATCTTATCAACCTTGGAATCATTTCCAACACATATCGTCACCTTGCCCTAGACTAATCTCTGTTCATTTTGCAAATCCTATTTCGAGTTACTAATCTTAGCAACTGAACCGGTATCAAATACCCTGGGGTTACTATGAACACTAGTAAAGTACACATCAATAACATGTATATCAAATATACTTTTGTTCACTTTGCCATCCTTCTTATCCGCCAAGTATTTGGGGTAGTTCTGCTTCCAGTGACCATTCCCTTTGTAGTAGAAGCACTTAGTTTCAGGCATAGGTCTAGCTTTGGGCTTCTTCACAGGAGTGGCGACTTGCTTGCCACTCTTCTTGAAGTTCCCTTTCTTTCCCTTGCCCTTTTACTTGAAACTAGTGGTTTTGTCAACCATCAACACTTGATTCTTTTTCTTGATTTCTACCTTCGCCAATTTCAGCATCGCGAAGAGCTTGGGAATCACTTCCATTATCCCTTCCATATTATAGTTCATCATGAAGTTCTAGTAACTTGGTGATAGTGACTAGAGAACTTTGTCAATCACTATCTTATCTGGAAGATTAACTCCCACTTTATTCAAGTGATTGTAGTACTCAGACATTCTGAGCACATGCTCACTAGCTGAGCTATTCTCCTCCATCTTGTAGGCAAATTACTTGTCAGAGGTCTGATACCTCTTAACACGGGCATGAGTCTGAAATACCAATTTCAGCTCTTGGAACATCTCATATGCTCCGTGGCGTTCAAAATGTTTTTGAAGTCCCGGTTCTAAGCCGTAAATTATGGCGCACTAAACTATCAAGTAGTCATCATATCGAGCTTGTCAAACGTTCATAATGTCTGCATCTGCTCCTGCAAAAGGTCCGTCACCTAGCGGTGCATCAAGGACATAATTCTTCTGTGCAGCAATGATGATAATCCTCAGATCACGGAGCTGGTTCGCATCATTGCTACTAACATCTTTCAACATAGTTTCTCTAGGAACATATCATAAATAAAACGGGGAAGCTATACGCGAGCAATCGATTTACAACATAGATACGCAAATACTATCAGGACTAAGTTCATGATAAATTAAAGTTCAATTAATCATATTACTTAAGAACTCCCACTTAGATAGACATCCCTCTAATCATCTAAGTGATCACGTGATCCATATCAACTAAACCATGTCCGATCATCACGTGAGATGGAGTAGTTTTCAATGGTGAACATCACTATGTTGATCATATCTACTATATGATTCACGCTCGACCTTTCGGTCTCAGTGTTCCGAGGCCATATCTGCATATGCTAGGCTCGTCAAGTTTAACCTGAGTATTCTGCTTGTGCAAAAACTGGCTTGCACCCGTTGTATGTGAATGTAGAGCTTATCACACCCGATCATCACGTGGTGTCTCGGCACGACGAACTGTAGCAACGGTGCATACTCAAGGAGAACACTTGTACCTTGAAATTTAGTGAGATATCATCTTATAATGCTACCGCTGTACTAAGCAAAATAAGATGCATAAAGGATAAACATCACATGCAATCAAATAAGTGATATGATATGGCCATCATCATCTTGTGCCTTTTGATCTCCATCTCCAAAGCACCGTCATGATCACCATCGTCACCAGCTTGACACCTTAATCTCCATCGAAGCATCATTGTCGTCTCGCCAACTATTGCTTCTACGACTATCACTACCGCTTAGTGATAAAGTAAGGCAATTACATGACGATTGCATTTCATATAATAAAGCGACAACCATATGTCTCCTGCCAGTTGTTGATAACAGTGTTACAAAACATGATCATCTCATACAACAATTTATATAATCACGTCTTGACCATATCACATCACAACATGCCCTGCAAAAACAAGTTAGAAGTTCTCTACTTTGTTGTTGCAAGTTTTATGTGGCTGCTACGGGCTTCTAGCAAGAACCGTTCTTACCCACGCAGGAAAACCACAATGTAGTATAGTGATTTCTTTTTGATCTTCAGAAAGAACCATGTTCATTGAAACCGATTCAACTAAAGTTGGAGAAACAAACATCCACTAGCCACCTGTGTGTGAAGCACGTCGGTAGAACCAGTCTCACGTAAGCGTACGCGTAATGACGGTCTGAGCCGCTTCATCCAAAAATACCGCTGAATCAAGAATCAACTAGTGACAATAAGCAATATGTATATACCCACGCCCACAACTCCTTTGTGTTCTACTTGTGCATATAACATCTACGCATAGACCTGGCTCGGATGCCATTGTTGGGAACGCAGTATTTCAAAAAATTTCCTACGATCACGCAAGATCTATCTAGGAGATGCATAGCAACGAGAGGGGGAGAGTGTGTCTACATACCCTCGTAGACCGAAAGCGGAAGCGTTATGAAACATGGTTGATGTAGTCAAACGTCTCTGCGATCCAACCGATCAAGTACCGAATGCACGACACCTCTGTGATCTGCACACATTCAGCTCTGTGACGTCCCTCGTACTCTTGATCCAGTTGAGGCCGAGGGAGAGTTTCGTCAGCATGACGGCGTGATGATGGTGATGATGAAGTTACCGACGCAGGGCTTTGCCTAAGCACTACAACGATATGATCGAGGTGGAATTCTGTGGAGGGGGGGTGATACGTCCATTCTTCATCATGCTTTTATATCGATATTTATTGCATTATGGGCTTTTATTACACATTATGTCACAATACTTATGCCTATTCTCTCTTATTTTACATGGTTTACATAAAGAGGGAGAATGCCGGCAGCTGGGATTCTGGGCTGGAAAAGGAGCAAATATTAGAGACCTATTCTGCACAGCTCCAAAAGTCCTGAAACTCACGGAAGTCATTTTCAGAATATATAAAAAATACCGAGCGCAAGAAGTTCCAGAGGGGGGCCACACCCTGGCCACGAGGGTGGGGGCACGCCCTACCCCCCTGGGCGCGCCCCCCTGCCTCGTGGGCCCCCTGGTGGCCCTCCGATGCCCATCTTCTACTATATGGAGTCTTTCATTGAGGAAAAAATCGTAAGCAAGCTTTCGGGACGAGACACCGCCGCCACGAGGCGGAACCTTGGCGGAACCAATCTAGGGCTCCGGTGGAGCTGTTCTGCCGGGGACACTTCCCCCCGGGAGGGGGAAATCATCACCATCGTCATCACCAACGATCCTCTCATCGAGAGGGGGTCAATCCCCATCGACATCTTCACCAACACCATCTTCTCTCAAACCCTAGTTCATCTCTTGTATCCAATTCTTGTCTCCAAGTGTGGGATTGGTACCTGTGGGTTGCTAGTAGTGTTGATTACTCCTTGTAGCTGATGCTAGTTGGTTTATTTGGTGGAAGATCATATGTTCAGATCCTATATGCATATTAATACCCCTCTGATTATTAACATGAATATGCTTTGTGAGTAGTTACGTTTGTTCCTGAGGACATGGGAGAAGCCTTGCTATTAGTAGTCATGTGAATTTGGTATTCGTTCGGTATTTTGATGAGATGTATGTTGTCTCTCCTCTAGTGGTGTTATGTGAACGTCGACTACATGACACTTCACCATTATTTGGGCCTAGAGGAAGGCATTGGGAAGTAATAAGTAGATGATGGGTTGCTAGAGTGACAGAAGCTTAAACCCTAGTTTATGCATTGCTTCGTAGGGGGCTGATTTGGATCCATATGTTTCATGCTATGGTTAGGTTTACCTTAATACTTTTGTTGTAGTTGCAGATGCTTGCAATAGAGGTTAATCATAAGTGGGATGCTTGTCCAACTAAGGACAACACCCAAGCACTGGTCTAGCCACATATCAGATTATCAAAGTACCGAACGCGAATCATATGATCGTGATGAAACCTAGCTTGACGATAATTCCCATGTGTCCTCGGGAGCGCTTTTCTCTATATAAGAATTTGTCCAGGCTTGTCCTTTGCTACAAAAAGGATTGGGCCACCTTGTTGCACTTTATTTACTTTTGTTACTTGTTGCTCGTTACAAATTATCTTATCGCAAAACTATCTGTTACCTATAATTTCAGTGCTTGTAGAGAATACCTTGCTGAAAACCGCTTATCATTTCCTTCTGCTCCTCATTGGGTTCGACACTCTTATTTATCGATAGGACTACGATAGATCCCCTATACTTGTGGGTCGTCAAGGCTCTTTTCTGGCGCCGTTGCCGGGGAGTGAAGCGCCTTTGGTAGGTGGAATTTGGTAAGGAAAAATTTATATAGTGTGCTGAAATTTACTGTCACTTGTTACTATGGAAAGTAATCCTTTGAGGGGATTGTTCGGGGTATCTTTACCCCGACCAGTAGAGCAAAGATTTGCTCCTCAACCTACTGAATCTACTGAAAATGAAAATGTTTGCTTTGAAATTCCTTCGGGTATGATAGAAAAACTGCTAGCTAATACTTTTGCAGGAGATGGAATATTACATCTTGATGAGCACCTACTATATGTGGATAAAGTTTGTGGATTATTTAAGCTTGCAGGTATGCCCGATGATGTTATCAAGAAGAAGGTATTCCCTTTATCTTTGGAGGGAGATGCATTGACATGGTATAGGCTATGTGATGATATGGGATCATGGAACTACAAACGATTGAAATTGGAATTTCATCAGAAGTTTTATCCTATGCATCTTGTTCATCGTGATCGTAATTATATATATAATTTTTGGCCTCGCGAAGGAGAAAGCATCGCTCAAGTTTGGGGGAGGCTTAAGTCAATGTTATATTCATGCCCCAATCATGAGCTCTCAAGAGAAATGATTATTCAAAAATTTTATGCTCGACTTTCTGATAACAACTGCACCATGCTCGATACTTCTTGTGCTAGCTCTTTTATGATGAAGAGTCTTGAATTCAAATGGGATTTGTTGGAAAGAATTAAATGCAACTCTAAAGATTGGGATCTTGACGAAGGTAAGGAGTCAGATATGACACCTAAGTTTGATTGTGTTAAATCTTTTATGGATACCAATGTTTTCCGTAAATTTAGCACTAAATATGGAGTTGACTCTGGGATAGTAGCTTCTTTCTGTGAATCTTTTGCTACTCATGTTGATCTCCCTAAGGAGAAGTGGTTTAAATATCATCCCCCCATTGAATTAAAAGTAGCTGCACCTATTAAAGTTGAAGAAAAGACTGTCACTTATAATGATCCTATTATTCCTACTGCTTATGTTGAGAAACCACCTTTTCCTGTTAGGATAAAAGATGATGCTAAAGCTTCAACTGTGGTTCGTAAAAGCAATATTAGAACCTATACACCTCCTGAGAAAGTTAAAGTTGAACCTAATATTGCTATTGTTAAGGATCTCTTGGCTGATAATATTGATGGGCATGCTATTTATTTCTGTGATGAAACTGCTAGAATTGCTAAACCTTGTGCTAAAGATAAACATAGACCTATGGTAGGCATGCCTGTTATTTCTGTTAAAATAGGAGATCATTGTTATCATGGCTTGTGTGATATGGGTGCTAGTGCTAGTGCAATACCTATTGACTTATACAAAGAAATTATGCATGATATTGCACCTGGTGAGTTAGAAGAAATTGATGTCACCATTAAACTTGCCAACAGAGATACTATTTCACCAATAGGAATTGTGAGAGATGTTGAAGTCTTGTGTGGGAAAACTAAATATCCTGCTGATTTTCTTGTTCTTGGTTCCCCACAGGATAGCTTTTGTCCCATTATATTTGGTAGACCCTTCTTAAATACTGTTAATGCTAGGATAGACTACAAAAAGGATGTTATTACTGTTGGTTTAGGTGATATGTCTCATGAGTTCAACTTTTCTAAATTTCGTAAACAACACCGTGAAGAAGAATTGCCTAGTAAAGATGAAATTATTGGTCTTGCTTCTATTGCCGTACCTCCTAGTGATCCTTTAGAATAATATTTGCTAGACCATGAAAATGATATGTATATGAATGAAAGAAGGGAAATAGATGAAGTGTTCTTTAAACAGGGACCTATTCTGAAACACAACTTGCATGTTGAAATCTTAGGGGATCCTCCTCCACCCAAGGGTGATCCCATGTTTGAGCTTAAACCATTGCCTGATACTCTTAAATATGCTTATCTTGATGAAAAGAAGATATATCCTGTTATTATTAGTGCTAACCTTTCAGAGAAGGAGGAAGAAAAATTATTGAAAACTCTGAAGAAGCACCGTGCTGCTATTGGATATACTCTTGATGATCTTAAGGGCATTAGTCCCACTCTATGTCAACACAAAATAAATTTGGAAAAAGATGCCAAACCAGTTATTGATCACCAACGACGACTGAATCCTAAGATGAAACAAGTGGTAAGAAAAGAAATACTAGAGCTCCTTGAGGCAGGTATAATTTATCCCATTGCTGATAGTCAGTGGGTAAGTCCTGTCCATTGTGCTCCTAAGAAGGGAGGTATTACTGTCGTTCCTAATGATAAAGATGAATTGATTCCACAAAGAATTATTACAGGTTATAGGATGGTAATTGTTTCCGCAAATTAAATAAGGCTACTAAAAAAGATCATTACCCCTTACCTTTTATTGATCAAATGCTAGAAAGATTATCCAAACATACACATTTTTTTGCTTTCTAGATGGTTATTCTGGTTTCTCCCAAATACATGTGTCAACTGATGATCAATCTAAGACCACTTTTACTTGCCCTTTCGGTACTTTTGCTTAGAGACATATGCCTTTTGGTTTATGTAATGCACCTGCTACCTTTCAAAGATGCATGATGGCTTTATTTTCTGATTTTTGTGAAAAGATATGTGAGGTATTCATGGATGATTTCTCCGTTTATGGATCCTCTTTTGATGATTGCTTAAGCAACCTTGATCGAGTTTTGCAGAGATGTGAAGAAAATAACCTTGTCTTGAATTGGGAGAAATGCCACTTTATGGTTAATGAAGGTATTGTCTTGGGGCCCAGAATTTCTGAAAGAGGCATTGGAGTTGATAAAGCTAAAGTTGATGCTATTGAAAAGATGTCGTGTCCCAAGGACATCAAAGGTATAAGAAGTTTCCTTGGTCATGCCGGTTTTTATAGGAGGTTCATTAAGGACTTCTCAAAAATTTCTCGGGCTCTGACTAATTTATTACAAAAAGATATACCATTTGTATTTGATGATGATTGTGTAGAAGCCTTTGAAATACTTAAGAAAGCATTAATCTCTGCACCTATTGTTCAGCCACCTAATTGGAATTTACCTTTTGAAATTATGTGTGATGCTAGTGATTATGTTGTAGGTGCTGTTCTAGGGCAAAGAGTTGATAAGAAATTAAATGTTATTCAATATGCTAGTAAAACTCTAGACAATGCCCAGAGAAATTATGCTACTACTGAAAAAGAATTCTTAGCAGTTGTATTTGCTTGTGATAAGTTTAGACCTTACATTGTTGATTCTAAAGTAACTATTCACACGGATCATGCTGCTATTAAATATCTTATGGAAAAGAAAGATGCTAAACCTATACTTATTAGATGGGTTCTCTTGCTATAAGAATTTGATTTGCATATTATTGATAGAAAGGGAGCTGAGAACCCCGTTGCAGACAACTTGTCTAGGTTAGAAAATGTTCTTGATGACCCACTACCTATTGATGATAGCTTTCCTGATGAACATTTAAATGTCATAAATGCTTCTCATACTGCTCCATGGTATGCTGATTATGCTAATTATATTGTTGCTAACTTTATACCACCTAGTTTCACATACCAGCAAAAGAAAAGGTTTTTCTATGATTTAAGGCATTACTTTTGGGATGACCCACATCTTTAAAAAGAAGGAGTAGATGGTGTTATTAGACGTTGTGTACCTGAGCATGAACAGGAATAGATCCTATGCAAGTGTCACTCCGAAGCTTATGGAGGACACCACGCCGGAGATAGAACTGCACATAAGGTATTGCAATTCGGTTTTTATTGGCCTACTCTATTCAAGGATGCATGTAAGTTTGTCTTATCTTGTGATGAATGTCAAAGAATTGGTAATATTAGTAGACATCAAGAAATGCCTATGAATCATTCACTTGTTATTGAACTGTTTGATGTTTGGGGCTTGATTATATGGAACCGTTTACTTCCTCTAATGGATATACACATATTTTAGTTGATGTTGATTACATTACTAAGTGCGTAGAAGATATTCCAACTAGTAGTGCTGATCATAACACCTCTATGAAGATGCTTAAAGAAGTTATTTTTCTGAGGTTTGGAGTCCCTAGATATCTAATGACTGATGGTGGTTCACATTTTATTCATGGTGCTTTCCGTAAAATGCTTGCTAAGTATGATGTTAATCATAGAATTGCATCTCCTTATCACCCACAATCTAGTGGTCAAGTAGAATTGAGCAACAGAGAGCTCAAATTAATTTTGCAAAAGAATGTTAATAGATCTAGAAAGAATTGGTCCAAGAAACTTGATGATGCATTATGGGCCTATAGAACTGCATATAAGAAACCTATGGGTATGTCTCTGTATAAAATGGTTTATGGAAAAGCATGTCACCTACCTCTCGAACTAGAACATAAGGCTTATTGGGCTATTAAAGAGCTCAATTATGATTTCAAACTTGCCGGTGAGAAAAGGTTATTTGACATTAGCTCACTCGATGAATGGAGAACCCAAGCCTATGAGAATGCCAAATTGTTTAAAGAATAGGTTAAAAGATGGCATGGCAAAAGGATACAAAAGCGTGAGTTTAATGTAGGTGATCATGTATTGCTATACAACTCTCGTTTAAGATTTTTTGCAGGAAAGCTTCTCTCTAAATGGGAAGGTCCTTACGTTATCGAGGAGGTCTATCATTCCGGTGCCATAAAAATCAACAACTTCGAAGGCACAAATCCGAAGGTGGTGAATGGTCAAAGAATCAAACATTATATCTCAGGTAATCCTATAAATGTTGAAACCAATGTTATTGAAACCGTAACCCCGTAGGAATACATAAGGGACACTTTCCGGAATGTTTTAGACTCCAAAAAGGAACAGGTATGTGGTACGGTAAGTAAACCGACTCCAAAACAGTTCTAATGGAAATTTTTCTCCGTTTTGGAATATTTAGAAAAATAGAAAAATAAGAAGCAGTCCAGGAAGGACATGAGGGCTCCATGAGGGTGGAGGGTGCGCCCTACCCCCTGGGCGCGCCCCCTACCTCGTGGGCACCTCGTGTGCTCTCCGGACTCCGTTTTCTTGCACGATATGTATTTTGGTCGGTAAAAATTCATTATATAATCTACTGAAGGTTTTGACTCCCGTATCACGCAATTATCCTCTATTTGTGTTTCAAGCCGTCGCTGCTGCAGATTAGAGCAAGATGTCTTCGCAAGAGTCAGTTGGGGAGAGCCGGGTGTCTCATCCGACATCGAGATCAATGACAAACAGCAATGCTGACCACTTTGGGCCAGCAACGAAGGAAGAGATGGAGGCTGATTTGAAGAGGATAGATGCCATGGAGGAGGACCAAGAAGTCACTTCTCGCGTCCGAGCTAGATTCACAATGGGGGGACTATAGGGCTTGGCTATCCCAAACTCGGTTATCCCTTCCAATGTTAGATTTCTTTCTTATGAAAATATGAAAAAGAGTGTCAATTGTTCTCCCGCAGCTATGCAACACCCTTGGGTGCAAGGAGCTTTGGCTGTTACAGGAAAACTTCAAAAGGAAATAATGGACCTCAAGCAGCAAGTCAATAAGCTCGAGGAGGAGAATCGTATCCTGAGGGGCATCATCGCCAAGAATATCACATCACCATCACCGAAAAAGGAGACATAATCACATGGGTATGGGCACTCCCCTTGGCAACTGCCAAGCTTGGGGGAGGTGCCCCGGTATCGTATCACCATCACTTCCATCTTTACCGTTTTTCTTAGTTCGATCTTTTTGGTAATATCTTGATCTAGTAGCATAAAAGTTTTAGTATGATCTAGTTGTGAGTTTTGCTTTATGATCCTTCTATGTAATCGAGTCCATGAGCTATATATAATAAAGATTAGTGTTGAGTCAAGGGCTTGATTATTTTGCCATGATCTTGAGTGAACAAAAGAAAAGAGAAAGAATAAAAAGAAACAAAGAGATCATATGGATATTATGGAGAGTAGTGAGCTCACATAGAAAGAGTATGATGAATAAAAGTTGTTGAGAGTTGACAAACATAGTTTTGGTCATCGTTGCAATTAATAGGAAGTAATAAGGAAAGAGAGGACTTCAGATATAAATACACTATCTTGGACATCTTTTATGATTGTGAGCACTCATTAAAATATGACATGCTAAAGAGTTGACGTTAGACAAGGAAGACAACGTAATGGGTTATGTTTTCTTACATCTGAGATAAATTATATTGTCATGGACCATCCAACATGATTGAGCTTGCCTTTCCCCCTCATGCTAGCCAAATTATTTGCACCAAGTAGAGATACTACTTGTGCTTCCAAACACCCTTAAACCAATTTTGCCATGAGAGTCCACCATACCTACCTATGGAATGAGTAAGATCCCTCAAGTAAGTTGTCATCAGTGCAAGCAATAAAAATTGCCCTCTAAATATGTATGACTTATTAGTGTGGGAGAAAATAAGCTTTATACAATTGTGTGATACGGAAGAAATAAAAGAGACGGACTGCATAATAAAGGTCCATATCACAAGTGGCAATATAAAGTGACGTTCTTCCGCATTAAGATTTTGTGCATCCAACCATAAAAGCACATGACAACCTCTACTTCCCTCTGCGAAGGGCCTATCTTTTACATTTATCTCCCACCTTACATAAGAGTCATGGTGATCTTCACCCTTCCTTTTTACCTTTTATATTTTGGCAAGCACAACATGTTGGAAAGATCCTGGTATATATGGCTAATTGGATGTGAGTTTTCATGAACTATTATTGTTGACATTACCCTTGAGGTAAAACGTTGGGAGGCAAAACTATAAGCCCCTATCTTTCTCTGTGTCTGATTAAAACTCCATACCCATAGTATTGCGTGAGTGTTAGCAATTGTGAAAGACTATATGATAGTTGAGTATACAGACTTGCTGAAAAGCTCTTATATTGACTCTTACCTATGTTATGATAAATTGCAATTTCTCTAATGACTGAGATTATAGTTTGTTAGTTTTCAATGAAGTTTATGATTCATACTTGAAATTGTGATTGAATTGTTACTCTAGCATAAGTGATCATATGACAAGAATTATATAAGTTGATGTTCTAAGAATGATCATGATGCCCTCATGTCCGTATTTTATTTTTATCGACACCTCTATCTCTAAACATGTGGACATATTTTTCGATTTTGGCTTTCGCTTGAGGACAAGCGAGGTCTAAGCTTGGGGGAGTTGATACGTCCATTTTGCATCATGCTTTTATATCGATATTTATTGCATTATGGGCTGTTATTACACATTATGTCACAATACTTATGCCTATTCTCTCTTATTTTACAAGGTTTACATAAAGAGGGAGAATGCCGGCAGCTGGGATTCTGGGCTGGAAAAGGAACAAATATTAGAGACCTATTCTGCACAGCTCCAAAAGTCCTGAAACTTCATGGAAGTCATTTTCAGAATATATAAAAAAATACTGAGGGCAAGAAGTTCCAGAGGGGGCCACACCCTGACCACGAGGGTGGGGGCGCGCCCTACCCCCCCTGGGCGTGCCCCCCTACCCGTGGGCCCCCTGGTGGCCCTTCGATGCCCATCTTATGCTATATGGAGTCTTTCGTTAAGGAAAAAATCATAAGCAAGCTTTTGGGACGAGACTCCGCCGCCACGAGGCGGAACCTTGGCGGAACCAATCTAGGGCTTCAGCGGAGCTGTTCTGCCGGGGACACTTCCCTCTGGGAGGGGGAAATCATCACCATCGTCATCACCAATGATCCTCGCATCGGGATGGGTTCAATCTCCATCAACATCTTCACCAGCACCATCTCCTCTCAAACCCTAGTTCATCTCTTGTATACAATTCTTATCTCTAAGTCTGGGATTGGTACCTGTGGGTTGCTAGTAGTGTTGATTACTCCTTGTAGTTGATGCTAGTTGGTTTATTTGGTGGAATATCATATGTTCAGATCCTATATGCATATTAATACCCCTCTGATTATTAACATTAATATGCTTTGTGAGTAGTTACGTTTGTTCCTGAGGACATGGGAGAAGCCTTGCTATTAGTAGTCATGTGAATTTGGTATTTGTTCAGTATTTTGATGAGATGTATGTTGTCTCTCCTCTAGTGGTGTTATGTGAACGTTGACTACATGACACTTCACCGTTATTTGGGCCTAGAGGAAGGCATTGGGAAGTAATAAGTAGATGATGGGTTGCTAGAGTGACAGAAGCTTAAACCCTA
This sequence comes from Triticum dicoccoides, assembly GCF_002162155.2. Taxonomy (NCBI): domain Eukaryota; kingdom Viridiplantae; phylum Streptophyta; class Magnoliopsida; order Poales; family Poaceae; genus Triticum; species Triticum dicoccoides. The sequence goes on from NC_041382.1 coordinate 628,373,452, forward strand.
GTTTATGCGTTGCTTCGTAAGGGGCTGATTTGGATCCATATGTTTCATGCTATGGTTAGGTTTACCTTAATAATTTTGTTGTAGTTGCGGAAGCTTGTAATAGAGGTTAATCATAAGTGGGATGCTTGTCCAAGTAAGGACAGCACCCAAGCACCGGTCCACCCATATATCAGATCATCAAAGTACCGAACGCGAATCATATGATCGCGATGAAACCTAGCTTGACGATAATTCCCATGTGTCCTCGGGAGCGCTTTTCTCTATAGAAGAATTTGTCTAGGCTTGTCCTTTGCTACAAAAAGGATTGGGCCACCTTGCTGCACTTTATTTACTTTTGTTACTTGTTGCTCGTTACAAATTATCTTATCACAAAACTATCTATTACCTATAATTTCAGTGCTTGCAGAGAATACCTTGCTGAAAACCGCTTATCATTTCCTTCTGCTCTTCATTGGGTTCGACACTCTTACTTATCGAAAGGACTACGATAGATCCCTTATACTTGTGGGTCATCAGGGGGCACCGCACATGGCTAAACAATCAAGTTGTGTGTCTGTGGGGTGCCCCCCTCCCCGTATATAAAGGGGGGAGGAGAGGGCCGGGCCCTCATAGGGTGCGCCCAAGAGGGGGAGTCCTACTCCTAGTAGGAGTAGGTTTCCCCCCTTCCTAGTTGGAGTAGGAGAAGAAGGAAGAGGGAGAGGGAGAGAAGGAAAGGGGGTCGGCCCCCCACCCCAATTCGGATTGGGCTTGGGGGGCGCCCTCCACCTGGCCGTCTCCTCCTCTCTTCCACTAAGGCCCAATAAGGCCCACTAACTCCCCGGCGAATTCCCATAACTATGAGGTACTCCAAAAAATACCCGAACCACTCAAAACCTTTCTGATGTCTGAATATAGCCTTCCAATATATCGATCTTTATGCCTCGACCATTTCGAGACTCCACGTCATGTCTGTGATCTCATCTTGGACTCCGAACAACCTTCGGTACATCGAATCACATAAACTCATAATACCAATCCTCATCGAACATTAAGCGTGCGGACCCTACGGGTTCGAGAACTATGTAGACATGACCGGGATACTTCTCCGGTCAATAACCAATAGCGGAACCTGGATTCTCATATTGGTTCCTACATATTCTACGAAGATCTTTATCGGTCAAACCGCACAACAACAAACGTTGTTCCCTTTGTCATCGGTATGTTACTTTCCCGAGATTCGATCGTCGGTATCATCATACCTAGTTCAATCTCGTTACTGGAAAGTCTATTTACTCGTTCCGTAATGCAACATCCCGCAACTAACTCATTAGTCACATTACTTGCAAGGCTTATATTGATGTGCATTACCGTGAGGGCCCAGAGATACCTCTCCGACAATCGGAGTGACAAATCCTAATCTCGATCTATGCCAACTCAACAAACACCATTGGAGACACCTATAGAGCATCTTTATAATCATCCAGTGACGTTGTGACGTTTCATAGCACACAAAGTGTTCCTCCGATATTCGGGAGTTACATAATCTCATAGCCATAGGAACATTTATAAGTTATGAAGAAAGCAATAGCAATAAACTAGACAATCATAGTGCTAAGCTAACAGATGGGTCTAGTCCATCCATCATTCTCTAATGATGTGATCCCATTCATCAAATGAAAACATATGTCCATGGCTAGGAAACTTAACCATCTTTGATTAACGATCTAGTCTAGTAGAGGCATACTAGGGACACTATGTTTGTCTATGTATTCACACATGTACTAAGTTTCCGGTTAATACGATGCTAGCATGAATAATAAACATTTATCATGATATAAGGAAATATAAATAACAACTTTATTATTGCCTCTAGGGCATATTTCCTTCAGAGATGCATATGAATGATCTAATAACATCCTAATTTAGGAAAATTTGGATGTTACAAACCTACCCCCCTTAAGATGGATCTCGCCCTCGAGATTCGGGCTGGCTAGCAAATAGGCGTGGGTGATCCTGCCTGAGATCCTCCTCTCGTTCCCAAGTAGCTTCCTCCTCTGTATGATGATCCCACTAAACCTTGCATAACTTAATTGTCTTTGTGCGAGCAACTCTCTCTGTTGTCTCCAGAATCTTAACAGGCTTCTCCTCATATGTCAAATCTCTCTCCAACTGAATTGCCTCAAGTGGCACTATGTCCCTCAATGGAACATACATCATCTCTACATGGCACTTCTTCAACTGGGATACATGAAACACATCATGAACTCCTGATAAGGATTCTGGCAACTGCAGCTGATAATCTACCTCCCCTCTATGCTCCAAGATCTTGTAAGGTCCCACAAAACGTGGTGCTAACTTACCTTTAATTCCAAACCTCTTAATTCCATGAAGTGGTGGAACTCTAAGGTATGCATGGTATCCTACCTCATATGTCACCTCCTTATGTTTTGCATCTACATAGCTCTTTTGCCTGGATTGTGCTATCTTCAGCCTGTCACGAATCAACTTGACCTTCTCCTCAGCATCTCTGATCAAGTCTGGTCCAAAGAACTGACGCTCTCCAACCTCATCCCACATCAGTGATGTCCTGCACTTTTTACCATACAATACCCCAAATGGTGACATCTTTAGACTAGCCTGATAACTATTATTATATGAGAACTCTGCATAAGGTAAATTATCATCCCAACTGGACCCGTAGTCCAAAGCACAAGCTCTCAACATATCCTTCAAAACTTGATTTACCCTATCTGTCCGCCCATCTGTCTGTGGATGGAAAGTAGTACTGAACTCCAGCCTGGTGCCCAAGGATTCATGCAACTAACGCCAACACTTAGATGTGAACTGAGTACCACTATCAGACACTACCTTCCTTGGAACTCCATGCAGACAAACAATTTTAGACATATAAATCTTTGCTAGCTGAGCACTGGTATAAGTAGTCTTTACTGAGATGAAGTGAGCAACTTTAGTCAAACGATCAAGAACTACCCAAATAGAATCATAACCTGACCGAGTCCTGGGTAGACCTGTAATGAAATCCATACCAATCTCATCCCACTTCCAATCAGGTATAGGCAATGGTTGTAACAAACCTACTAGTCTCTGATGTTCTGCTTTAACTCTCTGGCACACATCACATGTTGCAATATACCCAGCAATTTCCCTCTTCAGGCTAGGCCACCAAAATCTTTCCCTTAAATCCAAATACATCTTAGTATTACCTTGGTGAATAGAATAAGGTGAATCATGCGCCTCCTGAAGAATTAACTTCCCGATATCTACATCCTGAGGTACACAAATACACTTCTCAAACCATATGGCCCCATGTTGATCCTCATGGAAAACTTTTGCATTACCTTTAACCATATTCTCTTTTATCTCAGCAATCTCCTTGTCACCCTTTTGAGCTTCTCTGATCCTGTCAAGTAAAGTAGGCTTTACCTCCAGTGTTGCTAAATATCCCTTAGGAACCATCTCCAATTTGAGATTCCTGAACTGCTCACATAACTCCGATGGCATATCATCAATATTAACTGCATTAGCATGGCTCCTATGACTCAACGCATCAGCAACAACATTAGCCTTACCAGGATGATACTGCACATTCAAGTCATAATCCTTAATAAGCTCCAACCATCTCCTCTCCATGAGGTTCAAATCCTTCTGAGTAAAAATATACTTCAAGTTCTTATGATTAGTAAATATATCACAATGATTACTAATAAGATATGGCCTCCAAGTTTTCAATGCATGCACAACTGAGGCTAACTCCAAATCATGTGTAGGATAATTATGCTCATGATTATTAAGCTGACGTGAAGCATATGCAACAACTTTACCTTCCTGCATCAAATCACTCCCAAGTCCTTGACGAGAAGCATCACAATATACCTGGAAGTCCTTATGTATATCTGGCAGAGTTAAGACTGGTGCTGTAACCAAACGATGCTTCAATTCCTGAAATCTGGCTTCACATTCATCAGTCCAAACAAATTTCTTCTCTTTCTTCAACAATTCAGTCACAGGCTTTGCAATCTTGGAAAAGTTTTCAATAAACCTCCTGTAATAACCTACAAGGCTCAAAAAGCTACGAATCTCCCCAACTATCGTGGGTGTCTCCCACTCCGTAACTGCAAAAACCTTAGCTGGATCAACTGCAACTCCATTACCTGACACAACATGTCCAAGGAATGCTACCTCATCCAGCCAAAACTCACATTTGCTGAACTTGGCATACAACTGATGTTCCCTCAATTTCTCCAATACCAAACGCAGATGCACCTCATGCTCTTGCTTATTCTTGGAGAACACTAATATATCATCAATGAAAACAACCACAAATTTATCCAAGAACTCCATAAATGCATTGTTCATCATATTCATGAAGTATGCAGGGGCGTTAGTCAATCCAAATGACATAATAGTATATTCGTACAACCCATACCTTGTAGTAAAAGCAATCTTGGGAATATCTTGCTCGTGAATCTTTAATTGATGATAACCAGAACGAAGATCAATCTTAGAAAACACAGTACCTCCCTCCAACTGGTCAAATAGATCATTTATCATAGGCAAAGGATACTTATTCTTAATGGTTACCTCATTCAGAGAACAATAATCAACACACATCCTAAAGGTCCCATCCTTCTTCTCCACAAACTATTGGAGATATGCCCTAGAGGCAATCATGTATGATGATATTTCCTATGTGTTTATGAATAAAGATAGCCCTTGGACATTATCAATGATGTGTATCACCAAGTATGTGACTTGTTTGTGGGACTATACATTGTATGATGACTGTCCTAAAAGGTCCCTAGTTGAAAGGGCTGTGTGGATGCGCAGCCGACTAGACTAGCATATGACACGGTCGATGGCTTGGTCTCACTAGCCATGGAGCATTGGATGCTAACCGGATAATACAGACTCGGAAGGATCTGGTCGGATTCGACGTAGTCGGATCCGAGTTGAAATAAGGTCCGAATCGGACAGATCCAACTATGAGACGCAGCGATATGTCATCTGTGAGTCTCTAGTACAACATATGTTCTATGTCACCTGAGCTGGCGCATATACTCAGGATGGTGACATACTTGCTTTGGGCCAACCAAACGCTACTCCGTGACTAGGTAGTTACAAAGGTAGGTTTCGGGCTTGTCCAGACCCATGCTGCGAGACATGGTCGAGCAAGATGGGATTTGCCCCTCTGATCAGGAGAGATATACTCTGGTCCCCTCGTGTGATCCGACCAAGATAAGTGATGCGGAGCATCCCAAGGCCATCCCCATGGACCCAACTACATCTACTATGACACCTCTTGGACCCATGACACAAGCACGTGCAAGAGCTCTTGAAACCGAGGTGACATCTCTCCTCTCAGAATTCCACTTTGATGCACATGAGACATGGCTACTACCTCATATGGACACTTTGTGCATACTCAGGTATCATGGAGAAGCTAAGGAGAAAGGACAAGAAGAAGAGGAAGATGGATGAGAAGACGAAGAAGAAGGAGGGCTGCAGGAAAAGTCCCAGCCACCGGGAGACCGGCCGGGACCGGACGTCCGGCACCAGATGCTCCAGCCGAACCCCAGCGAGTGGACGTCCGACCCAGACCGGACGACCGGTGCCCCTGCACCCGAGCCAAACGAGCGGACGACCGGCGCCAGCGGACGACCGGTGACCGAACGACCAGCGACCAGACGACCGGCAGCTACCGGAAATCCGGTACACCAGCACCCGAGCTAGAACGAGCGGGCGACCGGCAGCCACTGGACGTCCGCCGCTCCTGAGACACCGGGCGAACGATCCCTAGCAGACGTCCGGTACCTTGCTGTGTCCAGATTCGAGCCCGAGGCCCATGTACCCCTACTTTCACCACCATTTGCACTTAGACTATAAATAGACCTCCTATTCATCCTAGCTAGGGTTAGCAAAGGATTAGCTCATATTTTGTGTGAGAGCTTTGCTCATCCACTTGGATACCTTCTCCTCGGGGATTCGAGCCTCCACCGGAGAAGATCCCCCAAGCGGATTCAAGACCCCTTTTAGCGAAGAACTCAAGACCTCCTCATGGAAAAGACCGGCTACCTTTGTATCGTCCCTAGTTGATCTTGTATCGTGTATCTTCCTTTGTATTCGAGGATCTACCACATGTGTGACTTAATCTTGTTGGTTTGAGTGTTCCTCTTTGTTCGCCCTTGTGGTTTCCCTCGTTTTCCCCTCGTGTTCTTCGCGGGATCCGCTCCTTTCGTGAAAGATCGGCCGTATAGGGTTTCACCCTACATCATCTTGGTATCTAGAGCCACGTTGATCACGATTTCGGAGCCTCCCCATTGTGTTTCTAGCCTAGTTTTTGTTGTTTTTCGTCCTAATTCGAAATTTCCCCACAAAAATAGCCCCAATTTTTTTTGTGATTTGTTGGTGTGTTGAAATTTTGTTGTTTTGGATCCATGGATTTACTTTGTTTTGAGTGGATCTAGCTTTTCCCCTTTCTCCACCCTTTCCATCCACTAAATCACCCACAATCGACGAATTTCACATCATCCACCCCGCCCACGTGAAGTTCTTCCCGTGCCCGAGCAGTGCCCAGGCACCGGACGTCCGCTAGCCACCGGACGTCCGACGACTGGACGACCGCTCCCCCACCGGACATCCGAAGTTCCCTGACGAAACTGAATTTTTTTTAGTTTAGTCACCACCACCGCCCCACATTTCCGCATACGCACTCCTACCACCTATACACCATCACCACTTCCGCAAACCACCACCATTGCTTATCCGTTTCGCTCTCCGACACGTTTGCTACTTCGAGCTTTGAGAATTTGAGTTGCGGTACCGTGTCCTACTTGTGTTTCGGCTATCTAGATACGGTTCGACATCGACATCACCGCTGCTCATCTTCGCCACGGACGTGTCATCAACAATGACCACATCGACTACATCTTGGTATTCGTGCCACCATTTTGACACCATACCGTAAGCAAGAACGGTAACCTCGTCTTGGTATTGGACATATCACTCTTGCCATTACATTGATAGACATCATAGCCTTACTCCTTTGTGTTGCTTACCCATCGAGACTAGCCATTGAGTATTGCCGGCAACGAGACTTGTGCACATTAGTGATCATACTTCCCATAGCATACATACACCATTGTTGCATATATTGGTATCATCTTTTGTGTCACAAAGTTGTCATCACATATACAATTGCTATCTTGGTTCGTCAAGCATTACATGAGAAAAGAGCTCAAACATCAAAGAGCCAAACAAGCTTTTAAGAAAAGAGCTTTTAAGCAATAACCATAGCATCATACAACATTGAGATTGTCATACTCGATCATATTGGATCATATCATAGAAACACCTTGCATAGAACATATTTGGGATAGAAGTCATTGCATTTTTGCTAAGTAGGTTGTGCACAAGTTCTTGTATACGCCTATTATGCAATCGTGCTAGCGTCTCTCTAGTGTTGTGCAACAAGAGCATTTTTGTGGATACCACATTTTGGCTCATCCTTGGTTGCACGACCCCACTTATCTCTTTGCGTGTGTGTTTCTGTGTACCTTATATGCTTGGTCTACTTGTTACATTGCATCTTGCAAATCTTTTCCAACATTATTGAAGCTCGCTTACAATTGCATCAATTTTTTTGCCACCATCCTAACCAAGCCCCACCATAAGCTTTTACTTGTGTAGGTGTGAGAAACTGATAAGAGCTAGTACCAATTGTGCTATTTCCTTGTCCTACATTGGAGTGATCATCGATCCACTTTCAACTTCGGTCAAGGTACATCTGGTATTCGTTCTTCTCTTTCTACCACTCACATTGTGTATCTTGGAATGATGGATAGGCCAAGTACTTCTACCAACCCACTCTTCATTGAGCATGACGATGATATGAACTCCTACGTCACCAAGAGTCACCTCTTTGGTGCACAACGTGCTTTGCATCAAGATCAACAAGCAATGAGTGAACGCATCGACAACCTCGCCGCCGACTTGCGACTCTCCGAGCAACGTACAAGGGACTACTTCGACCACAAGCTCGACGATCACAAGCAAGAGAATGATGCAAGGATGGATGAAATTCGCGCTTTGTTGCTCAAACGCTCTTCTTCCACTTCGTCTTCATCAAGAAGGACCCGCTCAAGTCGACACTCCGACTTCACCCTCTCCGGCTCAAGTACACCGACATCAAACACTCTATATCGTGCCGGCACAATGATCGTCAAGCAAGCCTCAATCCACTACGCGACACCAACTCTCAAGAGTGCCAACAACGTCAAACTCAAGAGGCTTTTGCACTAGCACGAGAACGGCAAAGATAACGCCAACATGAAGAGGAAGAGCGCTCGTGTCTACACCAAGAAGCACAAGATGCTGAAGCACAATGCCAAGAACAACAACTCCATGAAGCTCAAGCACTTGCGGCGCAACAAGCCCTCTGAGATTCAAGTCGAGCCATAGCCAACCAAGGCCGACAAGCTCGAGAACAAGAAGAAGCACTTCACGAAGAAATTCAAGAACGAAGATTTCAAGCTCGTGTGCATTGTCAAGTTCCTCAAGCTCCTCCTCGAGCTCGACAAGCTCCTCCACAAGCTCGCCAAGAACATCAAGTTCATCAAGAGCATGACGACAATGGAAATCCTCCACGACAAGAGCAACATGAGGTTGACAACCCTCCTCACCAAGAGCAACATGAGCTTGACAATCATCAACAACATGGGCGGCATCATCCCCGACCCCAACACAACGAAGATCAACGCTACGACAAGCTCAAGTTCACCATGCCCAAGTTCAACGGAAGCAACTATCCCGAAGAGTACCTATCATGGGCATTGAAAGTTGACAAGATCTTCCGTTTACACAACTATGACGAAGAGAAGAAGATCACGATGTCATCCCTTGAGTTCCAAGACTATGTCCTCATTTGGTGGGAACAAGTTATCGAGCGCCGAGAGGCAAGAGGTGAACCACCCATCACTACTTGGGCACAAATGAAGGATGTCATGAGAGCACGCTTTGTGCCTACCTACTACAACCGCAACCTCTTCAAGAAACTCCAACTACTCAAGCAAGGAACCAAGAGCGTTGAAGAGTACTACAAGGAGATGGAGATGGCCATGATACGAGCCAATGTCACGGAAGACGATGAGCAAACTATGGCACGTTTCTTGAATGGACTCAACCATCCTATCAAGAAGATCGCCGACTTTCAACCATAGTCAAACCTCATCGAGCTATCAAGCTACCCAAGCGGAACGCCAAGTGCAAGATGATTTCAAGTATGCTAAGTTCTCATCCAAGTCATACGGTTTCTCCTACACCCAAGCTTCAACGACTCCAACACCGTCTACCAAGCCTTCTACAAGCAACGTCAACAAGTCGAGTTCCAAGAAAGCTTCGTCAACTCCAAGTCATCCTCCTACTACGAGCAACTTCAAGCCGAGAGCTTCATCCTCATCCACCCCAACCGATGAGACCATCAAGACAAGTTCCTTCAAATGCTTCACATGTGGAGGCCGAGGCCACAAGTCCTACGAGTGCACCAACAAGCAGACCATGATCCTCAACAACGACGGAACCTACGACTTGATGAGTGACGGAGAAATGGACACTCTTGAGCAAGTCTCCATGCACCGGTAAGTGAACGATGAAGAGGAACAAGTCTTTTGCGATGAAGATTCAAGTCCCGCTCTTGTTGTCTCCAAAGTCTTGACTCTCCAACATCACCAAGAAGAAGACCAAAGATGCCACATATTCCACACCAAGGCCGGCATCAATGGATGATTCGTCAAGGTCATCATCGATGGACGGAGTTGTCATAATCTCGCAAGTGAAGAACTTTGCGCCAAGCTCCAATTTCCCAAGACGAAGCATCCACATCCATACAAAGTGCAATGGCTTAGCGACTCCGGCACTATCCAAGTCGAGCATCGAGTACAATTCTCCTTCAAATTGGCGCTTATGAAGACACCTTAGAGTGCGACGTCGTTCCAATGACCGTTTGCCACCTTCTCCTTGGACGCCCATGGCAATTTGATAGAGGAGTCATCCACAACGGACGAACGAACCACTACATCTTCAAGGTGAAGGGCAAGGAGTACGTACTTCGTCCAATGTCGCCAAGCCAAGTGATCACCGACAAGCAAGCCACCCATCGTGGAGATCATAGTGAGCGAGCGAGCCACCAAAAAGAGAGTGAGCCCCACAAGCCCAAATCAAACACCTCCACAATGAGTGAAAAGAAGAACTTAGTCCTATTTGCCACCAAAAGTGAGATAAGAGGAGTCTGTGAGAACCCATCTAGTGTCCTACACTACGTCCTTGTGTGCAAGGACAATGCACGACAAACTAACACTTCTCACACTCTTCCTCTAGTGTTGTCTTCTCTTTTGCAGGAATTCCATGATGTTTTGCCCGACGAGCTACCTCCGAGACTACCTCCACTACGAGGCATTGAGCACCGCATCGACCTCATCCCCAGAGCACCGCTTCCGAACAAAGCTCCCTACCGCGTCAACCCCGAAGAAACCAAAGAAATACAAAGGCAAATAAAGCACCTTATAGACCATGGACATGTGCGTGAAAGTTTCAGCCCTTGTGCCGTCCCGGTCATTCTTGTGCCAAAACGAGATGGTAGCTTTCGCATGTGCTCCGATTGTAGACCTATCAATGTTATCACCGTTCGTTATAGGTATCCCATTCCACGCCTAGATAATATGCTTGATGAACTTAGCGGTGCCACTATATTTTCCAAAATTGATCTTAAGAGTGGTTACTATCAAATCTGCATACAAGAGGGTGATGAATGGAAAAGCGCTTTCAAAATAAAGTTTGGCTTATATGAGTGGTTAGTCATGCCTATGGGTCTCTCGGAAGCACCGGGTACTTTATGCGTCTTATGAATCATGTCTTTCGCCCTTACATTGGTGTGTTTGTTGTGGTCTACTTCGATGATATCCTTGTTTTTAGCAAGTCTCTCAAAGAGCATGTCACCCATGTCCGGACCATTTTGCAAACTCTTCGAAAAGAGCATCTCTATGCTAATATGGAGAAATGCCTTTTTGGCGTTGAAAAGCTCATTTTCTTGGGTTTTGTTGTTTCTTCTAAGGGTGTTCATGTTGATGAGTCCAAGATCAATGCTATTAAGACTTGGCCACAACCAACCAATTTGCAACAGGTGCGTAGCTTTCTTGGCCTTGCGGGTTTCTATTGTCGCTTTGTGAAGGATTTTAGCACCATTGCTTCGCCTTTGCATGCTTTGAGCAAGAAGAATGCGCCTTTTGTTTGGGGACCATCCCAAGATACTGCTTTCAATGAGCTTAAGAATTTGCTTACTCGTGCTCCTGTGCTTGCTTTACCCAACTTTAAAAAACCCTTTGAGATTCATTGCGATGCTAGTAGTAATGGCATAGGAGGTGTGTTAACGCAAGAGAAGCGCCCCATAGCTTACTTTAGTGAGAAACTCTCCGACGCGCAACTCAATTACCCCATCTACGACAAAGAGCTATATGCTTTAGTCCGCGTTTTGCACGAGTGGGAACACTATCTTCGCCCTCATGAGTTTATCATTCATACCGATCATGAAACGCTCAAGTATCTTAAGGGCCAAACCAAGTTGAACAAGCGCCATGCTAAATGAAGTGAATTTATTGAATCTTTTCCTTATGTCATCAAGTACGTCAAAGGTAAAGAAAACATTGTGGTGGATGCCCTTTCCCGCATTGCATGCTTGTTACTCAACTTGAGCTAGATGTCATTGGCTTTGAGCATATCAAAGAATTGTATGAGCATGATCCTACTTTTGCTACTCCTTATGCCAAGTGTTTGACGCTCACCTCTTGGGAACGCTATTACATCAAAGATGGATATCTTATGAGAGCTAACAAACTTTGCATCCCCGAGTCTTCTCTTCGTTTGTTGCTTTTGCAGGAATCTCATGGAGGAGGCTTAATGGGACATTTTGGACGAGACAAGACGTTTGCCACGCTCTCGAAGAACTACTTTTGGCCAAAGATGTTTCGCGACGTCAACCGCTTCACCAACCGATGCTCTACATGTCGCAAAGCTAAGTCCAAAGCTCAATCCCATGGCCTTTATATGCCTATCCCAATTCCACATCAACCATGGGAAGACATTAGCATGGACATTGTACTTGGTTTGCCTAGGACTAGAAATGGGAAGGATTCGGTATTTCTCGTTGTGGACCGTTTCTCCAAAATGGCACATTTTATTCCTTGCAACAAGACAGACAATGCTTCACATGTTGCTAATCTCTTTTGTAGGGAAATATTGCGTCTACATGGAGTGCCAAAGACTATCGTCTCGGACCGCGACATCAAGTTCCTTAGCTACTTTTGGAAGACCCTATGCGCCAAGCTTGGAATCAAGCTACTTTTCTCCATGGCGTATCATCCACAAACCGACGTCCAAATGGAAGTTACCAACCGCACACTCTCTGCTCTACTTCGAGTACTCATCAAGAAGAACATCAAGGAGTGGGAGGAGTGCCTACCTATCGCCGAGTTCGCCTACAACCGAGCAAGACACTCAACAACTGGCAAGTCCCCCTTCGAGGTCGTCTATGGATTCAACCCATTGTCACCATTAGACATTCTTCCTCTACCATTACAAGAGCGCATCAATTTGGACACAAGTGCACGTGTGATTCATCTCAAGAAGGTGCATGAAGATACAAGACATACTATCGAGAGCCAAGTACAATGACTTGCGACCAAGCTCAACATCAACAAGCACCCCATGGTCTTCAACATTGGTGATCTCGTGTGGCTACACATTCGCAAGGACCGCTTTCCCCCATAACGCAAGTCCAAACTTCGACCATGAGTGGATGGACCCTTCAAGGTGCTCGCACACTACAATGACAACGCTTACAAGATCGACCTCCCGTGCGACAAGTACAACGTGAGTGACATCTTCAACGTCAAAGATCTCTCTCCCTTCCATGGTGATGAAGAATTTGATCCGAGGACGGATCTTCCCCAAGGGAGGGGAGATGACGCGAAGCATCCCAAGGCCATCCCCATGGACCCATCCCCATCCCCGTGGACCCAGGGCCAGCGAGCGGACGTCCGGCCCAGACCGGACGACCGGTGCCCCTGCACCCGAGCCAAATGAGCGGACGACCAGCAGCTACCGGAAATCCGGTACACCAGCACCCGAGCCAGAACGAGCGGACGACCGGCAGCCACCGGACGTCCGGCCGCTCCTGAGACACCGGACGACCGGTCCCTGATACGTCTCCGTCGTATCTATAATTTTTTATTGTTCCATGCCAATATTATTCAACTTTCATATACTTTTCGCAACTTTTTATACTATTTTTGGGACTAACATATTGATCTAGTGCCAAGTGCCAGTTCCTGTTTGTTGCATGTTTTTTTGTTTCGCAGAATATCCATATCAAACGGAGTCCAAACGGGGTAAAAACTGACGGATATTTTTTTGGAATATATATAATTTTTGGGAAGAAAAATCCACGCGAGACGGTGCCCGAGGTGGCCACGATGTAGGGGGCGCGCCTGCCCCCCACGCGCGCCCCTGACCCTTGTGGGCCACCCGTAAGGAGGTTGGTGCCCTTCTTTCACCGCAAGAAAGCTAATTTCCAGATAGAGATCGTGTCAAAATTTCAGCCCAATCGGAGTTACAGATCTCCGGGAATATAAGAAACGGTGAAAGGGAAGAATCTGGGAACGCAGAAACAGAGAGAGACAGACAGACAGAGAGACAGATCCAATCTCGGAGGGGCTCTCGCCCCTCCTGTGCCATGGAGGCCATGGTCCAGAGGGGAAACCCTTCTCCCATCTAGGGAGGAGGTCAAGGAAGAAGAAGAAGAATAAGGAGGGGGCTCTCTCCCCCTCGCTTCCGGTGGCACCGGAGTGCCACCGGGGGCCATCATCATCACCGCGATCTACACCAACACCTCTGCCATCTTCACCAACATCTCCATCACCTTCCCCCTTCTATCTACAATGGTCCACTCTCCCGCAACCCGCTGTACCCTCTACTTGAACATGGTGCTCTATGCTTCATATTATTATCCAATGATGTGTTGCCATCCTATGATGTCTGAGTAGATTTTCATTGTCCTATCGGTGGTTGATGAATTTCTATGATTGATTTAATTTGCTTGTGGTTATGTTGTTGTACTTTGTTGCCCATCATATGATTGCGCGCATGGATCACACCCTAGGGTTAGTTGTATGTTGATAGGACTATATATTGGAGGGCAAGAGTGACAGAAGGTTCAACCTAACATAAAAATTGATGCATACGGGATTGAAGGGGGACCAATATACCTTAATGCTATGGTTGTTTTACCTTAATGAACATTAGTAGTTGCAGATGCTTGCTAATAGTTCCAATCATAAGTGCATAGAATTCCAAGTCAGGGATGACATGCTAGCAGTGGCCTCTCCCACATAATACTTGCTATCGGTCTAGTAAAGTAGTCAATTGCTTAGGGACAATTTCGCAACTCCTACCACCACTTTTCCAAAATCGCTATATTTACTTTATTGTTTCTTAACCTAAACAGCCCCTACATTTTATTTACTTGCTCTTTATTATCTTGCAAACCTATCCAACAACACCTACAAAGTACTTCTAGTTTCATACTTGTTCTAGGTAAAGCGAACGTCAAGCGTGCATAGAGTTGTATCGGTGGTCGATAGAACTTGAGGGAATATTTGTTCTACCTTTAGCTCCTCGTTGGGTTTGACACTCTTACTTATCGAAAATTGTTGCGATCCCCTATACTTTTGGGTTATCAAGACCTTTTTCTGGCGCCGTTGCCGGGGAGCAATAGCATGGGGTGAATATTCTTGTGTGTGCTTGTTTGCTTTATCACTAAGTAATTTTTATTTGATGTTCTTAGTTGTTTTCTATCTTTAGTTATGGGTAGGAAACGTAAAATACCAAAAAAATTAGTTGTACCTACTAAACCAATGGTTGAAGAACCACTCAAAATCTATCACACTGCTGAAGCTTATTCCTTGGATCATCTTCGATCCCTATGTGCTCGTGCTAAAACCCCAACTAGCTTAGTTGAGGGCAAATCTTTAGATGAGCATGCTTGTTATGTGCGACACCGAATATCTGAAAAAGGGAAAAAAATTACTGGGTCAAATTCACCGTTTGCAATGCTATGCTTGGAATTTATGCGAAATATATGATATTACTTGTTGTTCTGAAAACACTAAGAAACACCTTCCCTATCAATGTGAGTTTAGTGATAATGGAATCGTATCTTCGTATGCTAAGGGTGTTTATAGTTACTATGATGTTCAACAAGTTGAAGAATTTGTTGCTTTTAAGGGTGCTTATGAAATTGCTTCTTTGATTGAAAAGTATGATGCTACTCTTTACAAATCTGAAATTTTTGCCATACTTAAATATTGCTATGATAATTATGTTTCTAATGCCTATGTTGAACCATATATTGAGGACTACTCCGCTGTCCAAGAAGAGACTAATATTTTGCAGGAGTCTATGGAAGAAGAAATTGATGAAACTATGAGCTCATTGGATGAAAAAGATGATGAGGAGAGTGAAGAACAAAAAGAGGAAGAGCGGATTAGCTACCCATGCCCACCTTCTAATGAGAGTAACTTTTCAACTCATACATTGTTTAATTTCCCTCCGTGCTTACCGGAGGATGATTGCTATGATGATTGTTATGATCCCGTTGATTCTTTTGAAATATTCCTTTTTGATGATGCTTGCTATGCTTGTGGCCAAGATGCCAATATGAATTATGCTTATGGAGATGAACTTGCTATAGTTCCTTATGTTAAACATGAAATTGTTGCTATTGCACCCACACATGATAGTCCTATTATCTTTTTGAATTCTCCAAAATACACTATATCGGAGAATTTTGCTCTTATTAAGGAATATATTGATGGGTTGCCTTTTACCGTTGCACATGATGATTTTGATGAATATAATATGCATGTGCTTGCTGCTCCTACTTGCAATTATTATGATAGAGGAACTATATCTCCACCTCTCTATGTTTCCAATATGATAAAATTGCAAGAAATTGTTTATACTATGCATTGGCCTTTACTATGTGTGCATGAATTGTTCTTCTATGACATGCCGACGCATAGGAAGTGTCGTGGTTTTGTCACAGCAGATGTCCTCGTGAAAGGACTTAGTCGTGGAGCCATCGTAACGGGTTAGCTTGAAGGGGTTAAAGCGGACACAGGGACGCAAGAGAGTTTATACTAGTTCGGCCCCTTCGATGAAGGTAAAAGCCTACGTCTAGTTGTGATGGAATTGATGGGGTTTCGATGACTAGGGAGCAAACAAGCTTCGCCTAAGTCTCGAGTTGTTGTCTGTTGTCCTTGAACCGCCGCCGGGTCGTCCCCTTATATACATGGGTGACGCCCGTCGGTTTACAGAGTCCCAACACCGGCTCATATACGTGTTCGGTTTGGTCTCTACTTATTCCTAACTTACAATACAAGTTTTCATACCGACGCCGGTTTATGGCTACAGGCCTTAAACCGATCATGGGCTTTAAGCCCTCTTCTACCTTCATGGGCTCTAACATACTTAACTACTGATGAAGTTTACCCGGCCTAGATAGGACGGTTTATGCCCAGTAGTAATATCCCCAACATTAGGCCCCAGATTGATTTGAATAGGTTCATGTCAATCCTTTAGCAAAAACTTCATCTTCAACATCTTCTTGTAGTTTGTTGAATCGCCGTGACGTCATCTTCTCTGGTCGTTGTAAACCAGCGTGACGTCACCTGATATAAAGAAACTTATCCATGATACCTTTTTTGTTTAATAGGTCTGTGACAATTGAGGCGACAGCTTCATTTCCAAACCCACGGTCCCTTGATTTTCGCGCCTGACACATGTCCCTTGCCTTATAAATAGGACCGAAGGGTCATTTCTTTTTCCCCTTCGTGCCCTTCTGCTTTGTCTTCCCCGCGTCGTCCAGCTTCAGAGCTCCGCCGCCGTTGACGACCTCTGCTCCAACCTTGGCCACTGCATCACCCTGATTGTACCAGAGCATCGCGGCGACCTTCTATTTCTTCCTCGGCTCCGGTGAGTACTTCACCTTTTCCTCCGTAGATCCGTTCTAGGGTTTCAAAGTTCTTCAGTGTTCATCGTTTGCTTCGTACTCATATGATAGATCTTAGATGAACCTGTGAACCTTTGCTCTGTGTAGCGGTAGTTTTTAGCATCTGCCTTCACTTACATGCCTCAAGACCATAGATCTACCTGTATCTCTGCCCATTGATTCGGTACTATTTTTTTTAACCTTGAATATTTTCCTTCTTTTCTAAACTTGCTTCAGATCCATCGCTGTATAGAAATCTTGTGAAATATGTTTCTGTACACTTACCCATCCGCAATCTCAACTGTTTCAATGCTTAGATCCGACGGTTTAACTTGGTGTAGAAAAAATTAACAAACTGGTATATACCATTAGTCCCCTTGTTGAACCGCCAGATGTTGTTGCTTCATAAAACTCCGGTTTAGATAGAGTTGTCTCCGGTTTAACATTGTACATACCAGTGTACTTTAATCAATGCATTCTTGAACTGGAATCACCTATCTTGTAGATTTCATCATGGCCAAGCAAGTATATGAGTGCAACTGGGTTCCTTCTCGCGTCATAGAGACTCAACTGAACAATTTAGTCCTGATCGGCGCTTTAGGCAGCAAAAACACCATCCATTGGAGGGTCCCTGGCAAAGAATGCCCTCCCACACCTCAAGAAGGAGAGGTTGTCGTTTTCGTAGATCACTTAGCCCGGGGCTTTAAGCCGCCCGGTTCTAAATTTTACCGGGATGTTTTGGCCGATTTTCAACTCCGCCCACAAGACACTAGCCCCAACTCTGTTACAAACATGTGTCACTTCCAAGTGCTCTGTGAGGTGTTCTTTCAAGAGGAGCCCACAGTTGAGTTGTTCAGAGACTGCTTCCATCTAAATCGCCACACTGAGTTTACTGACGGTTCCAATACGGAATTGGGTGGTGTGGCGATTCAGAAAAGGAAAGAGGTCACATACCCTCACGCCAAACTGCACAGCCATCCCAAAGAGTGGAATCAAACATGGTTCTATTGCAAAGACACCTCCCCTGCTAGTGAAAATCCTTTGCCTGGCTTTCGTCCGGAGCGGCTTAGCAATACACACCCCTTTCCGCAAAGGTTGACTGTCAAGGAGAGAAGCAAATACGCTCCTCAACTGTCCAAGCTCAGAGCCTTCATGGCCAATGGTTTAACAGGGGTTGATCTCGCTCGTTGTTGGATGTCATGGAGCATACTGCCCCTTAGTCAGCGCTCCAGTTTGATGTGCGAGTATACTGGCAGTGTTGATGACCCTCTGCGACATGCTAACATCTAGCTCACCGACGAAGAAATCACAGAGGCTGTGAATAAAATGCTGAATGAACCGGAACACGTCTGTGCTCGAACCGGCCTGCTTCCCTTCTGTGCCACCAACAAACCTCCAGCTGTAAGAGTTTGATTTTTCTTTTTACTGAACCTGTTATTGATATATCTGGTCATTGTTTAATATCAATGTCTGTTTACACAGGGTAATGATCCGTTTTGGAGCAAGAAACTTCCATAGGAGAAGCCAAAAAAATAGACAAACTGGAACGACCAACCCGGCCAAAGACTAAAGTCGTGAAACAGCCTACTCATAAGAAGAAAACCACTGCATCTTCTGATCTGGCCCTTGATGATGATGTGGGTAATCCGGACCTTGAGGTAGAGCGTGACTCACTTGGTTTATTTTTCATGTGCCTTATTGTAACGCCCTTGATGCGGCTATATCTCCCACGTGTCGAAGCACGACTTAGAGGCATAACCGCATTGAAAGCAATGTCGCAAGTGAGGTAATCTTCACACAACCCATGTAATACATAAGGGAAAAGAGATACATAGTTGGCTTACAATCGCCACTTCACACAATTACATGAATAAAGCATTCCAACAACCAAATACAATCAAGGTCCGACTACGGAACCAAAATAAAAGAAAAACCCCAAATGCGACAAGGCCCCGATCGACCGCAACTGGGCTCCACTACTGATCAACTAGAACGAAACAACACAAAGGACAAGATCTTCATCGAGCTCCTCCTTGAGCTTAGTTGCGTCATCTGCACGGTTCAACGGCACCTGCAAGCTGGTTTTGGAAGTATCTGTGAGTCACGGGGACTCGGCAATCTCGCACCCTCGCGATCAAGACTATTTAAGCTTATGGGTAAGGTAAAGGTATGAGGTGGAGCTGCAGCAAGCGACTAGCATATATGATGGCTAACATACGCAAAAGAGAGCAAGAAGAGAAGGCAAAGCACGGTCGAGAAACTATGATCAAGAAGTGATCCTAGAACAACCTACGTCAAGCATAACTCCAACACGGTGTTCACTTCCCGGACCCCGCCGAGAAGAGACCATCACAGTTACACACGCAGTTGACTCATTTTAAATAAGTTAAGGTTCAAGTTATCTACAACCGGACATTAACAAATTCCCATCTGCCCACAACCGCGGGCACGGCTTTCGAAAGTTCAAAACCCTGCAGGGGTGTCCCAACTTAGCCCATGACAAGCTCTCACGGTCAACGAAGGAATAGACCTCCTCCCGAGACATTCCGATCAGACTCGGTATCCCGATTCTACAAGACATCCTCGACAATGGTAAAACAAGTCCAGCAAGACCGCCCGATGCGCCGACATCCTGATAGGAGCTGCACATATCTCGTTCAAAGGGCAACACTGGATGAACACTACGTACAGCTAAAACCAGCCCTCAAGTTTCCCCGAGGTGGCGCCGCAAGTGGCTCTAGTTTGGACCAACACTTAGACAAGCACTGGCCCGGGGGGTTAAAATAAGATGACCCTTGGGATGCGCGACTCCCAAGGGAAAAAGGCTAGGTGGCAAATGGTAAAACCAAGGTTGGGCCTTGCTGGAGGAGTTTTATTCAAGGCGAACTGTCAAGGGGTTCCCATTATAACCCAACCGCGTAAGGAACGCAAAATCCGGGAACATAACACCGATATGACGGAAACTAGGGCGGCAAGAGTGGAACAAAACACCAGGCATAAGGCCGAGCCTTCCACCCTTTACCAAGTATATAGATGCATTAATTAATAAAAGATATTGTGACATCCCAACAAGTAAACATGTTCCAACAAGGAACAACATCTCCATGTTCCAACAAGGAACAAACTTCAATCTTCACCTGCAACTAACAACACTATAAGAGGGGCTGAGCAAAGCGGTAACATAGCCAATCAACGGTTTGCTAGGAGAAGGTGGGTTAGAGGCTTGGTTCAACAATATGGGAGGCATGATAAGCAAGTGGTAGGTATCGCAGCATAGGCATAGCAAAAGAGCGAGCATCTAGCAAAGCAAAGATAGAAGTGATTTTGAGGGTATGATCATCTTGCCTAAAATCCCGCAAGGAAGAAGAACGGGTCCATGAAGAAGACAAACGGGCGTAGACGGACGGGTCCTCACAAACGCGACGTTACCAGAAGCAACCCGAAGAAGCAAACACCGGAAAGAAGCACACAACATAGTAAACAACCAACAGATGAACACGATATGATATGCGGGATGCGGTATGCGATGCATATGCATGATTTGACAAGGAATGATTGAACCTGGCCTCGACATGGAAATCCAAGTGTGCCACTGGGAAGATGAGGTGAATTCGCTTGAAAACGATATAAAGAACACCGGAATCGGAGTCACGGTTTGGAAATGGCAAGCAATTCAAATATGGCACCGACCTGCGATACACAGCAAGTAGCCATCTGAATGCAACAAGATGAACATGCTACATCACCCAAACATAGCAAAAAAATACATGGCAGGGATGCACTCATGATGCTTAACAAAAGATGAACACTAAGCTACGGCCAATTCATCCATTAACAGGTTCAAACAAGCATGGCAAAAATGCAAACGGTAAACAGATCTCAGACTTAGTGAAATTAACACTTGTCTGCAATTTTAGATCAGGTAGCACACTTTGGAGCATGAAAACTATATGTTACAGGGCCTGAACATGGCAAAGCAAGGCACGGAATGGGGCTACTCAAAGAGCTTAACAAAAGTCCCTTAGTGACCTTGAGCCAAAAGGGATCAGAAAATACAATTGCAAGCATGTGAACATGGCAAATACAATTGGCATTTCGGGCATCAAGATGAACTCAAATGAAAATGATGCAATGAGATGAAATGATGTGCTCTCTGAGGCGAACATTTTGATATGCTATATGCCCAAATCGGAGTTACGGATGCGGAGTTACGACATGATGAAAATGGGCACATGAAACATGGTAATCTCGGGGACTTGGTGAAATTTTAACCTCTGAGAGAAAGTCAACGGGACGGAGCGGTGCGGGACGGCTCGGTACAGATCTGAGACGGGCGTTTGGATGCCAGAACTGGTGGATCTCATGCACCCGGGCGGATCTCGCCAGAGAATGGCCGGAGTTGGCGGGGATGGCCGGATCTGAGGCGTGGACGAGCTCCGGTGGCCGGAGCTGGTGCAACCACGACGCGGGGAGGCCATGGCAGCGGGCGGCGTGGCGGGGAACGGCGGCTAGCGGCGCGCCGGGCTTCGGCGGCGGCGGAGCAGAGGGTGGCGTCGGCGGTTGGTGCGGCGAGGCTCGCCGCCGGCGGGCGGCT
>NC_041382.1:628395508-628430013 GCF_002162155.2 Triticum dicoccoides
CTGGGGCGAGCGGCGGCGGAGAGAGGGCCCGGTGCGGCGCGGTTCGGCCCTGGGGCGGGCCGGATCTGGGCCCCGGGAGGATGGCGGCAAAGTGGGCGCAGGGGAGGTGAGGTGGCGGCTCGGGATAGGCTGGCGGCGGCGGTGGGGTGACGTGTCGCGACGGGATTCGTCAGAGCGAGGTGGCCGGCGGACGCGTCCGGCGCGGACGGACATGTCCGGCGGCGCGAGGAAGGGGAAGGCTAGGATTCATCCACGAATTTTTTGGAGGGATCACATATTTATAGGTAGAGGGAGCTAGGAGAGTCCAAATGAGGTGCGGTTTTCGGCCACGCGATCGTGATCGAACGCTCTAGATGATGGAGGGGGTTTAGGTGGGTTTTGGGCCAAATTGAAAGGGTGTTGGGCTGCAACACACACGAGGCCTTTTCGGTCCCTCGGTTAACCGTTGGAGTATCAAACGAAGTCCAAATGGCACGAAACTTGACAGGCGGTCTACCGGTAGTAACCCAAGGCCGCTTGGCAAGTCTCGGTCCAATACGGAAATGTTTAATCCCCACACACGAGAGAAAGGTAGAAATGACCATCGGAGGAGAACGGAGCGCCGGAATGCAAAACAGACAACGGGGAAAATGCTCGGATGCATGAGATGAACCTGTATGCAAATGAAATGCACATGATGACATGATATGCAATGCATGACACGCAAGCAATGACAAGGCAACAACAACGAATAACTGGAGGACACCTGGCACATCGTTCTCGGGGCGTTACACTTATTGATGATAATATTTGTCAGGATGATGCCGAAGCCAGCCATGCTGATGTTGTAGAGGTAATTACTCTCTCTTCCGATTCAGACCCTTTGCCTTCACTAAAAATCCGTCAGGCAAACCGGAAGGTTAAATTTTCTCATCCTCTTGCTTACTTGGATCCCAAATTTCTTATGAAGACCCAACAGCACGAAGCTCGCCGCACAACCCGGCACAGCGGCCAGGTAGTTACCTCCGCCGGTTTACCGAACAGTCCAGTTCGGAAACGCCGTTCAGAGGTCTCTAATTTGCTTGTCAGTGCTTGTCCTAAAGCGGGCTGTTTTCGTCAACCTCTTAATCCATCTGACTCCGATTATCAGGTTACTTCCCACTCATCCTCTGGCGAGTCATCGGCTACTCAGCTGCCACCGCTCAAAACGGTGCTTGGGTAAGCTATACTTATCATAATATTTCTGGTACATCACCTTGTAACATATGTTGTATTTGACTTTGTTATTCCTTTCAGGGCCAAGCCTAGGCCGAGCAAGAAGGCTCGCCTGGATAAAGCGGCCGAGGAGGACACCGTCCCTGAACCAGGTAAAACACCAGATCTTGAAGCGGCTATTCATGAAGATATACCCAATGATCCACCACAGCAGGATGATGATTTTATTGTTAAAGAAAGGCCTATTGACGCCTCAGGCCCTGTCAACCAGCCCACAAGCCCCATCCGGTTTGGGAGATCCACCAGTCCATCCCAGCCTGCTGACAAACCGACTGCGCCAGTGCAAACCTGTGATGCTAAGGATGATGAAGTTGTAATTACTAGTATTGGCCGTACGGAGCCCAGCAATCCTGTTGCTCTATCCAAGCATACCGCCAAAGAAGAATTTGCTGCCATGGGCAAAGGCAAGTGGAATGTTGACTTGGCGACCTATGCTGCTCTGAATGCCCAAGATCTTCATTCTGGCTACCTGAACCGGCTGTATACCATCCGTGATTATGAAGCTGGTCTGGTGAATATGATGAAAGAGAAATTTGAGGTAACTTTCATGTACTTTTTCCTGTTTGGATATTTCAATCTTGTTAACTCTCCTAGCCCCCAAGGGCCGGTTTAGAATCTTCATCCAAATCGGGACTTGCTAATATAAATCCCAATGCTTCGGAATTCGCTGATGTAGCCCCCAAGGGCCGGTTCAACTTAGTGTAGTTAAACCGGGACTTTAAGTAATTGAGATCGCCGCATCAAAATTTATTCGAGCAAATAGCCATTAGCCCCCAAGTGCCAAGTTGAATACTTGTATTGATCTTGGGACTTTATAATCAAGGGAAATATGAAGATCAAATAGGCATTAGCCCCCAAGCGCCAAGTGCATAACTTGTTATGTGGTTGGTGCTTCAATTCTTGCACTGCTTGCTGAATCATATAACTGTCTGTATGTAGGCTGAGCTGAAGACAAAAGAAAACCAAGTCGCCGATCTCCAAGAAAATCTGAAGTCCCAATGAGCTGAAACCTCCAAAGCAAAAGAGGAATTAACCAGCGCTTTAAGCGCCATGGAACAGCTTAAGGAGGGCTTCAAGAAGAAGCGGGCGGATTGGGCCACTAAAAAATCCACTTTAACCAAACGAGCAGAAGATGCCGAGGATGCATTGAAACCGGTGGTGGAAGAACTGACCAGCATAAAGCGGCAAGTGCATGCCATGACCGCTGCTATCTTTGGTAAGCTGGTTTGATTTCTGGATTGATTCGGCCATCTTATAGAGCTTCCGGTTTGTTAACCTTTTGTAATATTGCAGGGACACGCATTGGTCACTTGGGGTCAGATGTGCGGAAGAAATTGAAAGCCACCTACACATTGACCGAACAACTGTACACTGGTGCACAGCGGATCATCTCTGCTGCATCCCACAACAATCCGGCGCCCACCTTGATTCAGGACACTCTGAAGAGACTGTCAATGCTTCCTGCCCGGGTTGAAGAGCTGAAGAAATCTGCTGCTCGAACCGGTGCGATCAATGCCTTAATCCAGGCAAAAGCTTGGGTGCCGGATTTTGATCATGTTGAAGCGGCTCAGGGCTATCCCAGCTTGAAGGAAGACGGGTCAGAGTTTAGTGAAGCGGATCTGCGAGCAATAAACCGGGAGGTGTGTCTGCTAGCTTGTCAATTGGTTGAAGAAGCAGACTTGTCTCATTATCAAGCCCAATATGACAACCAAAACAAGCGAGTAGTTGCACCAATTCCTAAAGCAGAAAATCTTATCCCTCTAATCCGTAAGCATACTTACGCTCCTGATATTGAACCGTCGTTGTTGATCCATGATGAAGCTGTCTTTCAAGCATTAATGGGAATCGACTGGACAATTGTTGATTTCCAGCCGCTGGGTAGAGAAGCTGAAGTTAAAGCGGCGCGGGATGACCCACAACCATCAGGCCAGGCTGGTGACCAAGCTTGAACCGGAAGCCGGTTTAAACTACTTCTCCTTTGTGAAAAAACAATGATCTTATTTTGGGCACCGTGTTGCCTTGTAATAGGCTAGCCGATACTCTTGACTTTGATATGCCTTCGTGCATAATTACTGCAACTTGTTCTTCCTTTGGGTGATGCACTTTCCAAAGTATTTTCTGCAATACAAAAAATCTTAAAGTGCCACCGCGGTTGTACCGTCAGGCGTAGTATGATGTCTGCATATATGAAATCAAAATATCTGAAATTTAAGCATATGATCAAATCTTTGGGATACATAATACCTGCCATTGTTGGGCATGAAGTTGGCTTGGCCAATCTTGAAGTGGAGGTTTATAAACCCACACTGTGGGAGGAGATAGCAGCTCCTGTATATATATAATGTCGGTTTACCATGTAAACCGTGCCGGGTTATAATAAAACACCATGTTACTCCGTAATATGATGTTTATAAAAAAATCAAACCGGGCAAATAGTCTCCGGATTAAAAATGGACCATGTTCCGTCAATTGATAGTTTGAACCGGTTTAAAACTTTGTCGGTTTAAAAAACGCAACAAAAAGAAAGAAATATCTATCAAAGAAAATTGAGAAGCAAAGGCAATGATAAATCCATTTGCAAAAGGAGGCTTATTTGAGCCGATCAGATGGCGTTACCATGGTCGGACAAGACCAAGCTCCCGATAGGTGTAGCTATGGTTCAAGCCAGCCAGGTCCCCAAATGAAACCGTGGCATTTATGCCGATCAAGAGGCGTGGCAATGGTTCGGGTTCAACCAAGCCCCCAAGTGATTCTGTGGCCTTAGGCCGATCAAGAGGCGTGACTGGTTCAGACTTGACCATGTCCCCAAGTGATCTGGTGGCTTTCGCCTATCAAAGGTGTTGCATTGGTTCGGATACGACCAAGCCCCCAAGTGATATTACATGATGCTTTGAAAAGCTAACTCAAGGGGTAAACCGGAGGCCGTTTTAGAACCACTCCATGTAACCACACATGATGTAAAAGAACAGATACCCCGCTTTAGCTGAGGTTCCGGTTTATTATATTAATCATAATATATACATCGTTGTAATATGTACATAAGTAGAGCCAATGGCTCAGGTATAGTAAGGCCGAAGATGAGTTATGTTCCATGGCCTGTTGGTCTCCTCCTCTAATGTACGCGAGTCTTTATGCTCTCGAATATCGATCAGATAGTATGACCCATTGTGCAGATTCTTGCTGACCACGAAAGGTCCCTCCCAAGGTGGGAATAGCTTATGCATATCAGTCTGATCTTGGATGAGCCGAAGCACCAAATCTCCTTCCTGAAAGGTTCTGGTTCTGACTCGGCAACTGTGATAACGACGAAGATCCTGTTGGTAAATCGCCGAGCGGGCGGCTGCTATGTCACGTTCTTCATCCAACAGGTCCAAAGCGTCTTGCCGTGTTGTCTTGTTGTCCGCTTCAACATAAGCCACCACACGAGGTGAGTCATGACGGATATCACTGGGGAGAACCGCCTCTGCTCCATAGACCATGAAGAATGGTGTATATCCTGTCGATCTGTTGGGTGTGGTATTGATGCTCCATAACACAGATGGTAACTCTTCTACCCAACAACCCAGTGTTCTCTGCAAAGGAACCATAAGCCGGGGCTTGATGCCTCTCAAGATCTCTTGATTAGCCCTTTCTGCTTGACCATTTGACTGTGGGTGCGCTACGGATGAAACGTCAAGCCGGATGTGCTCCCGTTCGCAGAACTCCTTCATGGCACCCTTGGACAAATTGGTACCATTATCTGTGATGATACTGTGTGGAAAGCCAAACCGGAAAATCACTTTTTTGATGAACTGAACTGCCGTGGCCGCATCACACTTGCTAACAGGTTCTGCCTCCACCCACTTTGTAAACTTGTCAACTACCACCAGGATGTGGGTCTTCTTATCTTTGGACCTTTTGAAAGGCCCAACCATATCCAGCCCCCAAGTCGCAAACGGCCAAGTAATTGGAATCATTCTCAATTCTTGAGCCGGCACATGAGCACGTCTTGAAAACTTTTGGCAACCGTCACATCGTCTGACCAGATCTTCCGCATCAGCGTGAGCAGTTAACCAATAGAAGCCATGGCAGAACGCTTTAGCCACCAAAGATTTTGAACCGGCGTGGTGACCACAATTTCCTTCGTGGATCTCACGCAAAATTTCACAACCTTCTTCAGGAGACACACAGCGTTGAAACGCCCCTGATACACTGCAATGATGCAACTCGCCATTGACAATAGTCATGGATTTGGACCGCCAGATTATCTATCGGGCCAGAGTCTCATCCTCTAGTAACTCGCCCCGATTTATGTACGCCAGGTAAGGAAGCGTCCAATCCGGAATGACATGAAGAGCTGCCACCAATTGAGCCTCCGGATCAGGAATAGCCAAATCCGCTTCACCAGGGAGCTTGACCGACGGGTTGTGCAGCACATCCAGAAAAACATTGGGCGGGACCGGTTTGCGCTGAGAGCCTAGCCTGCTTAAAGCGTCCGCTGCTTCATTCTTCTGTCGGTCCACGTGGTCCACCTGATAGCCTTTAAAGTGACCTGCAACAATATCCACCTCACGACGATACGCTGCCATGAGTGGGTCCTTGGAATCCCAAGTGCCAGACACTTGTTAAGCCACGAGGTCCGAGTCACCGAAGCACTTAACTCGACTTAGATTCATCTCCTTAGCCATCCGGAGACCATGGAGCAAGGCTTCATACTCAGCTGCATTGTTAGTACAAGGGAACATTAAGCGGAGAACGTAACAAAACTTATCACCTCGTGGGGAAGTTAATACGACTCCAGTCCCCGAGCCTTCCAATTGTCTGGATCCGTCAAAATGGATGGTCCAATATGTGTGATCCGGCCTTTCTTCAGGTGCTTGCAGTTCCGTCCAATCATTGATGAAATCAACAAGTGCTTGAGACTTAACCGCCGTCCGAGGCACATATTTCAACCCGTGCGGCCCAAGCTCTATAGCCCACTTGGCAATCCGGCCAGTCGCTTCCCGGTTCTGGATGATATCCCCCAAGGGAGCAGAACTGACCACCGTAATGGGGTGCCCTTGGAAGTATTGCTTAAGCTTTCAGCTTGCCATAAAAACTCCATATACCAGCTTCTGCCAATGCGGATACCTTTGCTTGGACTCAATGAGTACCTCGCTGATATAATAAACCGGACGTTGAACCGGATGCTCCTTGCCTGCCTCTTTTTGCTCCACCACAATAGCCACACTGACCGCACGAGCATTAGCAGCAACATATAGCAGTAATGGCTCCTTGTCAATGGGAGCGGCGAGCACAGGCGGATTGGCCAATTGCCGCTTTAAGTCCTCAAATGCTTCATCACCAGCAGAACTCCAGACGAATTGATCCGTCTTCTTCAACATCTGATACAAAGGGATTGCCTTCTCACCAAGGCGGCTGATAAATCGGCTTAACACAGCAATCCGGCCTGCCAGGCGTTGAACATCATTGATACACTTCGGTTTAGCCAGGGAGGTGATGGTTGTGATCTTCTCCGGATTAGCCTCAATTCCCCTGTTGGACACCAGAAAACCCAATAACTTACCTGCCGGTACACCAAAGACATACTTGGCCGGATTAAGCATCATATTGTACGTCCGCAGGTTATCAAAGGTTTCCTTCAAGTCATCAACCAGAGTCTCCTTCTCCCTGGACTTAACCACGATATCATCCACGTAAGCATGTACATTACGGCCAATCTGCTTGTGAAGACAATTTTGTACACACCGTTGATAAGTTGCCTGGGCACTCTTGAGCCCAAAGGGCATAGACACATAGTAGAAGGCTTCAAAGGGAGTTATGAATGTCGTCTTCTCCTGGTCCTTAACTGCCATTTTGATCTGATGATAGCCAGAATATGCATCCAAAAAACTTAAACGCTCACAACCCGCCGTAGCATCAATAATTTGATCAATACGGGGGAGGGCAAAAGGATCTGCTGGACAAGCCTTATTAAGATCTGTGTAATCCACACGCATGCGCCAGGTGCCGTTTTTCTTAAGGACCAGCACCGGATTGGCAAGCCACTCAGGGTGAAAAACTTCAACAATAAAGCCAGCTGCTAAGAGCCTGGCTACCTCTTCTCCAATCGCCTTGCGTCTTTCTTCGTTAAACCGGCGGAGGAACTGTTTCACCGGTTTGTATTTAGGATCTACATTAAGGGTGTGCTCAGCGAGTTGCCTCGGTACACCTGGCATGTCAGAGGGCTTCCATGCAAAAATGTCTTGATTCTCACGGATGAACTCGATGAGCGTGCTTTCCTATTTTGGATCCAAGTTGGCACTGATGCTGAACTGCTTGGATGAATCGCCAGGTACGAAGTCAACAAGCTTAGTTTCTGCTGACGATTTGAACTTCAGGGCCGGATTGTGCTCCGTAGTTGTCCTCTTTAATGGAGTCATGCCCGCCGAATCAACATTGTCCTTATAATACTTCAGCTCCTCGGTGGCACAAACCGACTCTGTGTAGGCCGCATCTCCTTCCTCGCACTCCAAAGGAATTTTATGGCTTCCGTGAACCGTTATTTTCCCCTTGTGACCCGGCATCTTGAGCTGCAAATACACATAACAGGGCCGTGCCATAAACTTGGCGTAGGCCGGTCGCCCAAACAGGGCGTGATATGGACTTTGGATTTTCACCACTTCAAACGTCAATGTTTCCGACCTGGAATCATGATCATCTCCAAAGGCCACTTCCAGAGCTATCTTACCAACAGGATATGCTGACTTGCCAGGTACCACACCGTGGAACACCGTATTGGACGGTTTGAGATTTTTATCTGTTAGTCCCATACGACGGAAGGTCTCATAGTACAAGATATTAATGCTGCTCTCTCCATCCATGAGCACCTTGGTGAACTTGTAACCTCCCACCTGAGGCGCCACCACCAGAGCCAACTGACCCGGATTATCAACCTGGGGAGGGTGATCCTCTCTGCTCCATATGATTGGCTGTTCAGACCAGCGTAGATAACGGGGCACGGCCGGTTCAACAGAGTTGACTGCTCGCCTCTGAACCTTCTGGTCTCGCTTGTCCAAGCTAGTGGTGAAGACATGGTACTGCCCACTATTCAACTGCTTTGGGTTGCTCTGGTAACCTGACTGTTGCTGTTGCTGGTTGTAACCACCCTGGTTGTTCTGATTATTTTGATTGTTATGTCCGCCCGGATTACCATTAAATCCTGAACCGGAATTTCCTCCACCGTAACCCGGCCCGGATCCTGAGCCACCGCCGGAGCCGTGATCATACCGGAAAGCATTAGAATTCTTGAACTCCTGTATAATGAAGCAATCCTTCCAAAGGTGGTTTGCTGGCACCTCCTTCGTCCCATGCTTTGAACAGGGCCGGTTCAATAGATAATTTAAGCGGTCCGGGTTAGGGTTAGGCGCTCCACTGCGATTCAGTGGTTTACCCTTGCGTCGCTGACCCTTGTCCTGTGCGTTGGTATTAGCCATGAAGTCCATGTTGCCATCCGCTTTACGCTTGCCTCCGCTATCGTTACCTGCTGAGTGATGCTGCTGACCTTTGGAGTTGCTGTTCTTCTTTCCCTTCCCTGTCTTGTCATCATCAGACACGGGATCCTTGGTACTATCAGAATCAGCATACTTTACCAAGGCAGCCATGAGGGTCCCCATGTCAGTGCAATGGCGCTTCATCCGTCCTAACTTCAGCTTTAGGGGCCCAAACCGGCAATTGCCTTCTAGGGTTATAACCGTGGTGTCAGCGTTGATGCGGTCTGATGAATGCAGAACCTGCGAGACCCGGCGCACCCAATGAGTCATCAATTCTCCTTCCTCCTGGACACAGGCAGCTAAGTCCACTATCGACATAGGCTGCTTACATGTATCCTTGAAGTTACTAATAAACCGGGCTCGTAATTGGGCCCATGAATTGATAGAATTGGCCGGTAAGCTTTTTAACCAAGTGCGGGCCGTTCCTTCAAGCATCATGGTGAAGTACTTCGCACATGCCGCATCATCCACATCAAGTATCTCCATGGCCATCTCATAGCTCTCCACCCATGTCTCTGGGGGTTGATCCGCCGTGTAATTTGGTACCTTGCGCGGGCCCTTGAAATCCTTGGGTAGGCGCACATTGCATAAAGTGGGGACAAGGCAAGGCACCCCCAAAGAACTAGAAGTAGCACCGGGTTCGACCGAGATAGTTGGACGAACCGGCGTAAGCTGCCGAGCCTGATACTGTGCGGCTAACTCGGCCTCCCTGCGCGCTCGGGCCCGGTCCACCACTTCCTGAGCGTTATCAGCACCACCCGCCGGGTTGTTGCCGTGGGGTGCTCCACGTCGTTCATTACTTGACACTGCTGGCTCATCCATACGCCTGCTATAGCTCCGGCTTGGACGAGGGGTCGAGTGGATCCGGTCGCGGCTATACGAGTATGCTTCCTGTTGGACCAAAGCTGTCCTAAGAAGCTCCTTGACCCGTCGCGTCTCTACCGCCTGCGGCGATTCACCTTCAATTGGAATGGCCTCCAGCCGTGCAGCAGCGGCAACGAGATTGTCCATTGGGTTGGAGTAGTGACCCGGAGGTGTTGAAACAGCCTGAGGTATGACAGTGTTTTGACGAGGCGGATTCATCAGACGGGGCTGAACCGGCGCACTGGTCCCCGGAGCTTCCGGCTGGTTTCCCTCCAGCGGATTACTGGTTCCTGCTCCTGGGGTGTTGAAAAGGTCTCTGACCTCGAAAACCGAAGGCAAACGGGATCGATACTTCCTTTTCATGACTTCATGTGACGCGTTCTGGTCCAACATGAGCCTGTAGGCTTGTGCGTCTAAAGCGGCCCGCTCCGTGGTCATCCTGGCATTCTCAGCTGCCAGGTCCGCCTTGGCCTGGGTGATCTGTTCCTTCACCTTTGCAATCTCCGCGTTGTGGACTTCCTGATCCGCTGGATTAGCTTCTGCCATAAGCACAGCCAATGCATCAAATAGATCTGATAGAACTTGAGTCGGCGGGCATGCAGAGCTTCCTGCCCCGGCAGCTATCGCCGCTACTGAACCAGAGGTTATTGGCGCAGCGGTCGAAGAATGAAGCGCTGCTTGTGTGTCGGCCATGAATATTCCAACTCGGTTGGGTAGATCAGAGGGGTCCGGGATACTGTCGCCATCGGAACAGCCCCCATCCGGCCATCTTGTAGCTGATATAGAGATTCAGTTTGTCCGGTTGATGACTCGTCGCCGGAATAAACGACGGTCTCGCCGCGAGATTCCGATCCATCCTCATAACTTCCTCCATGGATGACTCCCACGAAGGCACGCTTCACGGCCGGTTTAACCCGAGCAGATCGCGCACGCTGAGCCGTTTCGACGAGGTCGGTGCAGATGTCCGACTCAGGGCCCGGTTCACCGATCTTGCCGATGAAAACGTGTATGCCACCAAAGGGGACCCGGTACCTGTACTCAACTGAGCCGGCCTCGGGGCCCCAGCCTGCATCATCGATGTAGATCTTGTCGCGACGACTCTTAGTCATCCGTCCCACAACGTAGCCCTTGAGTCCTTCAAAGCGGCCCTCCAAGAACTTCAAACCATCGTGCGATAGCCCCACGGTGGGCGCCAACTGTCATGGTTTTGTCACGGCAGATGTCCTCGTGAAAGGACTTAGTTGTGGAGCCATCGTAACGGGTTAGCTTGAAGGGGTTAAAGCGGACACAGGGACGCAAGAGAGTTTAGACTAGTTCGGCCCCTTCGATGAAGGTAAAAGCCTACGTCTAGTTGTGATGGAATTGATGGGGTTTCGATGACTAGGGAGCAAACAAGCTTCGCCTAAGTCTCGAGTTGTTGTCTGTTGTCCTTGAACCGCCGCCGGGTCGTCCCCTTATATACATGGGTGACGCCCGTCGGTTTACAGAGTCCCAACACCGGCTCATATACGTGTTCGGTTTGGTCTCTACTTATTCCTAACTTACAATACAAGTTTTCATACCGACGCCGGTTTATGGCTACAGGCCTTAAACCGATCATGGGCTTTAAGCCCTCTTCTACCTTCATGGGCTTTAACATACTTAACTACTGATGAAGTTAACCCGGCCCAGATAGGCCGGTTTATGCCCAGTAGTAATATCCCAAACAGGAAGAGAGTTAGACTTCGTTGCTGTATGATATATGTTACTTTGTGCTCACTACTAAATTACAAATCATTGTTAATTAAAATTGGCTTTGATATACCTTGGGATCCGGGTGGATTCATTACTTGAGCACTATATGCCTAGCTTAATGGCTTTAAAGAAAGCGCTGCCAGGGAGACAACCTGGAAGTTTTAGATAGTCATTTATTTCTGTTGTGTGCTTTTATAAAGTTTAGAAATAAAAATAATGTGCCAAGGTTTGCCTTTAGGATGTTTATATTTGCTTGATGGTTTGTATGGTGTAGGGCAGAAACTTTGGCTGTAGTGCGTGATTTTACATTTTTTTGCTGGAACGTCAAATTGTTTGATTATTTTTGCACTGTCTTCCTATGCAAATTGTTTATTTTTTCTAATTTTGGTAGAATTTTTCAAGTATCAGAAGTATGGTGAATGTTCATATTATTACAGATTGTTCTGTTTTAGACAGATTCTGTTTTTGATGCATAGTTTGCTTGTTTTGATGAAACTATTGATTCATATCAGTGGATTAAGCCATGAAAAATTGATATTACAGTAGACACAATGCAAAAACAAAATATGAATTGGTTTGCAACAGTACTTGGAGTAGTGATTTGCTTCATTATACTAACAGATCTTACCGAGTTTTCTGTTGAAGTTTTGTGTGGATGAAGTGTTCGATGATCGAGAAGGTCTTGATGTGAGAACAAGGAAGAGACGCAAGAGCTCAAGCTTGGGGATGCCCGAGGCATCCCAAGTAAATATTCAAGGAGACTCAAGCGTCTAAGCTTGGGGATGCCCCGGAAGGCATCCCCTCTTTCTTCAACAATATCGGTATGTTTTCAGATTCGTTTCGTTCATGCGATATGTGCAATATTGGAGCGTCTTTCGCATTTAGTTTTCACTTTTATTTTATGCACCATGCTTGTATGAGATAGTCCTTGGTTGATTTATAGAATTCTCTATGCACTTCACTTATATCTTTTGAGTATGGCTTTATAGAATGCTTCATGTGCTTCGCTTATATCATTTGAAGTTTGGATTGCCTGTTTCTCTTTACATAGAAAACCGCCATTTGTAGAATGCTCTTTTGCTTCACTTATATTTGTTAGAGCGTGGGAATATCTTTTGTAGAAAGATTTAAACTCTCGTGCTTCACTTATATCTATTTAGAGAGATGACAGGAACTGGTCATTCACATGGTTAGTCATAAAATCCTACATAAACTTGTAGATCACTGAATATGATATGTTTGGTTCCTTGCAATAGTTTTGCGATATAAAGATGGTGATATTAGAGTCATGCTAGTGGGTAGTTGTGGATCAGTACAAATACTTGTGTTGATGTTTGTGATTCCCGTAGCATGCACGTATGGTGAACCGTTATGTAACAAAGTCGGAGCATGATTTATTTATTGATTGTCTTCCTTATGAGTGGCGGTCGGTGTAACGCCCCAAGACCGGAGCTGCAGATGCCTTCCAGGGTTTCCGGGTTTTGTTGTGTGTTTTGTTTCGTCTGTTGCATTCATCTTTGCCTCGTGTGCATTGCATCATGTCATCAAGCCATCATGTCATTTCTTTTCTTAACTCAACTAAATAAACCGTATGGATCTTCGATCCATTTAAACCGAGGGAATTCACGTGGTGATTCTCTTTATAACATATCCTCCCGATATTAGGGAGCTATATTAAATATTCCAATATTTTGGATTCACCCATAAACACACTTGTAGAATATCTCAATGTCGTTGTTATCTTAATTCTTGGTCTACAACTTTGCCATATATTCTTTCATCATATTCCGGAGCTCCACCAAAACCCGAACATTTTTGGCCACACCGAACCTAGTCCCAATTCAAAACCATTTGAATTATATTCAAATGAATTTGAATTTAATTCCTGCAATCTTGCCACTTCTATTTTTCTGTGGTCATGTTTATTTTTATGAGTCTAGGAAAATTGTCCTCCTGCTCAAACTCTTTTCCCTAAAACCCCTTCTTTTTCCTCTCTCTCTATTTTCTTTTCATTTAAAGAAGAAAGAGAGGAGAGGGAGAGCCCAATCCAGCAAGCCCAGCTGACCCCTCCTTTCTACTGGGCCGGCCCCAAGCCCACCTAACGCTGCTAACCCTAGACACCAGGGAGCCCGACTCCCTTCTCCCTCTCATTCTTCCCTCACGCCGCCAGGAGACCCTCACTTGCCCCGATCCCATCTTCCTCTCGTCCTCCTCCTGATCGCCACCCACCACCGTCGGCGACCTCCAGGAGGGCCACCCCGCGTGCGACCCCGAGCCTCTCCACACGCGCGCGCGTGCCCGTTGCTTTGCTCCCGCAAGCGCGTAGCCGCCCCATGGCCCCTGCCTTCCTCTCTCCTCGTCCTCCCGTCGCCATCTTCGGTGGGAGCAGGAGCTCCCTCCTGTTTCCGGCCGGCGGAGTCCAAGCCGCCGAGCAGCACCGTGCCCTCGTCCCTTTTCCCTCGTCCTCCTCCCGACCGCTCCATGCTAGCAGCGCCTTGCTCCGCCGCCTAGCGCAGCCGCCGCTGTCTCTCCCGCGTCGCCTCTCCTCTTCCTTATCCTCCCAGAGCACTCCCGCGCCTTGGCCTCTCTCTTCCTCGACTCCAGCCGTCCTGCCGGCGACCAGTAGGCCGCTGCCGTCCATCTCCTCCGCCTGGAGACTGTGAGCTCGCCTGACCCGCGCGGCCATGGAACCACTGGCCTCCATGGTGTGCCTGCGCCCCTCCCTCCTCATCGTCCTGCTCATTCTGGCCGGGCCATGGACGTGTGTTGCCGCTAGCCTCTGCCGCGTGCGTCCCATCTCCCATGTCGCTTCCCGGCAACATTTTCGTGTTCGAGCCCACCGCTGCACCTTTGCACCACAACGTTTCTCGCGGCACACCAAGTACCTGGATTACCATTTCGTCTACCGCCTTCAAGTGGACGATTACCGTGGATGTGTGCCGGTGTCACTTGGAATCATCGAGCCCGTCAAGACACATACCTAGATCATCAAGTACCGTCTCTCGGATTTGCCAAGTACCACGCCGTCGGTGTCCCTCCAAGATTGATGTTGGAACGTGCACAACTACGCGGATTCGCCAAGTACCACTACACCCCCGAAGAGTTCGGATTTGACAAGTCTGATGTCGCGTTTGTACAAGTACGCTGCCGAGACCGAGACCGGCGAGACCCACCTTGTAACACTATGAAAGTACCTCTACTGGTGACTCGAACATCTACAAACCGTGTACAACTACCGCCGATGTGATTTTGACAAGAAAACGGGTACCTCTACCGTCGCCAATATCGCGAGTTCCTCTATCGTCGCTTGGGTTTGACAAGACGCAGAGTACCACTACGTTTGCCATGTAGAACTACACCACGTCCGGACCGACAAGTGCCTTGAGAACATCGGTACTTCTTCCGTCGCCGAGGACTGAAAGTACCACTACGTCCCATCGAACCCGTCCGCCTCGAAACGCTTGCTTCAAAGGTATACCACCGAAACGACTATCTGAGAACGAATTCATGTTGTATGATATGCACCCTTGTCTGCACCATGTTCGAGTTGTCACTTGCTCGGTCCTCCTCTTTTGCCGCTAACCCGTGGGGACCCGGTATCCGGGAGCACCCCACCATCCTTGCATGACACGCCCCCGTCACTTTTGCTTTTGCACCGGCATCTCAATCGAGTTGCCGGAAACCGGGACGTTGCCGTGGCACCGTTTCGTTATCGTTGTTGTGGCACCCCTTTTCATTTCCGCCACGATGACAAATGCTTCTTAATATACTCTTATCAACTTATTCATAAATATTGCATAAAACTTGCACATGTCATCCGCATCATGTTATCAACATCAAGAATGTTTAATTTGTTGTTTGCATTAATTTGCTAAATGCATATGGGGATTTACCGGATTTGTTGTTTGTTATATCCGGCCACATTTAAATTGTTTAGATGGTATAGTTTTGTTATGCTTCACCTCTTGCCATGTTAACCAACATTTAATATTGTTGAGTACCGAACCGGGAGTGAACTAAATAATTGATGTGGTGTTCCGTCAATATGCAACTCGTTGCATATTGGGCTCCACTTAACTTGTAGTTTTGTTTGTGCACTTTGCCATGCCATGCATATTTAAACCGGACATGCATCATACTTGGTTGTGCATCATGCCATGCTTATGTGATGTTTGTTCACTATGTTGTTTGCTTCTTTCCGGTGTTGCTTCTTCGGGTAGTTCCGTTAACGTCGCGTTTGTGAGGATTCGTTCGACTACGTCCGTTTGTCTTCTTCATGGACTCGTTCTTCTTCCTTGCGGGATCTCAGGCAAGATGACCATACCCTCGAAATCACTTCTATCTTTGCTTGCTAGTTGCTCGCTCTTTTGCTATGCCTATGCCGCGATACCTACCACTTGCTTATCATGCCTCCCATATTTTTGAGCCAAGCCTCTAACCCACCTTGTCCTAGCAAACCGTTTTTTGGCTATGTTACCACTTTGCTCAGCCCCTCTTATAGTGTTGTTAGTTGCAGGTGAAGATTGGAGTTTGTTCCATGTTGGAACATGGATATTTTGTTGGGATATCACAATATCTCTTATTCATATTAATGCATCTATATACTTGGTAAAGGGTGGAAGGCTCAGCCTTATGCCTGGTGTTTTGTTCCACTCTGGCCGCCCTAGTTTCCGTCATATCGGTGTTATGTTCCTGGATTTTGCGTTCCTTACACGGTTGGGTTATAATGGGAACCCCTTGACAGTTCGCCTTAAATAAAACTCCTCCAGCAAGGCCCAACATTGGTTTTACCATTCGCCACCTAGCCTTTTCTTTCCCTTGGGTTCTGCAGACTCAAGGGTCATCTTTATTTAAACCCCCGGGCCAGTGCTCCTCTGAGTGTTGGTCCAACCTGTCAGCCGCCGGTGGCTACCAAGGGCAACTCTGTGCTGGCCTACCGGAAGTTTGGACAATCCGGTGTGCCCTGAGAACGAGATATGTGCAGCTCCTATCAGGATTTGTCGGCACATCCGGGTGGTTTTGCTAGACTTGTTTTACCATTGTCGAGGATGTCTTGTAACCGGGATGCCGAGTCTGATCGGAATGTCTTGGGAGAAGGAATATCCTTCGTTGACCGTGAGAGCTTGTGATGGGCTAAGTTGGGACACCCCTGTAGGGATTGATCTTTCGAAAGCCGTGCCCGCGGTTATGGGCAGATGGGAATTTTTTAATGTTCGGTTGTAGAAAACCTAAAGTTTATCTTAATTAAAATGCATCAACCGTGTGTGTTACCGTGATGGTCTCTTCTCGGCGGGGTTCGGGAAGTGAACACGGTGTTGGAGTTATGCTTGACCTAGGTTGTTCTAGGATCACTTCTTGATCATAGTTGTTCGACCATGCTTTGCCTTCTCTTCTCGCTCTCTTTTGCATATGTTAGCCACCATATATGCTATTCACTTGCTGCAGCTCCACCTCACACCTTTTTACCCTTCCTATAAGCTTAAATAGTCTTGATCGCGAGGGTGTGAGATTGTTGAGTCCCCGTGACTCACAGATACTTCCAAAACCAGTTTGCAGGTGTCGATGTTACCGAGCAGGTGACGCAACCAAGCTCAAGGAGGAGTTCGTTGAAGATTTTGTCCTTTGTGTTGTTTCGTTCTAGTTGATCGGTAGTGGAGCCTAGTTGGGGACGATCAGGGATCTGTGTAGCATTTGGGGTAGTCTTCTTTTATTTTGGTTCCGTAGTCGGACCTTGATTGTATCTGGATGATGTAATGCTTTATTCATGTAATTGTGTGAAGTGGCGATTGTAAGCCAACTATGTATCTCTTTCCCTTATGTATTACATGAGTTGTGTGAAGATTACCTCACTTGCGACGTTGCTTTCAATGCGGTTATGCCTCTAAGTCATGCTTCGACACGTGGGAGATATAGCCGCATCGAGGGCATTACAGTCGGGGACGAGTGATGGTCTTTTCCTACCAATCTATCCCCCTAGGAGCATGCGCGTAGTACTTTATTTCGATGACTAATAGATTTTTGCAATAAGTATGTGAGTTCTTTATGACTAATGTTGAGTCCATGGATTATACGCACTCTCACCCTTCCACCATTGCTAGCCTCTCTAGTATCGCGCAACTTTCGTCGGTACCTTAAAGCCACCATACGTACCTATCATGGCATTTCCATAGCCATTCCGAGATTTATTGCCATGCAACTTCCATCATCATCATATACATGACTTGAGCATTCATTGTCATATTGCTTTGCATGATCGTAAGATAGCTAGCATGATGTTTTCATGGCTTGTCCATTTTTATGTCATTGCTATGCTAGATCATTGCACATCCCGGTACACCGCCGGAGGCATCCATATAGAGTCATACTTTGTTCTAGACATTGAGTTGTAATATTGAGTTTTAAGTAAATAAAAGTGTGATGATCATCATTATTAGAGCATTGCCCCAATGAGGAAAGGATGATGGAGACTATGATTCCCCCATAAGTCGGGATGAGACTCCGGACTTTACAAAAAAATAAAAGAGGCCAAAGAAGCCCAAATAAAAAAGAGGCCATAGAAGCCCACCAAAAAAGATAAAATAAATAAATAAAATAAAAACAAACAAAAATGAGAGAAAAAGAGAGAAGGGGCAGTGCTACTATCCTTTTTCCACACTTGTGCTTCAAGGTAGCACCATGTTCTTCATATAGAGAGTCTCTTGAGTTATCACTTTCATATACTAGTGGGAATTTTCATTATAGAACTTGGCTTGTATATTCCGATGATGGGCTTCCTCAAATGCCCGAGGTCTCATGAGAAAGCAAGTTGGATGCACACCCACTTAGTTTCAGTTGGAGCTTTCATACACTTATAGTTCTAGTGCATCCGTTGCATGGCAATCCCTACTCACTCACATTGATATCTATTGATGGGCATCTCCATAGCCCGTTGATACGCCTAGTTGATGTGAGACTATCTTCTCCTTTTTGTCTTCTCCACAACCACCATTATATTCCACCTATAGTGCTATATCCATGGCTGACGCTCATGTATTGCGTGAGGGTTGAAAATGCTGAAGCGCGTTAAAAAAGTATGAACCAATTGCTCGGCTTGTCATCTGGGTTGTGCATGATGTGAGTATTTTGTGTGGTGAAGATGGAGCATAGCCAGACTATATGATTTTGTAGGGATAACTTTCTTTGGCCATGTTATTTTGAAAAGACATGATTGCTTTATTAGTAGGCTTGAAGTATTATTGTTTTTATGTCAAATGATAGACTATTGCTTTGAATCACTCGTGTCTTAATATTCATACCATGATTAGACATATGATCAAGATTATGCTAGGTAGCATTCCACATCAAAAATTATCTTTTTTATCATTTACCTACTCGAGGACGAGCAGGAATTAAGCTTGGGGATGCTGATACGTCTCTGTCGTATCTATAATTTTTGATTGTTCCATGCCAATATTATTCAACTTTCATATACTTTTGGCAACTTTTTATACTATTTTTGGGACTAACATATTGATCCAGTGCCCAGTGCCAAGTGCCAGTTCCTGTTTGTTGCATGTTTTTTGTTTCACAGAATATCCATATCAAACGGAGTCCAAATGGGATAAAAACTGACGGAGATTTTTTTGGAATATATATGATTTTTGGGAAGAAAAATCCAAGCAAGACGGTGCCCGAGGTGGCTACGAGGTAGGGGGGTGCCTGCCCCCTGGGCGCGCCCCCGACCCTCGTGGGCCACCCATAAGGCGGTTGGTGCCCTTCTTTTGCCGCAAGAAAGCCAATTTCCGGATAGAGACCGTGTCAAAATTTCAGCCCAATCGGAGTTACAGATCTCCGGGAATATAAGAAACGGTGAAAGGGAAGAATCTAGGAACGCAGAAACAGAGAGAGACAAAGAGACAGATCCAATCTCGGAGGGGCTCTCGCCCCTCCCGTGCCATGGAGGCCATGGACCAGAGGGGAAACCCTTCTCCCATCTAGGGAGGAGGTCAAGGAAGAAGAAGAAGGAGGGGGCTCTCTCCCCCTCGCTTCCGGTGGTACCGGAGTGCCACCGGGGGCCATCATCATCACCGCGATCTACACCAACACCTCCGCCATCTTCACCAACATCTCCATCACCTTCCATCCTCTATCTACAGCGGTCCACTCTCCCGCAACCCGCTGTACCCTCTACTTGAACATGGTGCTTTATGCTTCATATTATTATCCAATGATGTGTTGCCATCCTATGATGTCTGAGTAGATTTTCGTTGTCCTATCGGTGGTTGATGAATTGCTATGATTGATTTAATTTGATTGTGGTTATGTTATTGTCCTTTGGTGCCCATCATATGATTGCGCGCATGGATCATACCCTAGGGTTAGTTGTATGTTGATAGGACTATGTATTGGAGGGCAAGAGTGACAGAAGCTTCAACCTAGCATAGAAATTGATGCATACGGGATTGAAGGGGGACCAATATACCTTAATGCTATGGTTGGGTTTTACCTTAATGAACATTAGTAGTTGCGGATGCTTGCTAATAGTTCCAATCATAAGTGCATAGAATTCCAAGTCAGGGATGACATGCTAGCAGTGGCCTCTCTCACATAATACTTGCTATCGGTCTAGTAAAGTAGTCAATTTCTTAGGGACAATTTCGCAACTCCTACCACCAGTTTTCCACACTCGCTATATTTACTTTATTGTTTCTTAACCTAAACAGCCCCTACCTTTTATTTACTTGCTCTTTATTATCTTGCAAACCTATCCAACAACACCTACAAAGTACTTCTAGTTTCATACTTGTTCTAGGTAAAGCGAACGTCAAGCGTGCGTAGAGTTGTATCGGTGGTCGACAGAACTTGAGGGAATATTTGTTCTACCTTTAGCTCATCATTGGGTTCGACACTCTTACTTATCAAAAAATATTGCGATCCCCTATACTTGTGGGTTATCAGTCCCCGGCGGACGTCCGGTACCTGGCTGTGTCCAGATTCGGGCCCGAGGCCCATGCACCCCTACTTTCGCCCCCATTTGCACTTAGACTATAAATAGACCTCTTATTCATCCTAGCTAGGGTTAGCAAATGATTAGCTCATATTTTGTGTGAGAGCTTTGCTCATCCACTTGGATACCTTCTCCTCGGAGATTCGAGCCTCCACCAGAGAAGATCCCCCAAGCGGATTCAAGACCCCTTTTAGGGAAGAACTCAAGACCTCCTCATGGAGAAGACCGGCTACCTTTGTATCGTCCCTAGTTGATCGTGTATCGTGTATCTTCCTTTGTATTCGAGGATCTAGCACATGTGTGACTTAATCTTGTTGGTTTTAGTGTTCCTCTTTGTTCCCCCTTGTGTTTTCCCTCGTTTTCCCCTCATGTTCTTCGTGTTATCCACGGGATCCGCTCCTTTCGTGAAAGATCGGCCGTATAGGATTTCACCCTACATCAATAAGCATGGCCATGCGACAAGGATTATGAGATAATCTGGTTTATGGTTGGCATCACTGGAACGAGAAAGAGGTCATGCTAGCACAAGGATGACAGACTCACCTTGAGCCCAACAACATATATCGTGTGGCAAAAGGAATGGAAGTATGATGTACAGGTTCGCCTAACCAGCTTCATAGTCTGCTTGGTGTTCGGCATGCCTTGCTAGGGGCCGCTACCAACGATGCAGTTCGGAGGTGATCCGAACTGCGACCAAGCCGGCTTGAACCTAAGGGGTCACGCGTTTAAGGGAAGGAAC
This sequence comes from Triticum dicoccoides, assembly GCF_002162155.2. Taxonomy (NCBI): domain Eukaryota; kingdom Viridiplantae; phylum Streptophyta; class Magnoliopsida; order Poales; family Poaceae; genus Triticum; species Triticum dicoccoides. The sequence continues at coordinate 628,416,597 of NC_041382.1, forward strand.
CTACGAGGTCGGATATGAGGACACTGGTCGGATGTGATCCGAGCTGTATTCGGATTGTGGCCGAGTAGACTTATGGGCTTTAGGGTCCATGTGACGGCCAAGTGTTGAGCCCGCGACGGACGCCTATATAAAGTGGGATGCGGCACACTCATGCGGTTGATCGCTTCGGCACTGTCACTAGGGTTTGCATGTGTTGCGAATAGACACCTCCACTTGCCGCGGGTTGTGTGATCGGACCTAGCAGTCTGCCGCATGACGTTCCTCCTGCACATGCGGATGCCGTTAGAGGCGGTGCACTTGCGCCGCTCTGGCGAACTTGTACGTGGAACCGACGACCGGTTGTTCAAGGGAGATCGGACGAGGAGGAGATGATCCACGCGGACGCGCTACACCAACTCTTCTTCCGCTGCACGGCACTGCACGTCTAGTGGTAACGAACTGTGATTCATCTCCCGTAGCATGTTCTTGGTTGTTCTGCGCGTAGGAAAATTTTAATTTGCAGTCGACACACCCTACCATAGAACCCAACAGTAGTATCAGAGCGTCTGCTATAGGATTTGGATTCGGATCGTATGCATATTAGATATGTGGAGGTGGCAGATGAGATAGTTGTCGTTGATGAGATTGGTTGTGTGCACGGTTGATGGGATCAATTGCACATGGGGATCGATGTGGCTATGTTTTCTGATGATCGGAGTCAATGAGGTCGTGACACAACCTACCCCTACCGGTCGGTATCCACCATCAGGGTTAACAGTGAAACGTAATTTCGAACCGGACTCACGATGATCGATAAGATCGGTCAGATCGGAAAATTCGGCGTGATCGGTAGTGCCTTGTATTTCGTACACGATCACTCAAACCGGTAGAATGCGAGAAACTTTGTTTTGCAGGTTTGATGTGAATAGTATGGCTCATGTGTATGTGATGCATGAGTGTAATTTATACATGGCTTGCGTGTCATGTTTGTCAGCCGGCAGGAGCCAAAGTGTTGTCATTATAATGTATAACGACCTGCGTGTCGACTTGTGACTCTATGTAAAATTCATTACTAGTTGTAGTAGTTGGATTATAGAGATCAGGTTGGTAGCTTGGCATCCCGGCGTGACGAACAAGATGGAGTTCCTAGATGGTCATCTGAGTCGGAACCAACCTGGAAGAACTGCCATGAAGGAGCCATACTATTTCACAATATGTGTTTATTTGTGATTGTTATGCTTCTTACTTTCTATGCATGTTTGAATGGTAGAAAGATCCCTCATAAATATCAAGTAAATTGCCATTCCTGATGTTGCACCTTCGCACGTCAAGTACGTCTAGTAGTGGGCTCATAAAATTGGGGTGCTGCTAGGTGTCCTTGAACTGAAGGGTTCGTGACGGACACGGGCATGCACTGCATCAGGTTAACTTGACAAGGCTATCAAAACGGTTTTGGGCCTTTTGACAAAGAAGGTTGGGGGCCGGGGTACGAGATACCTTCCTGACCGACAGGATTCGTATAGAGATATGATTAGCAAGGAGTTGCTTACCAGATAGGCATGTTGTCTAGCAGTGATTCTAAAGCTCACTAGTCGCATGTGCTAGTCGGATCCTCAATCGATGAGAATTTGCATAGGGATGCCAACTTCAGTGGGAGTATTTATATTTAAGTCTTGAATTACTCTACATAAACACATTGCTTAGTGATTGCATATTTTGTGTTGTAGATCAATGGCACCACCTGCTGAACCCAACTTTGCATTGAAATCAATTTTGGAAAAGGATAAACTGAATGGAACAAACCTTACCACCTGGTATAGAAATCTGAGAATTGTTCTCAAGCATGATAAAAATGAACAAGTTCTAGAGGATCCACTTCTAGAGGAACCTGCCGATAATGCTAGTGCCACAGCTAAGAATGCCTACCAAAAACTCGTTGATGAATCAACGGAGGTCAGCTGTCTGATGCTGGCTTGTATGGAGCCCGATTTGCAATAGCATTTCAAAAATGTTGAGGCTTACGATATGATCGAGAGTATCAAGAGCATGTTTCAGACATAGGCTAGGACCAAAAGGTTCAACGTCTGGCGATCCTTGATGGATTGCAAGCTGAAGGAAGGTGATCCACTGAGCCCACATGTGATCAAGATGATCGGATATGTGCAAGCTTTGGGTTTGGGCTTCCCGCTCTTGGATGAGCTGGCTACTGATGCAGTTTTGGGTTCTTTTCCGCCCAGCTACGAGACGTTCATTTCAAACTATCATATGCATGGCATGGATAAGAAGCTCACTGAACTGCATGGGATGCTCAAAGTGGCAGAGCAGGATATTAAGAAAGGCACACATCAAGTATTGATGGTGCAAAAATCAGTTAAGTTCAAGAAGAGTTGGTCTAAGAAGAAGGCTAAGGCAAAGGGCACGGATGGTAACCTCCGCGGCTGCGCCGAAGTCTGGACCGGACTCAAAGACCATTTGCTATCATTGCAAGGAAACCGGTCACTGGAAGACGAACTGTAGCAAGTGGCTTGCAAAGCATGGCAAGAAGGCCGGAAATGCTTCTTTAGGCAAAGGTACACTTGTTGCATATGTTATAGACATTTACCTTGCTGACATACCTAGTAGCTCTTGGGTATTTGATACCGGATCGGTTGTTCATATTTGCAACTCGATGCAGGGGCTGGTAAGAACTAGGCGTGTGGCACAAGGGGAGATTGACATCAAGGTCGGCAACAAAGCAAGAGTTGCTGCGTTGGAGGTCAGCACGATGCAGCTCCACCTTCCTTCTGGATTTATTTTGGAATTGAATAATTGTTATTACATTCCTGCACTTAGTCGGAACATTATTTCTGCCTCATGCTTAATGAGTCAGGGTTATGAATTCAACTTAAAGGACAATGGTTATTCATTTTATTTGAATGGTACGTTCCACGGCTATGCACCCATGGTTGATGGGCTATTTATATTGAATCTAGAACAGGAACCTGTCTATAACGTGAATGTCAAGAGGCATAAGCCTAATGAGATAAATCCGACATACTTCTGGCATTGCCGGCTTGGACACATTAGTCTGAAACGCATGAAGAAGCTCCATGATGATGGACTCCTAACTTCGACCGACTTTGGGTCGTTTGAGACATGCGAATCATGCTTGCTCGGCAAGAAGATTAAGTCTCCTTTCGCAAAGAGTTGCGAGAGGACGTCTGAGCTATTGGAACTTATACATAGTGATGCATGTGGTCCAATGAGCACAACTGCCAGAGGTGGCTATCAGTACTTCGTGACTTTTACCGACGACTTGAGTAGATATGGATATATCTATTTGATGAGGCACAAGTCGGAAACTTTTGAAAAGTTCAAAGAGTTTCAGAATGAGGTTGAGAATCAGATCGGCAAGACTATACAACTTCTATGATATGATCGTGGAGGTGAGTACATGAGCCAGGAGTTTGATGATCATCTGAAAGGCCGAGGTATGGTACCTCAACTCACACCTCCAGGTACGCCACAGAGAAACGACGTGTCGGATCGGAGGAATAGGACCTTGTTGGACATGGTCCGGTCAATGATGAGCAAACCGGATTTACCCTTGTCATTCTGGGGATACGCTCTAGAAACTACAGCTTTCACACTTAACATGGTACCATCAAAATCCATAGATAAGACACCACATGAGATGTGGACCGGGAAGAGTCCTAGTTTGTCTTTTCTAAAGATTTGGGGTTGCGAAGCATTTGTCAAGCGATTTATGTCAGACAAGCTTACACCCAAGTCGGATAAATGCATATTCGTGGGATATCCGAGGGAAACCTTGGGATATAGCTTCTACAACCGGGAAGAGAACAAAGTGTTTGTTGCTCGGAACAGGGTTTTACTTGAGAAAGAGTTTCTCAGTCGGGAGGCCAGTGGGAGGACGGTCTGACTTGAAGAAATTCCAGTACCACTCGGGGATGGCTCGATGGGTGATGAGATCATACCAGAGTCAATCAGGGAACCTGTAGTGGAAGCGGCACCGGAACCATGGAGGTCAGAAAGATTGCGCAGAGTGCGTGATGTATTGTTGCTAGAAAGCGACGAGCCGACCACGTATGTAGAAGCGATGGTGAGCCCGGATTCCGAGGCATGGCTGGAGGCCATGAGATCCGAGTTAAAGTCCATGGATGAAAATCAAGTCTGGGACTTGGTTGATCCGCCGCCTGGTGTAAAGGCCATTGGCTGCAAATGGGTCTTTAAGAAGAAAACCAATGTGGATGGAAATGTTCAGATCCACAAAGCTCGGCTTGTCGCTAAAGGTTATGGACAAGTTCAAGGAATTGACTACGACGAGACTTACTCGCCGGTAGAGAAGATGAAGTTGGTGAGGATCGTACTAGCTATAGCTGCATATTTTGATTACGAGATATGGCATATGGATGTCAAAACAGCTTTCCTTCACGGAAATTTAACCGAGGACGTGTATATGATACAGCCCGAGGGTTTTATCGATCCGACTAGCACTAGTAAAGTATGCAAGCTCAACAGATCCATTTATGGGTTGAGGCAAGCATCTCGGAGTTGGAACATTCGTTTTTATGAGGTCGTCACTAGTCTCGGTTTCATCAAAAGCGATGAGGACGCTTGTTTATACAAGCAGTTAAGTGGGAGCTCATTTGTGTTTTTGATCTTGTATGTAGATGACATGCTACTGATCGGAAATGATGTTTCAATGCTGAACTCGGTCAAAGAATCATTGAATGGCAAGTTTTCAATGAAGGACCTTGGTGAGGCGGTTTACATTTTAGGCATCAAGATCTATAGAGATAGATCGAGGAGGCTGCTCGGCTTGAGACAAAGCACGTACATAGATAAAGTGTTGAAGCGGCTCAACATGAGTGAGGCCAAGAAAGGGTTCTTGCCTGTCTCACATGGTATAAGGCTAAACGAGACTCAGAGTCCTTCGACATCTGATGAGCGAAGCAGGATGAGTCGGATTATGTATGCCTCGGCAATTGGATCCATCATGTATGCCATGATATGAACACGGCCTGATGTTGCTTTTGCAATAAGCCTAACAAGTAGATACCAGGCCAACCCAGGTGAGAGTCACTGGGCAGTGGTAAAGACTATTTTGAAGTACGTCTAGTAGTGGGCTCATAAAATTGGGGTGCTGCTAGGTGTCCTTGAACTGAAGAGTTCGTGTCGGACACGGGCATGCACTGCATCAGGTTAACTTGACAAGGCTATCAAAACGGTTTTGGGCCTTTTGGCAAAGAAGGTTGGGGGCCGGGGTATGAGATACCTTCCCGACCGACAGGATTCGTATAGAGATATGATTAGCAAGGAGTTGCTTACCGGATAGGCATGTTGTCTAGCAGTGATTCTAAAGCTCACTAGTCGCATGTGCTAGTCGGATCCTCAATCAATGAGAATTTGCATAGGGATGCCAACTTCAGTGGGAGTATTTATATTTAAGTCTTGAATTACTCTACATAAATACATTGCTTAGTGATTGCATATTTTGTGTTGTAGATCAATGGCACCACCTGCTCAACCCAACTTTGCATTGAAATCAATTTTGGAAAAGGATAAACCGAATGGAACAAACCTTACCACCTGGTATAGAAATCTGAGAATTGTTCTCAAGCATGATAAAAATGAACAAGTTCTAGAGGATCCACTTCTAGAGGAACCTGCCGATAATGCTAGTGCCACAGCTAAGAATGCCTACCAAAAACTCGTTGATGAATCAACGGAGGTCAGCTGTCTGATGCTGGCTTGTATGGAGCCCGATTTGCAATAGCATTTCAAAAATGTTGAGGCTTACGATATGATCGAGAGTATCAAGAGCATGTTTCAGATATAGGCTAGGACCAAAAGGTTCAACGTCTGGCGATCCTTGATGGATTGCAAGCTGAAGGAAGGTGATCCACTGAGCCCACATGTGATCAATATGATCGGATATGTGCAAGCTTTGCGTTTGGGCTTCCCGCTCTTGGATGAGCTGGCTACTAATGCAGTTTTGGGTTCTTTTCCGCCCAGCTACGGGACGTTCATTTCAAACTATCATATGCATGGCATGGATAAGAAGCTCACTGAACTGCATGGGATGCTCAAAGTGGCAGAGCAGGATATTAAGAAAGGCATACATCAAGTATTGATGGTGCAAAAATCAGTTAAGTTCAAGAAGAGTTGGTCTAAGAAGAAGGCTAAGGCAAAGGGCACGGATGGTAACCTCCGCGGCTACGCCGAAGTCTGGACCGGACTCGAAGACCATTTGCTATCATTGCAAGGAAACCGGTCACTGGAAGAGGAACTGTAGCAAGTGGCTTGCAAAGCATGGCAAGAAGGCCGAAAATGCTTCTTTAGGCAAAGGTACACTTGTTGCATATGTTATAGACATTTACCTTGCTGACATACCTAGTAGCTCTTGGGTATTTGATACCGGATCGGTTGTTCATATTTGCAACTCGATGCAGGGGCTGGTAAGAACTAGGCGTGTGGCACAAGGGGAGATTGACATCAAGGTCGGCAACAAAGCAAGAGTTGCTGCGTTGGAGGTCAGCACGATGCAGCTCCACCTTCCTTCTGGATTTATTTTGGAATTGAATAATTGTTATTACATTCTTGCACTTAGTTGGAACATTATTTCTGCATCATGCTTAATGAGTCAGGGTTATGAATTTGATTTAAAGGACAATGGTTATTCGTTTTATTTGAATGGTATGTTCCACGGCTATGCACCCATGGTTGATGGGCTATTTATATTGAATCTAGAACAGGAACCGGTCTATAACGTGAATGTCAAGAGGCATAAGCCTAATGAGATAAATCCGACATACTTCTGGCATTGCCGGCTTGGACACATTAGTCTGAAACACATGAAGAAGCTCCATGATGATGGACTCCTAACTTCGACCGACTTTGGGTCGTTTGAGACATGTGAATCATGCTTGCTCGGCAAGATGATTAAGTCTCCTTTCGCAAAGAGTTGCGAGAGGACGTCTGAGCTATTGGAACTTATACATAGTGATGCATGTGGTCCAATGAGCACAACTGCCAGAGGTGGCTATCAGTACTTCGTGACTTTTACCGACGACTTGAGTAGATATGGATATATCTATTTGATGAGGCACAAGTCGGAAACTTTTGAAAAGTTCAAAGAGTTTCAGAATGAGGTTGAGAATCAGCTCGGCAAGACTATACAACTTCTATGATATGATCGTGGAGGTGAGTACATGAGCCAGGAGTTTGATGATCATCTGAAAGGCCGAGGTATGGTACCTCAACTCACACCTCCAGGTACGCCACAGAGAAACGACATGTCGGAATGGAGGAATAGGACCTTGTTGGACATGGTCCGGTCAATGATGAGCAAACCGGATTTACCCTTGTCATTCTGGGGATACGCTCTAGAAACTACAGCTTTCACACTTAACATGGTACCATCAAAATCCGTAGATAAGACACCACATGAGATGTGGACCGGGAAGAGTCCTAGTTTGTCTTTTCTAAAGATCTGGGGTTGTGAAGCATTTGTCAAGCGACTTATGTCAGACAAGCTTACACCCAAGTCGGATAAATGCATATTCGTGGGATATCCGAGGGAAACCTTGGGATATAGCTTCTACAACCGGGAAGAGAACAAAGTGTTTGTTGCTCGGAATAGGGTTTTACTTGAGAAAGAGTTTCTCAGTCGGGAGGCCAGTAGGAGGACGGTCCGACTCGAAGAAATTCCAGTACCACTCGAGGATGGCTCGATGGGTGATGAGATCATACTGGAGTCAGTCAGGGAACCCGTAGTGGAAGCGGCACCGGAACCATGGAGGTCGAAAAGATTGCACAGAGTGCGTGATGTATTGTTGCTAGAAAGCGACGAGCCGACCACGTATGTAGAAGCGATGGTGAGCCCGGATTCCGAGGCATGGCTGGAGGCCATGAGATCCTAGTTAAAGTCCATGGATGAAAATCAAGTCTGGGACTTGGTTGATCCACCGCCTGGTGTAAAGGCCATTGGCTGCAAATGGGTCTTTAAGAAGAAAACCAATGTGGATGGAAATGTTCAGATCCACAAAGCTCGGCTTGTCGCTAAAGGTTATGGACAAGTTCAAGGAGTTGACTACGACGAGACTTACTCGCCGGTAGAGAAGCTGAAGTCGGTGAGGATCGTACTAGCTATAGCTGCATATTTTGATTACGAGATATGGCATATGGATGTCAAAACGGCTTTCCTTCACGGAAATTTAACCGAGGACGTGTATATGATACAGCCCGAGGGTTTTATCGATCCGACTAGCACTAGTAAAGTATGCAGGCTCAAGAGAGCCATTTATGGGTTGAGGCAAGCATCTCGGAGTTGGAACATTCATTTTGATGAGGTCGTCACTAGTCTCAGTTTCATCAAAAGCGATGAGGACGCTTGTTTATACAAGCAGTTAAGTGGGAGCTCAATTGTGTTTTTGATCTTGTATGTAGATGACATACTACTGATCGGAAATGATGTTTCGATGATGAGCTCGGTCAAAGAATCATTGAATGGCAAGTTTTCAATGAAGGACCTTGGTGAGGTGGTTTACATTTTAGGCATCAAGATCTATAGAGATAGATCGAGGAGGCTGCTCGACTTGAGACAAAGCACGTACATAGATAAAGTGTTGAAGCGGCTCAACATGAGTGAGGCCAAGAAAGGGTTCTTGCCTGTCTCACATGGTATAAGGCTAAACGAGACTCAGAGTCCTTCGACATCTGATGAGCGAAGCAGGATGAGTCAGATTCTGTATGCCTCGGCAATTGGATCCATCATGTATGCCATGATATGAACACGACCTGATGTTGCTTTTGCAATAATCCTAACAAGTAGATACCAGGCCAACCCAGGTGAGAGTCACTGGGCAGTGGTAAAGACTATTTTGAAGTACCTGAAAAGGACTAAAGAGATGTTCCTAATTTATGGAGGTGAGGAAAAGCTCGTCGTAAGGGGTTACGCCGATGCTAGTTTCCAAACCGACAGAGATGATTGTCGATCATAGTCCGGATTCGTGTATGTCATGAATGGAGGAGCAGTGAGCTGGATGAGTTCCAAGCAAGATACGGTGGCCGATTCTACCACAGAAGCCGAATACATCGCGACTTGTGAAGCTGCAAAAGAAGGTGTTTGGATCCAGAACTATCTGGATGATCTTGGTATTTTCCCAGCCTCGGTAAAACTGTTGGACCTTTATTGTGATAATTCTGGTGCCATCGCACAAGCCAATGAGCCGAGGGATCACCACAAGACCAGACACATAGATCGGAAATATCACCTGATACGAAAGATCGTAAGGAATGGTGATGTTGAGTTATGAAAAATTCACATGGATGCAAATGTTGCAGATCCGTTGACTAAGCCGCTTCCACAACCCAAGCATGAGGGGCACGTTAGAGCTATGGGCATTCAATGTCTATCTGATTGACTCTAGTGCAAGTGGGAGACTGTTGGAGATATGCCCTAGAGGCAATCATGTATGATGATATTTCCTATGTGTTTATGAATAAAGATAGTCCTTGGACATTATCAATGATGTGTATCAGCAAGTATGTGACTTGTTTGTGGGACTATACATTGTATGATGACTGTCCTAAAAGGTTCCTAGTCGAAAGGGCTGTGTGGAAGCGCAGCCGACTAGACTAGCATATGACACGGTCGATGGCTTGGTCTCACTATCCATGGAGCATTGGATGCTAACCGGATAATATGGACTCGGAAGGATCTGGTTGGATTCGACGTAGTCGGATCCGAGTTGAGATAAGGTCCGAGTCGGACAGACCCAACTATGAGACGCAACGATATGTCATATGTGAGTCTCTAGTACAACATACGTTCTATGTCCTAAGTCTTGAGCTGGCGCATGTACTCGGGATGGTGACAGACTTGCTTTGGGCCAACCAAACGCTACTCCATGACTGGGTAGTTACAAAGGTAGGTTTCGGGCTTGTCCAGACCCATGCTGCGAGACATGGTCGAGCAAGGGGATTTGCCCCTCCGATCAGGAGAGATATACTCTGGGCCCCTCGTGTGATCCGACCAAGATAAGCATGGCCATGCGACAAGGATTATGAGATAATCTGGTTTATGGTCGGCATCACTGGAACGAGAAAGAGGTCGGGCTAGCACAAGGATGACAGACTCGCCTTGAGCTCGACAACATATATCGTGTGGCAAAAGGAATGGAAGTATGATGTACAGGTTCGCCTAACCAGCTTCATACGCATGCCTTTCTAGGGGCCGCTACCAACCATGCAGTTCGGAGGTGATCCGAACTGCGACCAAAGCCGGCTTGAACCTAAGGGGTCGCGTGCTTAAGGGAAGGAACCTACGAGGTCGAATCCGAGGACACTGGTTGGATGTGATCCAAGTTGTATTTGGATTGTGGCCGAGTAGACTTATGGGCTTTAGGGTCCGTGCAAGGCCCAAGTGTTGAGCCCGTGACGGACACCTATATAAAGTGGGGTGTGGCACACTCATGCGGTTGATCGCTTCGGCGCTGTCACTAAGGTTTGCATGTGTTGCGAATAGACACCTCCACTCGCCGCCGGTTATGTGATCGGACCTAGCAGTCTGCCGCACGACGTTCCTCCTACACGCGCGGATACCGTTAGAGGAGGTGCACTTGCGCCGCTCCGGCGAATTTGTACGTGGAACCGACGACCGACTGTTCTAGGGAGATCGGACGAGGAGGAGACAATCCACGCGGACGTGCTGCACCAACTCTTCTTCCGCTGCACAGCACTGCGCGTCTAGTGGTAACAAACTGTGATCCATCTCCCGTAGCATGTTCTTGGTTGTTCTGCGCGTAGGAAAATTTTAATTTGCAGTCGACGCACCCTACCGTAGAACCCAAGACAAACAAAACTGGAGCTCCCCAAGGTGAAGAACTTGGGCGAATAAATCCCTGTGCCTGCAATTCCCTTATCTACTTCTTCAATTCCTCCAATTCTTGAGGAGGCATTCCATATGGTCTCTTTGCAATAGGTCCAGTGCTTGGTATTAAATCAATAAGAAACTCAATATAGCTATATGGTGGCATACCTGGCAACTCCTCTGGAAACACATATGGATAATCTCTCGCAACTGGCACCTCTTCCAGGCTACCCCCTTAAGAGAGTTCACTTGTACCTGATCACGCTTATACTTACATACATATTTGATCCTCTTCCCTCATGGTGCACTGAGAGTAATAGATCGACTGGCACAATCAACACGACCTTTATATAACTGCAACCAATCCATACCCAAAATATTATCCAAACCTCGTGACTTCAATATAATCAAATCCGTAGGAAACTCATGCTTCCCAATAGACAAAGTCAACTAAGGACAACCAACACATGCTATCATCTCAGCTCCTAGGGAACTCATTCTAATAGGAATACTATGTGTTTAGGTTGGCAATCCATGTTTATCAACAAATACCCTCTAAATAAATGAATGTGATGCACCAGTATCAAAAAGAATAAGTGCAAGTACTGAATTAACCAAGAACTTACCAATCACCACATCAGGTTCATTGTAGACCTCCTCAACATTAACATGGTTTACATACCCTTTTGGAAGGGGTTTGGCTTGCTGGATCCTGGGTTCTTCGCCCCCGGGAAATTTGTGGCATAGTGCCCCATAGCCTTACACCTGAAGCACTGCACCTGACTCAAATCCCTTGGCACACGTGTAACCTGGTGGTTCTGGTTATTGTTCCCTCCATTGCCATTACCATTACCATTACCTCTGCCATTGCCATTGTTACTCTTGTGCCCATTGTGATGATGGTGGCCATTATGGTTGTGGCCATTCCCTCCAAGATGATTATGATGCCCATTACCTCCATGATGATTATGTCCATTACCTCCATTACCATGATATGAAGCGTGTGGCTTCTGCTGTGGTCCTTAATTATACTTGTTATTGTTGTTGTACTTCCTCTTGCGATTCTCTATGGCCCATTGCTTTCCCTCCAGGACAATAGCCTTATCAATCAGGTCCTAACAATTCCTAAAAGTGGCCACTGTCAACTGAAGGCTCAACTCATCATTAAGGCCCTCCAAGAATTTCTCCTGCCTAGCTGCATCAGTGTTAACATCATTAGGAGCATAACATGCAAGATTATTAAATTCCTCCACATACGCATTAACTGTGCGACCTCCCTAGTGCAAACTGCGAAACTCCTTATTTTTTAGACTCATAGCACTAGCAGACACATGTGCAGCACAGAAAGCTGCCTGAAACTACACCCAAGTGATACTAGCAATGGGATAAGTGACCAAGTAGTTGTCCCACCAAGCTGCGGTAGGACCCTCCAACAAATGCAAGGCAAACCTCACCCTCTTTACATCAGTGCATCCAACCGTCTCCAGGTTCCTATTGACTGCACAGAGCCAATCATCAGCCACACAATAGGTCCAGGGGAACTAGAGAACCTATGATGATTCAACCTCAAGAACCTGGTAAGCATATCCACAGGTGGTAGTGGCGGGTGATTGTTGTTGTTATTGTTCTGGTTCTGAGCAAGCAACTGGATCAACTGGGTTTGTTCCTCAATAACCTGCTGTATGTATGGTGGTACTCCATTGCCATTGTTGTTTCCTCCTGCAGCAGTGCGTCTAGTGTCACGCCTCGGCGGCATCTGGTGGGCAAGCATATAGATGAGTTATAGATATAATAGGGCCAAAGACTATGTAATATAAATATATTATACCCATATGCATAATATGATCAAGGCAATAAAACACAAGAACGAATAACACCAACAAACAAACAATAAGATAGTATTATATATATATAGTGTTACTATTCATCATCCAGGGTGCAGAATAAATTATGCTTCACCCGAGGTAATCTTACAATCGCTTCCTAAATAAATTACTTTTATAATACAAATAGTTACATGCATATTGATTCAAATATTTAAAATTTGGTATAAAAAATATTAAAAATAGGTTATAAGACCGGAAAAATCACATTTTATGTACGTTTTACACTATGATCTTACATTCGTAATTTTACGTAACATAAAATATTTTTTGCGGCGAGTATATATTTTCTTATGTTCTCTTTTTATGTATGAAATAAGACAAAATTTATGAAACGTAAAAATACGTTGCATTGATGTCAAATTAGAGAGGGGGTGAAGAATAACTATTCCTCACCCAGGGTGACGAATAGCGCGAACCTATATATATATATATATATATATATATATATATATATATATATATATATATATATATATATATATATATATATAGGACAGAGCTATTATGTTACTAGTAACAGAATATTATTCTGTTACCGTCGGTCTCCTATAGGGCCCGACAACCTCCCCGCGGCCCACCACTTCTCCCAACTCCTTCTTCGGCAGCGAGGGAAGCGGCCGCCCCGACCACCCGGCCTTACCAGCGCGCCGCCGCCCCGGCCACCGCCCCTCCACCGCCC
>NC_041382.1:628430355-628443028 GCF_002162155.2 Triticum dicoccoides
ACCGTGCCGCCGCCCCTGCCACCGGGCACCCCACCGCACCGCCGCCCCGGTCACAGCGCGCCGTCCTTGCCTCCCCCGGCCGCCACCACCGTCTCTGCCTCCGACGGCCGCCGCACGCCGTCCCTGCCTCCGATGACCGCCGAGCGCAATCCCGGCCTTCCACGGCCGCCGCGCGCCGTCCCCGCCTCCCGCCTCCATGCGCTAACCCCAAACCACGTGCCATCCCGGCTGAGTGTTGCTCTCCTGTTGCTGGTGTCGAGCTTAGGGAGTGGCCACCGGTGGCGCCATCCTCCACCCAGCTGCCTCCCTGCAGCCCTGCATGCAGCCAGCCCTGGAGACCACCCTCCACCACGGTCGTCGTGGCCTACAATACTGCCGGCCGCCGCGCGTCACTGCCGGCCGCGTTCCTCCACGCCTCCCCAATCCACCGCATGTTGCTACTGCCACTTCAGCATCGCCCTCTGCCGCCTCAGCTCGTAGTCTGTTCAAGCTCAGTCACCAGGCCGTTCACCACCACCACCAGAGCTCATTCAGTTGGCAACGTTCATGCTGCTGCCAATGTGGTCGTTGGGGCTAGTCAACTGGAAGATCTGCAGCTCCTCAGTCCAACTTATTGCTTAGCTTCCGGTCACTCAAAAAAGAGTAGCATGCAGGCCACCCCGTGCTCCGCCCCCTGATCCGGCATTTTTGGTATGAATTTGATGAATCTTCTTGATGCTCTGTTCATATCCATCTAGAGATTTCTGCTCATGTTGGCTGTTTGTATTGCTTGTACCTGTTTCGTTCCTGCGTGCATGTATCAGTTTCAATGTTTTGGGATGGCTATGTTTAGATTACTTCCAACTCTGTAGCTTACATGCATATTTGCGGATGGGATTTTCAGGTACTAGTTTGGAACTGTATCTAACCCATACTAAAATGTTTCAGCAGTTCAACAGGGGCGCGGGGTTCAGTTCGATGACGACGAGCCAGGCTGCTGGCCTTCACATCACGAACTGGTGCAATTTGATCTTGTGCGAATTGGAAATTTCCTGATGCTGAGTGTGTTAGTACAACCCTACGCTACAAGGCACGCATACATCCACCTCATGTGTTAGTAAAAAGTATTGTGCATTTGCTTGACAGCTTTGCACTCTAGATACATATCACTTGGTAAATCAAAAAATATTTTGTTGTTCACTTTTTGTGTTTTGTTGAATAATTCTCATGCTTTCGTTTGTGAGGGCTACAAATCATAGTGCTTAAAATACCGATGGGTGCGTCATACTTGAATTTAAAAAGTTACAGGAGAAAGTACCATATTCCATTACTTTGAGAAGTACAGGTACACCTTTCTAAAAGGTACATTGCAGACCCGGTGCTCCCCTGCACAAATGGAGTCTAAAGCTCACCATGCTACCTCCTCCCACCGGTGGGGCTCTGTCACTGCAGTGCCCCGGCTGTTCACTATTGCCAAACCAGGCCGTTCAACAAACAACGCTGAGCCGTTCGACACCGCAGCTCGGGAGGCTACCTGTTTTGCTATCGATCCCGTCCTCGGTGTCCACGAGCGCGAGCACCCCGTATCCGGTGGCGAGATGAAGGCCACCTGTGATCCCTGCTTCCCGTCATCACCTCCACCTCGTGTGAGTTCATTGCCGAGAACAAGCACAGCCGCCTACAGTTCCCGGTTGTAGCCTTAGCCACCCTCGGCCACGAGCTCATCCACCATGGTTACTGGCAGTCGTCCAAGTGGAGCGCAGACATCAGTCCAAGTAGAATCGCGGACACCATCTTCACCAAGCGCTACACGGTCATCCAAGTCGAGCACACACAATAGTCCAAGCTAATGTATGATCATTGATGGATTCAACATCTTTTATATTAGTTTGAATTCTGCATGTCAATTCTATGGAAGCTTGTTGGAGATGCGGCCAGCATGCTTTTAGTAATAACGGCGACCACAAATAGCATTGGCAGCCAGCACAAGCACTACATGCTCGACTGCTGCACACTACTGCCATGGACATAAACAACACAGATTTTTTTAGCAATTTGGCAAAAAATGGAAGTTTGATATTAGTTCACCCTTGAGAGGTAGTAAGTGCGAAGCAGAAAAATTGTAGCAGTTCAGCAAAAAAAGTTTACATGTACAAACGCTTCAGCAATCAGTATAAGGCCACTTGATTTACTATCTAATCTTGGAGATAAATCCAATATCCTAAGTTTGAGATGGCAGGTCACTCGTCTGACGGGTCCACGGTGTATGTTTCAGAAGATCAGTACCAGCATTACAAACAGATCAGTACCATCATAACAAAAAAGGTTATATTGGTATTAAGTTTTGAATAAGATATAACAAAAAAGTTCATGAAAAAACCCAGAACACCCGGTAGTTCTGGAATCTGGGAGTTCAGGAAAAAATGATCCAAAATGAGCATCGGGAGGGTTTGAAAAATACATCATGAACAAGGATTTGTTTTAAGCTCACTATTTCGGTTATAACTACAAAAATTGATCTATGTACTTATTCATTCTGTCACTCGATAGTTCTATGGCTGTTATGATGTGACTTGGCATGCAATAACTCTTGGCGTTCTTCCATAAACAATGAAGGAATGCTAAAAGGAGGGTATGTTTTCCAAGCTGACATCTGCAAGCCCTCAGTAGGATAGGCAAAATGCATAGATAAAGTTCTGACCCTGAAAACTGGTAAGTTCGAAGAAACAAATTCAGTGTTATACATGCTCTGTACTAGAACTCTTGGATGATTACATTTTTCTGATGCTCTAGTGGACCTTATGATTGCAGCAGAGTTGGACTTCCTCGTATTCAAGTGCTCGCAACTAAGCTTCACTTCTGGTTTGTTTGAATTAACTGGTAAAACTGAATAATGAGACGGATGTATTAACTGGTAAACCAATGCGTTCATGTGCCTAGGTTAGTAGTTCATTCACCATTTTTTGCAGGTCCAAACGTCTCAAGCTGCTAAGGCCTACATCTCCCTGCCAATGTCCGATCGCCTGTGCTGACATGGACATGGTAAGTTCATTCACCTAGTTCCTATGCTCGGATGAGGTCAAGCCCACTGTCATATTAGTTTCCACAACCTCATATTGCTGCCGCCAGGGTTTCCCTTCGCTCTCTCCCCTAAATTCTCTTGAAGAACATCCATTCCCCTTGCTGAATTCTTGATAGCATGTTCTAAATAAGCTTGTATTCACTCCCTAAGTACTCCTAAAAAGAACTTTTATTCTAATTATACAGATTTTATACTTATGGGATGTTCAAATAAACCAGTACACACGTGTGGTGTTGTTTATATAATTTTGTAAAGAAGGTCTATATGTGTAAGTTATCTGATAAAGAAAGAAGAAAATCAACTTGCAAATTTAGGGAAACATGTGTACCTTGAGAAAAGTTCACGGAATAAATGCTAGGAGGTTCATTTTGTGTTTGTGTAAATGTCTTCAGTGCTAGTGTGGAGAGCCGGTAAGTTCTACTACCAGTCTAAACCAAGTTCAGGAGCATTGCGACTGATAGCAAGGACAACAAACCAACGACACCAGATCATAGGTCGAAGGAGGTCGGGTCAAGGCGCCATGACTGGTTATTGTTGTATGCTAGTGTCGTGCTTGTTGATGTGGACTAGCAGATCAATATATATGCATGTTGTTTGCTTTTGACATGGTATATATAAACTATTGGTACAAATTCTAGTACCTATATCACAAAAGTTCATTGCGAAAAAAAGTCAGTTCAATGGATACATTGTATCTGTTTATCACATATACTTGCAAAAGAGTTCAAAATGTTCTTCCCTTTCTGGAAATTACATGTGATTATTCATGTTTTTTGGCTTGTATGGCTGAATTTTTATTCATTTGCTCGTATGACTGGAATGCATCTTTGCTTGTATTATCTCTTGTAACACTAAGATTTTTTTATGTTGTCATGTCTTTAGGAGCGCCCTGGCCGATCACAGCCACCACCGCAGGCCGTTCAACGCCACCTCCGCAGGCGGTTCATCGTAGCAGCAACCTGGATCCCACTGGTTCCCACCAGCGACATCCGTTTGAGCACGTCCTCGCTGTCCTGCAGCAGTGTGGCTCAACTACTGCACTTGGTCGAGGTCAGAGCCTTTCGAGTTGTCAAGCCCATCCATGGCGTGCGTCCGTTAGACGACGATGGCTTCGTGTCCGTGCTTGCGTGTGCTCATGTGTTGTACTGGTGTGGGTTGTGCGTGTTGCGTGCGTGTGCTTTTCTTATTCTAATTGTAGTTTTCATCTGGATGTTTTTCTGAGACATTCAAGTATTACTGTCTAAAAGGTGCAGTTATGAACTCACCCATGGGTTCAAGTTACTCACGCTGCTGGCCCTTCGTGTTGCCTCTTAGTGCTAGTTGAAGTGCTTGTGCCAATGCTAAAAATTATAACAACGAATTCACCTAAAAAGTGATGAACACCACGAGTTCGGATGTGGTGACGCCATAAGTTCAAATGAGAACAAAGATAACTTAAAGAGATTTGCTACTATAAGTTAAAAAGTTTGGAGCTAACGTAATCATCAGTTCGAATGATTAAATTAAGTTATGAGGAAAACCATATCAAAAAAACAGAGTAAAGTCCAATATGTGAAAATAGCTCAGTACAAACACACAAATAGATCAGTACGAGTACTTTGTTTTTTGTTGAAATACTATTGTTTGAACTGAATCATCTGAATCGAAGCATAGTGGCATCAAAACCAGTAATTTCCATGTTTTCAGATGAACAGGGAGGCAACCTCCCCGGCTCCATTTGTCATAGAAAAACGAAACAAGCTTGATACAATGGTCTCAGCCTAAGGCTGTCAGTCTTGCAAGACGTAAAAACAGAAAAACTAAAATCTAGGATCTACAAAGATGTGCTCAACTAGACTAATCTTCCACCAAACACCACAGGAAGTGCTGCACGCAGGCAAGCAAAAGGATTAACAGAGCAGCAATTCATCAACAAATACATGGGAGCAAGACCTCCTAGATTTCCTTGACAGCGTCGCCTCATGGGTGGAGACCGATATCAGTCCAGAGTAGAGGCCGTACTTGTGAACACCAGCTTCAGATCCTTCCCAATGCAATGCGAGGGAAATGGAAAACAAGATTGATGCCTGAAGAGGAATCGCCTGCAGGATTCCAGTAGAGTTCCGGCACAATCCAGGATTGCAGTAATTTCCATGTCAAGGTTCAGTGTCGATTTTACACTTATGCAATGATTTTCACCCCAACAAACTAGCTTCAAACAACCTTTTATCATAATGTTGTGCCTGGGGAGGCAGATGACGAGGTCGCCAACGCCCAAGGCTTGGACGGTGTCCAGCAGCCTGGCGTCGTTCCCAGCGGAGGCAATCGAGGTTCAAGTGCTGGAGCAGGACGTTGTCCCCAGATCCTCCCAAATCGATTGAGTGCAGCCTCCTCCCGAGTACCGATCCATTCCCATCCCCAGCCACCGGCGTCCCGATGTGACCTGAGGCGCACAGCATACCTCTTGCCTCGTGCTTCCATGGAGCGCATGCCGGAGTAGCGGCCGCCAAAGCTCTTCGACGCCGCCGGCGTCGAGGACCGGCTCAGCGCACTGCCGGACGACCTCCTCATCCACATCCTCCTCAAGCTCCTGGACGCCCCCGTCGCCTCTTAGACCAGCGTCCTCGTCCCCGCTGGCACCGCATCTAACCCTGCAAGAGCTCCACTTCCTCGCTGCCACTAACCCCGATGGCATACGCGCCGCCCTCGCCTCCCATGATGCCCTGGACCTCAGCCACCTTTCCATTGCCGCCATCGAGGCCACCCCTGAATACGAATCGAGAGAATCCATGGTGGCGTACTAGCGCCGGCCAGTTCATGGTGGCGAGGTACCGTGTAGGCGGCGCTAGGGGGTGGCGGGGTGGGATGGGATAAGTGCGCCCCGGCGGGGGTGGGGGGAGACGCCATGCCCGTCCCTGTCCGCATTCAATATGATTCATGTTTGAAAAATAAGTTCGACGAAAACGAGAGATCGGTTCAACCGCTCGAATTCGTCAGTTCAAGAAGGGTAACAAAATAATATTCTGTTACGCGTAACAGAATAGCCCAGATGTATATATATATATAGTCGGATAATTTTGACAATAAGCAGTTTAACAAACAAACTACCAATCAAGCAAACAATCTAGTATCTTCATACCACGAAGGTGGGCATAATCAGATACGCTAACACGGTAACGTTGCAATATAAAACAAACATGATTGGTGGTCTCAGCACTAGTTCCTACTTAACTGGTCAAGATACTTTAGGGGGTTAACTAATAAACAGTAAGAAGTATAGCTAGTTTATAAAATAATTTTCACTCCTATGGCTTTTTAATCCATTTTCTAGGGTCACGTCATACAGTCAACACACTGCTCTGATATCATCTGTAATGACCAAACCTCGAAGGATTTGAGTCTCTATGCTTATCGTGCTAGTCTCTGGATTGAACTCACTAGCACACACAGTATAGATGAATACAAGAATAGCAAGTGCATCATTTATTACAATGTATGATCCATAATGTATAAAATAAAACAATCTGCATAGAACTTGGCTAGCTTTATTCAATCAAATAGCCGAAAGTAGCAGAAAATAATGATGAGTCCCATCATAGCCCACTGGCGATGCTGAGTGCAGACTCGCGACCCTAGCGGTACCTTAATCTTCGTCTGAATATCCTGCAACATGAGACGTTGCAGCCATATAGGTCAATACTTTGAATGTATTGGCAAGTTACACAGGAGTAATAATATAGCAGACCTACATGTATATGCATAGTATAACAAAAGGAAGGCTTGAGGGTTTATTTTTGCAGAAAACTATGTTTTTCCTCATAACTACCTAATAGTCATATTTTAATTTAGTTCTTTTATTACTACAATTATATACACAAGGTTGAATTGGCAGCTCCAATTCCAACCTACCCATTATTAAGTTGCCCAACAAATTTATTAAGTATCACATCTGTCAAGATCATCCAACAACTGTAATGGCATAGTGGCTCAAATTTGTCCATAACGGGGGACACGGCTAATCATGATTAGTTTTTAATACTCTGCAGAGTTTAGTACGATTTACCCACTGGACCCAATCCAAAGATTGAGACGAAGTCTTTCAGAAGAGGTTCCCTTAACCACCTGACGGCCACATCCCACATATATATGCTACATCTATCGACACTGTTTGGGCAAGGGTTCCAACAAGTGATCAACTAATTAAGCCAGAGCCCATATAGCCAGTGGCCGCACATGGAAGCTACTAGTCACTAAGTCTGTCTGATCTTTTTGAACCTAGGCGGCATTCCAGTTAGGGTGCACTCTCATGAGCGCATGGCCTTAGAAAAGGTGCAAGAGCCCATGATGCCTTCCCTCAACACCAAGCAATACTACTTCTGCCTAGAGGTGAATTATATCCTTAATTACTACTCACTTAGTTATATACATTATCCTCAGATAACCTCAATGAAATACACGAACCACCCCCGTCTATAAAGTATAGCAAACTACAATTACCACGATCTGCAATGACGGGAAGATAGCTCAACAACATAGCCAAAATAATATAGTAATTCTATCCATGCATATATTCATAGTGTGATATAACAACATGCATAGAAAACAGTAGGTAAAGGATGATCAACATGTAACTTGCCTTGGTTCTGGTTCAAAAGGTCACACTCCTGACAATAGCTCGCAACGCACTCCAAACAATCTACACGTTTCACACAATCAACAATCAATCATCGAAACTTCCAATAGAACCAAAATAAAACCAACAGCAAGAAATCATTTTAAAAATCAAATAACAGCAGCATAACAACATGTACACATCACCTAAATAGCACTAAGATCACAATGCAAAAAGAAATGCCCAAAACCGACAAACGGTTTGAGAATTATGGCCTCCGGAAGGTTTAGTTCGAATTTGAACGAATTCAAAATTGAAAGATGCAAACATGTGAACTTTTGGTACTGTGACAAAGTGCTGGTTTTTGTGAGTGCATATGAAAAAGAATCACCTAATTTGGAGTTATACACTACAAGATATAGCTAAACGAAGTTTAGGTGAAAAACTGGAAAAAAGACAACAGAAAACTCCTGGCTGGAATTACTGTAGCGACGCTATAGCGACCGCCACATGGCAGTGCATGATTGGCTGGAGCCTGGTCGTGCGCGCGTGTGCTCACCGGGCAGAGGAAACGGCGGCGGCGGTCTCGGGCGGCGGCGGCTGAGCTTCTCCGGCGGGTCTCCGGCGAAGGTGAAGCGACGGATGGGTGCGGCGGTGAGCGGCGGAGGTGGTGGTGGTGCTCAACGATGGCGAGGCGACCTCTGTTGGCGACGGCAACGACTCGAAAGTGGCTGCTCCGGTGAAGGCGGGACGGCTTGTTGCTCTCCCTCTGTTGCGCCTTCGGCAATACAAAGATGTCACGCGGCGGCGGCTTCGAGTGGGGAAACCAAAGGAACGAACTACGGCGGCAAGGGCTTACTAACGGCGACGAAATCATCCGGCGAACGACGGCGAACTGCGAGCTCGACGGCGAGATCCGTTTTCGCCCAACAGCGCCTGCTACAACGAAGAGGATCGGGACAGGAGCTGCGGGGGTCTCCCCTAGGGGTTTTGCTCGCGTGTGGCAGGTCGGGCGCGCCCGAGGTGGACCAGGGGCGCGGGGCGAACCGGCTCGGCCTCAGCGTGCGTGCGTGCGGCGCACGGTATCCGGCTCGGTGGAGGGGAAGAACAGGGCGCGGGACTCGCGGTCAGTGGCTCTAGGCGGCTACCGGATC
The DNA here is from genome assembly GCF_002162155.2 of Triticum dicoccoides. Taxonomy (NCBI): domain Eukaryota; kingdom Viridiplantae; phylum Streptophyta; class Magnoliopsida; order Poales; family Poaceae; genus Triticum; species Triticum dicoccoides. The sequence goes on from NC_041382.1 coordinate 628,439,162, forward strand.
GGGCGCGGGTCGCGCGCAGGTCGGGCGCGTACCGCATTGCGGGGAGCTGGGCCGCGGGCGAGCGTTGTGCTCTACTGGGCCGGCTGGCTGGCTGGTTGGCTGTCTGGTTCCTTTTTTTCTACAAACAAACTACAGCAGTTAAAACTAAAATAAAATCACCAGAAAAAAATCTAAATAAAAAATATATAAACATACAGTAAAAAGTTAATACTAATATAAACTACAGGAACACTAGTTCCTCATCTAATGCAATTTTTAGAAAATCATTTTTATGCAATAGGCCACACAAACATCAATAAAACATTCAAATAAAATATTTTGGAGATTATAAAAAAATACCAGAACATATCAAATGAACTGAAATAATATTTTAGACATTATGAACATTTTTTAAATAGGGGAGAAGTCATGTTATCTCCTCTCCAATAAATTGCCTTTAGTTGCATAATGAAAAAAATATTTTTGGAAAGCAAATAATGCAATTAAAAAATGAGAAGCATATGAATGATCTAATAACATCCTAATTCAGGAAAATTGGATGTTACAGGGACAAAACCAAGAGGGAAAACGTGAGATTTGGGGGCAGCAGGGAGAATTTTAGATCTAGTTTCTTTTTTGCTGGACGGCTGGATATATGGTACCGGTTAGGGCCGTTTTTTGGCTCGGTACAGTATATCAGCAGTTATTTCCATTACCATTACATGAGATGACAGATTTCCTCGCATGGAACATGACAAAGTCAGGGACTTTCACGGTGCGATATGCATACCATACAGAATGGGAATTTCAATTTCGGCACAAGTTGGAATCAACGGATGGAGCTTCAAACCCATCTTATACATGGGACTCGGTATGGAATTTAGTCTGCCCAGCAAAGATAAAAATATTTATGTGGCGCGCGCTCCAGAGTGCTATTCCCTGTCGATCTATCCTGGCTAATAAGCACTTGAAAATAAATCCGAGTTGCCCAGCCTGTAACCAGGGGCCTGATGACATAAGACATATGTTGTTCGAATGCAAATTGGCAATGGACGTGTGGAAGATGCTCGGTCTTGAGCTTGTTATCAAACAGACACTGAAAGTTGACAAGGCAGGTGAGCTTGTGTTGGCACATCTTCTGTGCCTTCCAGAACAACAAATCTAAGTGTTGGGTTTGCCGAAGTTCAGAGAAACGGTGGCAACGACGGCTTGATATTTGTGGTATGAAAGGCGAAAATTGACACATAACGAAGAAACTCAAAGTGCATATCAAATCAATATGTCAGTGAGAGGCTTAGTAGCAAATTATACCATCTCTTACAACCCAAAGGCTCACGTCCGTTCAGATGCTTGGTTGAAACCAAAGTATGATTACATGAAATTAAATGTTGACGCGGGATTTGATAGTGACACACTCGCAGCAACATTTGGAGCAGTTATCCGGGACCATAGGGGGGAATTTATAGCGGCTGCTAATGAAAAGATGGACCTTTGCTTCGACTCGTTCACAGCAGAAGCAATTGCAGTGAGGTTTGGTTTGAATCTTGCTAATACCGTCGGATGTAGTAAGATTGAAGTGAATTCGGATAGCGTGGAGGTGGTGAATGCGTTGAGCCAATGCTACTCTTCTTCAATCGCTTCATTCATTATAGACGACTGTTATTTCATGTCATTAGGTTTTTCCCATATCATTTATCATCACTGTAATAGGGAATATAATCGAGTAGCTCATGAACTAGCAAGGTTAGCTAGGTTTTTTTCTTCGAGTGTTTGGATGGATAACGCCTCTAATGAGGTTATCCCTTTACTTGTAAACGATGCTACTTTACTTATGAATGAATAAAGGAGAAGAAGTTTATAAAAAAAAGCAGTTATTTTGGCAGCCGGGATTATATAGCGGCTCCGCTGGAGTTGCTTTAAGGTGTAGCAGTGAAAAGGCGAAGTCCCTATTCGACGCATTGTTCGTCGAACCGTCACTGTTTCGCTCAGGGGAGATCAAGCAATCATTCGAGTTGGGGCATCTGTTTAAGCCTATGAACATGCCCGGTTTTCAGAGTCTTCTAGAGGTTCCATCCATTTTTTTTGCTAATTTTGGGAAACTTCTAGAAAGTTCCTGTACTGGCTTTTTTTCCTGTTCTGTTCGTTTTCGTTTTTCCTGTTTTTTTCTTTGCTCTCCTTTTATCATTTTCTGTTTATTTTTCTTATTTATATTTCTTTTTTTATTTTCTTTCCTTTCATTTTCGATTTTATATTTCTTTCTTCATTTTTTAATTTTTATAAAATCGTTGTGTTTTAAAGATTTTTTTTCATAAATCTGAAAAATGTGCAGGCATCTTAAAAACAGGTTCAAAATTGTCCGTAAATGTCTATTTTTTCAAGGGCTAAAAAATGTTCACATTGAAAAAATTGTTCACAATTTTTAAAAATGATTGTGTTTTAAAAAAAATTGTGTTCATCAAATTTTGTTTGGTATGTTTTTCTCAAAATTTTCAAACCTTTTTTAATATTTGTTCGGAATTTAAGAAAATGTTCCAGTTTTAAAAATATTTCGTAAATTTAGAAATGTTTTTTGGTTTACATTTTTTCAGGAGTTTAAAAAATTGCTCTGAAACTGTAAAAAATGTTCACGTTTTCAAATTTTGTCTATGTTTTTCAAAAATTATTCGGAAGGTTATTGAAAAACTATTCAAACTTCAAAATATGTTCCCATTTTGAGAAAACTTTACAAATTTTAAAAATATTCATGTTTCCATTTTTAGTACTTCCAAAAATTATTCACAAATTTCAAAAAAAATTCCTATTTAAAAAAGTGTTCACGGTTTTTAGAAATTTTTTTCAGCATTTAATGATTTGCACTGCCTTAGAAAAATTGCGTTCAAAATTTTAATTTTTTTTTCGAATCTGCACTGGGGTTTGTTTCCTAATAGTTTTTGTTGTGATAATATTGCTAAAGCTCGCTAGCGCAGCTGGTTGTATTGCGTTCTCTCTCAGGTCGAGATCCAAGGTTGGCGGTGTATTTATTGACTGCTTCTAGTTGGATGTCCATTGGCCGCGTCGAATAGTTGAGCTCTGGGATAGGGCCCCACCAAGTAGGCTGGCCCAATAGCGAGATGTCACTCTAGCTGGTAAATTTACCATAGGAAATTGTTTTTTCTAGCTTCTTCAGTCGGTTTTATATATTAAATGCGGATTTTTCGAACAATAAGAGCATTTTGCACAATTTTTCTTTTTTTTGAAACTTTCAAACATCTATTTGTTACAATGGACATTTTTCAAATATACAATCAACATTTATTAAATACAAACAATATTTTTTTTTAATATATGGTGAACATTTTTGTAATGTTTGGTGAGCATTTTAAAAAAACATATTGGATTTTTATAATATACAATAAATTTTTATAATAAATGATGAGCATTGGAAAATAAATATTAAACATTTATAATAGACGATGAGCATGTTTATAATACTCGATGATTATTTTCTTGAAATTCTGAATATTTTTTGAAAGGACAAACCATTTAACCAAAACAAAAGAAATGGAAAAAACTAAAGCAAGAAAAAAATCCCATAAAAACCTACAGAAAAAGACGAAACAGCAGAAGTAAAGAAAGAACACAAGCTGGGCTGGCCCACTCAGCGTGCCCCTGGGTTGCTTATGCTATTCCGATAATCAGGCAAAAACATGTTTGTGGGCCAACCCAATATCTCGTATGTTCAGGAAAAATCTGTCCACAAAAATGTTAGCTTAGAATTGATTCGAAGGAGACAACCCGAAGAGCTACAATGTAAAAGCATCTTCAACCGTTGAGCCCTCTAGAAGGCATTTTTTCCGCTGCGTGGGGGGCTGCCGGTGAAACTTTTGAAATGGGGGTGAAGAAACTTCC
>NC_041382.1:628443231-628480644 GCF_002162155.2 Triticum dicoccoides
CCAGGCCGCACCCGCTCGATGGCCGCGCACTCCCGCGTTCCCAGGCCGCGCTCGCCCGTCCGCGCCCGCTCTCGCGCCCGCCCGCTCGCCTACGCCGCGCCCTCAAGCACGCAGATGCCCCAGCTGCCGCGACCGCATTGTCCGTCCGGCATCGTTCTTCGAGAGGCTCGCGCTCGCCTGGCGCCCCGCTCTGCTCGGGTGTAGGGCATGGCCCTTCTCGTCTCCTAGCAGGTGCTCTCCATGATGCGATTCGCCTACGCGTACGTGATACCGACCCCCGCCTGCGGTGGAGCTCCATCCTCCTCGGCTCCGCCCGTGGAGCCTCTGCACTGGGCTTCGACACCCTCGCCTGGCTCGAGGAGGCCATGCACAGGCAGACGTTTGCGTATGCCAGTGCCACAAGAGAGCTCGTGCGCGGGTGGGAGACGAGCGTGCTCGACGACTACCTCGTCCACGTCGCCTTGCGCGACTACCCGACCGAGCAGCGCACGGAGAAGGACATTGGAGCCAACTTCGGCAGCTTCGGGTGGGTCCTCGAGGTCGATCTGTCCTGCCTTGCAGCGCCCGACCTCGCCACCGTGCACGCCTGTTGGGGAACGTAGTAATTTCAAAAAAATTCCTACGCACACGCAAGATCATGGTGATGCATAGCAACGAGAGGGGGAGAGTGTGGTCTACGTACCCTCGTAGACCGGCAACGGAAGCGTTGACACAACGTAGAGGAAGTAGTCGTACGTCTTCCTGATCCGACCGATCCAAGTACCGAACGTAAGGCACCTCCGAGTTCTGCACATGTTCAACTCGGTGACGTCCCTCGAGCTTCGATCCAGCCGAGTGTTGAGGGAGAGATTCGTCAGCACGACGGTGTGATGACGGTGATGATGTTCTACCGATGCAGGGCTTTGCCTAAGCACCGCTACGATATGACCGAGGTAGAATATGGTGGAAGGGGGCACCGCACACGGCTAAGGAACGATCACGAAGACCAACTTATGTGTCTTGGGGTGCCCCCTTGCCCCCGTATATAAAGGAGGGAGAGGGGAAGGTGCGGCCGGTCCTAGGGGTGCGCGTGGAGGAGTCCTACTCCTAACGGGAGTAGGACTCCTCCCTCTTGCCTTGTTGGAGAAGGAAAGGGGAAGGGAAAAAGAGGAAAGGCCCCCCCTTCCTTGTCCTATTCGGACTAGGGGGGAGGGGCGCGCAGCCTGCCCTGGCCGGCCCTCCTCTTCTCCCTTAGGGTCCATGTAGGCCCATTAACCCGATTTTACCCGAAACGTTTCCGATATCCAAATATAGGCTTCCAATATATTAATCTTTATGTCTCGACCATTTCGAGACTCCTCGTCATGTCCGTGATCACATACGGGACTCCGAACAACCTTTGGTACATCAAAACACAAAAACCCTAATTACGATCGTCACCGAACTTTAAGCGTGCGGACCCTACGGGTTCAAGAACTATGTAGACATGACCGAGACACGTCTCCGGTCAATAACCAATAGCGGAACATGGATGCTCATATTGGCTCCTACATATTCTACGAAGATCTTTATTGGACAGACCGCATAACAACATACGTTCTTCCCTTTGTCAATGGTATGTTACTTGCCCGAGATTCGATCGTCGGTATCTCAATACCTAGTTCAATCTCGTTACCGGCAAGTCTCTTTACTCGTTCTGTAATACATCATCATGCAACTAACTTATTAGTTGCAATGCTTGCAAGGCTTGAGTGATGTGCATTACCGAGAGGGCCCAGAGATACCTCTCCGACAATCGGAGTGACAAATCCTAATATCGAAATACGCCAACCCAACAAGTACCTTTGGAGACACCTATAGAGCACCTTTATAATCACCCAGTTACGTTGTGACGTTTGGTAGCACACAAAGTGTTCCTCCGATAAACGGGAGTTGTATAATCTCATAGTCATAGGAACATGTATAAGTTATGAAGAAAGCAATAGCAACAAACTAAACGATCAAGTGCTAAGCTAACGGAATGGGTTAAGTCAATCACATCATTCTCCTAATGATGTGATCCCGTTAATCAAATGACAACTCATGTCTATGGCTAGAAAACATAACCATCTTTGATCAACGAGCTAGTCAAGTAGAGGCATACTAGTGACACTCTGTTTGTCTATGTATTCACACATGTATTATGTTTCCGGTTAATACAATTCTAGCATGAATAATAAACATTTATCATGATATAAGGAAATAAATAATAACTTTTATTATTGCCTCTAGGGCATATTTCCTTCAACGCCCTCCTCTGCGTCAGCCACCCTCGCGAGATCCCACGTGAGCTCCGGATCGGCTACGCCAACGGGTGCTTCGGATCGGCGGAGCGGCCGTGCTAGGCGGCGGGGAGGGAGAGAGAGAGAGAGGAGAGAGCCGCGAGGCTGAGGCGGCCGGGCGGCCGTGCCAGGCGGCGGGGAGGGAGAGAGAGAGGAGAGAGCTGGCCCACAAAACGGTGGGGGCTTTGTGTGCGTGGAGGGAGAGAGAGAGGAGGGACCACGTGGGTGAGGAAAAGTGAGGGGACAAGGGAGGCGCTGGCCCACAAAATGACGAAATTAGTCCCTAGGAGCCCCCGGTGCGCCGGGTGTGGCATGGGGCCGCCGACGCTATTTTTTGCTTTTACCGGCGAAAAATGAGGACGTGGGGGATGAGTGGGGCGTTTTTTGTCCACCGGCGCCTAAAAAGTGACTTGGGGGACGTTTTGGGGGCTCTAGTGGAGATGCTCTAACACGTACCCCTTCCGGGGCTCCTGTAGATGTCACTTTCATGCCACTGAGAGTGTGCCAAGTGGTGTCCCAAGCCACCGTCATGTGTCACGCATTGTGCGCATCCACAAGGTTTCCTTTTTGTTGCATGTGTTTCTTTCCTTTTTCTTTTCGTTTCTTTCCCAAGCCACCGCCATCATCGACGAAGAGAAGTATAGATCGGAATGATCCGATCCGTAGATACATGAAACATAAGTGAATGGAGACCGGATTCAAGAAAATCCACCAAAGACAGCCACCGACCAAATCCTGCATGATCCGCTAGAGACACACCTCCATATTCCCTCCAACGATGCGAGACGCACCACCGAGACGGGGCTAGGCGGGTAAATCTTATTCCATCTTCAGGGATCCGATGCCGCCTCATCTTCCCAAACAGTACACAAACCCTAAAAAGACTACAAAATAACTTTTAAAAATTAAAGCATGAGCCTTTCTGCTGGCAAGGATCGGGGTCTATCGTGCCTCCATAGCCCTAAAGTCAAAGGAGATGAGACAGATCGATGACGGCGCCGATGAGAGGCAGGGAAACCCTAAACGGTTGAGGGACTTTCTTTCTTTCCCGGAAGAAAGAAAACACATATGATGTACAGTAGTTGATAAGACAGCCTTATCTGAAGTCTTGCATGTAATTTAGAGATGACAAAAAAATATGTCTACAATGCGTTATATATTAGCTTTATCTTCAATAAGTGGCTATTCCTAAAAATATGGTGAGACGTATTGTACTAAGAGATCATCTATTAAATAAGAGAAGACAAGCCTTTTTTTATGATTTCTCTCTCCTCCATCTTAATATTTATCTTACGTGACACTTCTAAGATAGCATCATTGTATATGCCATCGCCATGTGCGAACCTTCCACTTACTACTCGGAACTTTCGTTTCCATGGAGACACTAACCCAAATGCTCGCCAGATTCTAATGGAAAAAAAAATTCTCGCGGGAAATGCTGCACCCTCTTGATCTTCACCTCCCAAAGAAAAACTGAGTTTGCTGAAAACACAATTTTTGTTCGGCCATTCTCGGCCTTGCGCAGCTCCGTGTAGACGTGTAGTACTGATGCAAACAGACGGCGTATGCATATCTGCAACTGTGTGCAAACTCGTAATTAAACTAGCGTGATAATGAATGTAACAAAGATTAGTGTAATTTTTGCTGAAATTTGAGATGGGCTTTAGGCTCATGTAGCAATTTCTGAAAAGTTTAGTCCCACCCCAAAAGTGAAAGAGGAGTTGGACCTTTTTATAAGGGATGTTCTTTCGTATGTTATTGGAACTTGAGAATAGAAGAGGCCCTCGCGCGCTCTTTCGCCGCCGCCGCGCCGCGCTCACAGCTACGCGCTTATTTTTGCCAGTCACTAACCTATATAAGTGTGCGGTGTCTCCCAACCCTAGCCGCCATGAACAAATCACATCTGCTCCATGCGCATGCCCACCGTCGTTCCCTTGCTGGTGCTGCTGCCGCCGGTGACTCCATCCCGTCCGCCGCCTACACGGTCGACGGGAGAGCATGTCTCCGAAACCACGCCCTTTTAGTTCCTGTACGGGTGAGGGGCGGATAGGTTTTTGGGCAGCGACTACGCGACTGCTCGCTTCCGATCCGCTACTTCCTCTACGTCTGCGTCTCCCTCAGCATCACCATGTCCACCGACGCCGAATGTGCCGCCGCCCAGAAGCTCGAGGCTGACAAGAAGGCCGCCAAGGACACCGCTATTGCTGCCACCGCCGTGGCCGCCTCTGCATGGCCTACTGGAAGGTATAACTCGTTTATCCTGCTCCTACTGGTTTTTGTTATAGCTATGCTAGCGTTATACGTGGTTGCATCCGTTGTCAGCGTAGCATGTGCTTGCGTGATCCAATATCAGCATATTCTTAATACTGTCAATGCCATGCTAGTAATTTATTTACGGATTAAATTAGTCGAAAAATTGCCTATTTACTCAGCAATCCAAAAACCTATCATGTGTAGGATTTTTTCGGCAAGTGGCTTTGCCGCTGCACTAAAAGCGGATAAATTTACCGGTACGTATTTTAAGCGTTGGCAGGCTAAGACCACTTTATGGCTCACTACTATGAACGTGTTCTGGGTCACCGGTGTGTCCACGGGAACGATTGCTCCTGAACAGGAGAAGGCGTTCAATGAGGCCACCGTTGTGTTTCTCAGAGCAGTTCTTAGCGTGATCAGAGATAAACTGGTCGACACATACTCACATGTGCATGTCGCCAAGGACTTGTGGGAGGCGCTCGAATCTAAGTTCGGGGCCGCGGATGCGGGGGGCGAGATGTATATTATAGAGAAGTTCCACGATTACAAAATGATTGAAAACTGTCCTGTATTGGAGCAGGCTCATGAGATAATATGCATTGTTAAGGAGCTTGAGCTTCTCAAGTGCGAGTTATCGGCAAGTTTGTCGCGGGCTGCATAATCGCTAAGCTCCCTAATTCCTGGAGGAACTTTGCCACCACTCTAAAACATCAGAGGCGTGAATTCTCCGTAGAGGATGTCATTGGCCATCTGAGTGTTGAGCAGAATTCAAGAGCAAAGGACTCACACGAAAAAGGGGTCGAAGGAACTTCTGTTGCCAACAGGTTAACCAGAGGAACCATAACTCCCATAAGTCCAAGGGAAAAAACGGTGTCCAACACAATACCGACTTTAAGAAGAAGGGTAAGAAGACCTTCAAGAAGAACAAGAAGGATGAGGGCTGCTTTACTTGTGGTTCAGTTGAACACTAGGCCAACAAGTGTCCTAACAAGTACAAGAAGCCAGGACAGGACTCCAAGTCTGTCAACATGATTGTGGGCAACAGTGAGAATGGTGCACCTGGCCACCTGGGTACGGTAATTTATTTACCGTTTTTCAGTGTTTCAGTCCACCGATTGGTGGGTGGACACAAGTGTATGTGTTCATGTGTGTGCTGACATTTCATTATTTTCTTCTTATCAGGTCACATACCACGGGTCTGTATTGATGGGGAATGGCGCAAGTGCTTCTGTTCATGGTGTTGGCACGGTCGATCTGAAGCTTACTTCGGGAAGGATCGTGCAGCTGAAGAACGTGCAACATGTCCCCATCATCAAGAAGAACCTCGTTAGTGGCTCCCTTCTATGTAGAGAAGGGTTTAAGATGGTTTTCGAGTCTAATAAATTAGTTGTTACGAAATATGGACTCTTTTTTGGGAAAGGCTATGAGAGCGGAGGGATATTCCATTTTTCCCTCGCAGATTTTTGTAATAAAGTCGTGACAATATTCATTCGAATGTTAATGAATCTGAGGTTTGGCATTCACGTCTTTGTCACATTAGTTTCGGTGTTATAACGCGGCCAGCCAAGTTGGATTTAATCTCGAGTTTCACCTTAGCCAAAGGTTCTAAGTGCCTTTCATGTGTGCAAGCTAAGCAACCTCGCAAGCCTCACAAGGCCGCGGAGGAGAGACACTTGGCACCATTAGAACTCATACATTCTAATCTTTGTGAGATGAATGGTGTGTTGACTAAAGGTGGAAAGAAATACTTCATGACGTTGATAGATGATTCCACTAGATATTGCTATGTGTATCTGTTAAATACTAAAGATGAGGCTCTACACTACTTTAAAATCTATAAGGCAGAAGTTGAGAATCAACTTGAAAATAAAATTAAACGAGTCTGATCAGATCGTGGTGGAGAGTACTTCTCGAGTGAGTTTGATTCCTTTTGTGCGGAACACGACATTGTTCATAAGAAGACGCCTCCCTACTCACTCAAGTAAAACGGGGTTACCGAGCGGAAAAACCATACTCTAACTGATTTGGTTAACGCCATTTTAGATACATCGGGTTTATCCAAGGCATGGTGGGGGGAGGCTATATTGACAGCATGTCATGTCCTGAATAAAGTTCCGACAAAGGATAATGAGATTACTCCCTATGAGAAATGGGCGAAGAGAAGGACAATACTTTCGTACTTGCGTACTTGGGGGCTGTTTGGCGAAAGTCAATGTGTCGATCCCCAAAAAGCATAAGCTTGGACCCAAGACTATGGACTGCATTAATTTGGGATACTCTAAGAACAACGTTGGCTATAGATTTCTAGTAGTGAAATCTGAGGTACCTGACCAGAAGGTCGGTACAATTATGGAGTCTAAGGATGCTACATTCTTTGAGAATATTTTTCCCATGAGAGATATGCAAAGCACTTCTAGACAGGAATCTGAGGAGACTCCTGAGCCTGCCATTCCTATGGATTATTATGAACAAACACATGATGAAAAATCCTGAGGAGGATGACGAGGAAACCCTTGGTAGGGGCAAGAGACAAAAGACTGCAAAGACCTTTGGTGATGATTTCTTCGTGTACCTCGTGGATGATACTCCCACTTCTATTTCAGAAGCATATGCCTCTCCAGAAGCTGACTACTGGAAGGATGCGGTCCGTAGCGAGATGGATTCCATCATGGCTAACGGGACATGGGAGATCACTGAGCGTCCCTATGGTTGCATACCATTAGGATGTAAGTGGGTGTTCAAAAAGAGGCTTAGGCCCGATGATACGATTAAAAAATACAAGGCTAGACTTGTGGCCAAGGGCTATGACCAGAAAGAAGAGGAAGATTTCTTCGACACTTATTCACCTGTGGCTAGACTGACCACCATTCGAGTATTACTCTCATTGGCGGCCTCACATGGTCTTCTCGTCCACCAGATGGATGTTAAGACGGCTTTTCTGAATGGAGAGCTAAACGAGGAAATCTACATGCAACAACCAGATGGCTTTGTGATAGATGGTCAGGAAAGAAAGGTGTGTAGATTGCTGAAATCTTTATATGGCCTGAAGCAAGCACCTAAGAAATGGCATGATAAGTTTAATACAACTCTGACATCTGTTAGTTTCGTTGTTAATGAGGCTGACAAATGTATATACTATCGCCATGGTGGGGGCAGAGGAGTTATACTGTGCTTGTATGTTGATGACATACTGATATTCGGAACCAACCTCAAAGTCATTGAGGAGGTCAAGTCGTTTCTGTTTCAGAACTTTGAGATGAAAGACCTTGGTGTGGCTGATGTTATCTTGAACATCAAGCTACTGAGAGATAATGAGGGTGGGGTTACACTTCTGCAATCCCACTATGTTGAGAAGGTGTTGAGTCGTTTTGGATACTTGGACTGCACACCATCTCAAACACCATATGATCCTAGCGTGTTGATTCAAAAGTCCAAAGGCACGGCTATAGATCAATTGAGATACTCTCAAATCATTGGTCACTAATGTACCTAGCGAGCGCAACGAGGCCATCGTGTTTGTTGTGAGCAAACTGAGCCGGTTTGTTTCCAAACTGGGTGATGTACATTGGCATGTTGTTGAACGAGTTATGCGCTATCTGAAAGGTACTATGAACTATGGACTTCACTATACCGGAGACCCATCGGTACTTGAAGGGTATAGTGATGCAAATTGGATCTCTGATGCTGATGAGATGAAGGCCACAACTGATATATGTTTACTCTTGGAGGTGGCGCTGTTTTCTGGAAGTCTTGCAAGTAAACAATTTTAACGAGATCGACAATGGAAGCAGAATTAACGGCATTAGACACATCTGGTGTTGAAGCTCTCCTTATGAACTGTGATAATTAGACTGTCATTGGTTGATAAACCGGTTCCAGCTCTCCTTATGAACTGTGATAATTAGACTGTCATCACCAAGGTGAAGAGTTCAAAGGACAACATGAAGTCCACCAAACACATAAGAATGTGATTAAAAGCTGTCAGAAAATTAAGAAACTCCGGAGTGGTAGCGTTGGACTATGTCCATACGGCTAAGAATCTGACAGATCCCTTTACGAAAGGGCTATCACATGTTGTGATAGATAATGCATCGAGGGAGATGGGTATGAGACCCACATGAGTTGCCATGGTGGTAACCCAACCTATGTGATCGGAGATCCCGTGAAGTAGGACCTGGGAAAACAAGCCAGTGGTGAACTGAGAAGAGTAACTATACTAACCCACTCCGTTGGAGATGCAATACTCTCAAGACTGTATGGTAGGATGACTATTGTCTTAATGAGTTTCAAAACTTATGTAAGCAAGATGCTTTCCTACATAGCTATCTTTGGAGGAACACACCTATGTGAGCCCGACTGCTGGTCACAGTCTATAAGATTGGGGTGATCTCTAGTAAGCTTATGAATAGGCCAGGAGTGTGACTTATATGCTCCACCCGAGGGGTCAGCCTTCGGCAGCCCAGTACTAGTAAGACATGTAGTGAAGCTTCTTTACACCAAACTGACAATTCAAGGCATAGTCCATTGTTCAGTTGTGAAGGAGTGTAGCTACTTGCTCTAGGTGAAGCTCAACCTTAATAGGTCTTCACTGAAACACTGGTATATCGAAACAGCAATTGGAACAGAGGACACAATGGGCCCTCGAGATCTGGTGAGGAATTGCTGAAATTTGAGATGGGCTTTAGGCCCATGTAGCAATTTCTGAAAATTTCTAAGGGCTCATGTGGGTTTATTGGCACTAGGTGGAGGTGGGAAGTTTAGTTCCACACCGGAAGTGGAAGAGGAGTTGGACCTTTTTATAAGGGATGTTCTTTCACATGTTATTGGAGTTTGAGAATAGAAGCGGCCCTCGCGCGCTCCTCCTTCGTCGCCCGCCACGTCTCGTCACGCCGCACCGCGCCGCGGGTTGCGGGATTGAGCCGAGCCGAGCTCACACCTACGCGCTTATTTTTGCCAGTCACTAACGGAGAGTTTTTGATAGCTGGGCCACGATCTGAGACGTTGGATCGTGGGCTGTCATGGACTCGGACGTGGGTCGAGCCCACGTCTCTCCACGCGGCTGCGCCTATATAAGTGTGCGGTGTCTCCCAACCCTAGCCGCCATGAACAGATCACATCTGCTCCACGCGCACGCCCACCGTCGTTCCCTTGCTGCTGCTGTCGCCGATGACTCCATCCCGTCCGCCGCGTATACGGTCGACGGGAGAGCAGGTCCCCGAAACCACGCCCTTCTGATTTCTGTACGGGTGAGGGGTGAATAGGTTTTTGGGCAGCGACTACGCGACTGCTCGCTTTCGATCTGCTACTTCCTCTACGTCTGCGTCTCCCTCATCATCACCGTATCCACCGACACCGAACGTGCCACCGTCGAGAAGCTCGAGGCCGACAAGAAGGCCGCCGAGGACACCGCTGCTGCCGCCACCATCGCGGCGGCCTCTGCATGGCCTACTGGAGGGTATAACTCATTTATCCCGCTCCTACTGTTTTCTGTTATAGCTATGCTAGCGTTATACGTAGATGTATCCGCTGTTAGTGTAGCATGTGCTTGCGTGATCCAATATCAGCATGTTCTTAATTCTGTCAATGTCATGCTAGTAATTTATTTATGGATTAAATTAGTCAAAAAATTACCTATTTACTCAGCAATTTTTAACCGCGTGCCGCCTGTATTTCTACTGTGCATCTGCCTTTTTTTTTGCGAGAAGGTTCCTACATCGCGTGTCGTGCAGATGATCGCATCTCGTTTGCCACCTACTTGTGGCGATGCAGGGTTGCAGGCGGCTGGCAAACTGAGAATTCCTACATGCACTCCATTGAGCGAGAAACTAACAAGTGCCACCTGTTCCCTATGCGTAGGCATGGCGCATAATCCAAGATCCACCGGCTGCCGCGGGGAAGCCTGCACGGTTCAGCCATCTCATTGATCGGTGCATCCATCTCACCTGAGACAGACAACTCGGAGCGCCACATCGATCTGCAGGGGAATCCTGCCTCCTCCTCCTCCAGGGTTTCATCGTACTGGCTAGCTAACTCCACCACCACCTAGCGTCGACCTCTGCACCTGTTTCTCCTCCTTCCTTCCGCCCTAGCTAGCACCGCGCTTACGTACGCGCCTCTGAATTAAGCCTCCGTTACCTACTAGTTCAAAGCCAGCAGTGACAGTTAGGTCACACGCACAGTAATACAGCTGCTCATGCGTGCCACCATCTGAACCGAACCAAAATCAAGCCGTTTCCTGGACACGGCGTACGCGCATTCCGCTTTTAGGCGGCTCGTGCTGCAGCTATCGGAACACGACTCCACGGCCTAAAGTTAATGCATCAGGGTTCAGGCACATGTCATTTTCACTCATCTATCTCTCTGCTGGTTCCATACATGCATCTTTAGTGGAGTATATACTACTATCTCTATATCTGCACGCACTGTTGGCTGTACATATATAAAGAAAGAAGACACAGGAGCGCGAACCCCAACTTGGCCACGGGAGATCTAGCTGTTAGCATCCATGAATATCCAGACACGCATCCGCGTGAGATGTAGCAAGCATCCAAATCATCTCCTTTCACGTACGTTGATATAAATCTGTACGCCTGCATGCGATTGGCTGCATTAGTCTTAATATTTCATATATAATCCATAGCTAAGCTATGCGATCATCTGGGTGAGGCCGCCGATTAAGTCCAGTTCTTTTCCAATCACGAGAGACCCTACCCGTGAATGGATGAATCAGCCGCTGGCCCCAGTCTGTTGTCGAGCCCAGGATACGCACACATTGCCGACCTAATCGCACAGTACGCATGAAAAGGAATGTCTCGTCAACCCCTACATGCCCAGCATTCCCTTGGCAGCATTATTCCTCGCTTGATCTACACGGCCATTATTGGAGACCGGTCGATACACGCTTGAGTACACATCATCTCTAACATTCCCTCCTCTCCGTCGACGTCGCCGCGTCGCAATAATGCAACCAGCCAATCGTACGTCCAAGCCGAGCGCCTGGCTGGCTCTCAGAACGAACGAGCCAACTTGGAAGCAAAAAAGACCTCCCGATCGATCGATCTCTTCCGTGCCGCGCAACCTCTCTGCCTCCTAGCTACTCCGGCTCCAGTAGCCAGTGGCTTATTCCTCACATCTATTCCACGGCCCCTTTCACGTTGATGCTGTGATTCTAATCATGCGTCTGTCATGCCATATATTAGTACTAGTTTATTGCCTGCAGTTCTCTGCATCCGATGACGCCAGAACGTGTTAGGGGCAGCATCTAGCTTGGCTATAGGCTAGGTTAAATCCATGTCCTGCTACTGAGATCGACCTCGCCCAGAAGCTCCTCGCGACACGATCCACGTCTCAGGCCAGCGGTGACAGCAGAAAACAACCGTAAAAACGATTTGTTCTCCCCTCATCGATGGAACCCGCTGGAATTACAGCATGCATTTACGTTCACACTGCAACAAACATTTCGCCCACTGGCACGGCAACATCTGGCTCGCTGGCGACGCGAGCCCGCGTTCGACGAGACCGCTGTGTTGTTGGGTGATGGATTAGATGAAGCTGCCGCGGCTGCCTGGCCGCGTATCTGTGTAGCGAAATGTCGAGGGATACCGTGTCCCAAGCTGCTCTGGGATAAGGATCTCCAACGGCAACCCCCAAAACCTCCCGCATCCATCCATGGAAAGGGCAGTCAGTTCACGGATGCGGAAGGCAACCATCTAAAGCTAGTCATATACATTTTCACAATAACTCAAATCAACCGAACTAAATTCGTTTAAACAAGTTCGAAATTCATATAAACACGGTCAAATTTCAAATAAACATACCGGATTTCATATAAACATGATATTTCATTACAAATACATCAAAGCGGTCCTATGCGGGCTTTGGAGTTTAATTAATCTAAATGATCGCCGGTGTCCGGTCCCCGTCTCCGGCCATCAGCCTCGAGAACTGAAGCTTCATTGTCTTCAGTTTTGCCTCGGCGCTCTCCAACTCCGCCTCCGGAGCCCCAAAAACTGAAGTTGTCCGCCTCGACTTCACCGCCAAGCGACTAATCGACCGAAGATACTGAGCCCGCCAAGCTTGGCGTCGACAGGAGGGGAGGAACGGTGGCCTTCTTGGGACCCGAGCGGCGGCGACCTACCGTGCACTACTCTTCCTCGTTGTCGGCGGCGCCCGCGGACGTGCCGGCTTCTTCGTGGTCGTGCTCCTTGTCGTGGTCGTCGTGGTCGTGCTGGCTTATTCCTCGTCGTCGGTGTCGCCGATCAACGCCCCGCCTGCGTCGTCGTCGCGTTCCTTGCCGGCGGCCGCCACCTCCGCCACCCGTTGCTGCTACCGCCAGCGGGCGAGGCGGATCTCGCGGGCGGGGCAGTAGGACTCGAGCAGCGCCTCCTGCTCCACCAGGTCCGGGTCCGGCGCGACCGCCCTGCTGGCGGCGACTTGCTCCTCCGCCTGCAGATGCTCCTCGAGAAGGTTGTGGTTGTAGTTGGCATCTGTCTGCGCCTCCGGAATTGCTCCTCCCGCACCATGTCCATATAATGGGCACGGGCCTCGTCGATGGTCAGGGTGCAATGCACCGGTAAGGAGGAGGGTGACGCGGAGGAAGAGGAGGGTGGTGTTGTCTCTTCGTTGGAGGCGTCCTTCATTTGCACGTCCTCTAGCTGCCAGTCGGCAGCAATGACGGCCATGGCCTTCTTCTGCTCCGACGTAAGCCCGTCGCAAAGAGCTTTGGCCGCAGGGGGATCCATGGCGGGGAGTGGTGTGGAGAGGATGACTATGGTTATGTCCGGGACACCGCGACAACGGTTTATATAGCACCGGTGAGCGGAGACGGACGGACGGGTGGTGCCGGAGGAGACGCCTGAGCAACCGCGTGCCATAAATGCGGGCGGCAGGCGGACCGACGGGCGACCATCGTGTCGTTTGAACACGCGGCAGTCGCCTGCACCGAAAAATGGTGCGGGCGGCGCTCTTTCGGCCGACACGCCGCTTCAATGCCGACGTCAGTGAGCGGTTTGTGTCTGCTCTGAATTGGCATGAATACGTGCCCTGGCGGTCTGGAGCGGCGCTGGCCGTAAACGCGTGGAAGGGATGAGGGTTTTTGGCTGGCCAAGGCGGTCAGAGAGTTTGAGATTGTTCCGGACTCCCGCACCCCCCCTCCCCCTCCGCCCGTCAATTTGCGAGAGAAATCGTGTCCAAATCGCTTGCGGACCAATACAGACCCGCGTCGAATGACTTCAATGGTCTGAACACGCGGTTTAAACTGTTGCTTAGAGTTTGCCGGTCAGTGTTGAAGATGCCATAACCCCTAGAACCCGATCCTAGAAGCTTTCAGGTCAAACGACCCGTAGAACATATGCCCACTGTTTCTTTTAGAGAAAAGGAGCATGCGTGTTTAATAGAATGTAGGCTTCGATTGGCCCTGAGCCCCTGACGGGTGTGACGTGTCGATCGATTTAACGGCCGGTCTGAACATATGTCACCTCGGCATATATCTTCCAACATTGACAAGATTTAATTAGAGATGAAGCTACCTACCTACTTAATAGACTGGCTAAAAAGCTTCTATTGACGAATGATTAGGCATGATGTTTGAATTAATTCTTCCACAGTACGAAGTAGCTTCTTAGCTGAGACCGGCGTGACCACCTCTCCTCGAGATAAACGATAGCTCTGTCAAACCCCCTTTGTGCTCAAATGAAAATTCACGTGGGGAAACTCTCTCCCCAGGTCACGTTTAAAACAATTCAGCTGAGAAGAGGTTTAGCGTGCGAAAATATTGCTAACTTGGTAGTAGATCTAGAGACCAGAAGTCAAAAGCTCTAGGCCTATCTAGGTGTTCATGGCGTGGTCATGATGGAAAGTATTTTTGTAGGAATGACATACAAAAATGAAGTTTGGCTTTTCTTTTCCGAGACGGAGGCAAAAGATTTGACTAATCGATTGATTAAAAAAAAGGAGAATTGCTTATTTAGTTAACAAAAGCTGGGCTAAAACCGATACAAACTAGACCACATCCGGACTACTCATAAAACATTTAGATACACAAGTGGCATGACATGCTCTTACCGCACTTCACAATAGTCGGGGATCATGAAAATCATGATTTCATGGCATGGTCAAGATGAGAAGAGGTTAGTAGCGCGAGTTATTACTAACTTAGTAGTGGATCTAGAGACCAGAAGCCAAAAGCTCGAGGCCTATCTAGGTGTTCATGGCGTGGTCATGATGGAAAATATATTTGTAGAAATGATATATGAAGTTGAAGTTTGGCTCTTTTTTTTCAAGACAGAGGCAGTTTTTAAAAATAATTTATTGATTAAAAAGAAGAGAATTGCCTAACAAAAACTAGGCTAAAACCGATACAGACTAGACCACATCCGGACTAATCACAAAACATGAAAATCATACGACTGCATAAGCGGCCTGACATGCTCTCACCGCACTTCACAACCGTCGGGGACCATGAAAATCATCACTTCATGTCATGGCTATGATGGAAATTGGAAAATATATTCGTCGAAATGATATATAAAAATGAAGCTTGGCTTTCCAAGTGAATGAATTTAAGAATACCATTTAGTTGCTAAAATGAAAATATTTAGTTGCATATACATAAATGTGTGGCAGGGCCCAAAGTCGGAACTGCCTAGTCTTCAACGCATTTGCCCAGTTGTTTGGCATGAGCCGGCATGGATCCTGTGTGTCAGCCGCGGTGAGGGTTTTTATGTTAGTTTTCCACGATGAAGTAGGAACTGTTTGCTCAAGAAAAATGGATCCGGCTTGCCTGCTCCTTTCCCGTGCTCCCATCCGTGCTCTCACTTAATCCCATGGCTGTCTGTTTTTCTTTTTTCTTTCTAATCTAATCATCTCCCCCTCTGATTTTAAGGGGGTGAGGCCGGGCCTTATTTTGTTCTAATCAAATCAAGCCATATAGATGGAAGCACGGATGGGCACACGACGGGGGAGCAGACAAGTCTCGTCCAAGAAAAATAGATGATCAAGAGAAGTTGCAACCAATCTCGCTCCTCTCTTTGGTGGCATGTAAGGGTCTTTGTGGGTAGCCAGGCCAGCCGGTGGGGCTCTGCCTTTGTGAACGTACTGAAACAATTTCCGGCTAATTATTTGCTAATTAAATAGAAAATTATATCTAGCTAACATATATATCTATTCTCGGTGCGCATATTCAAGATTTAAAATCTCTTCTTAATATATGTATATTCTTTTGGATTCTTATTCAAACAGTAAATGCATTGTAGCTGGCCTAGTACAGCTTGATCTATAGTCAATACTAAAAAAAAAATCAAGTCTGGCCTTGCGTTTGTCATTGGTTGCAGTGCTATTGGCCAAAAGCTTGTCTAGCTCTTGGCCGCAGTGGCACCAGCTGTGACAGCGCTCTTGGATGCCGTTCTTCCGTGTCCATTTATAGAGTCTTATTGTATCGATGAAACTATTGATTCTTATCCATCATGTCTTGTACTTCAAAACGACCTTATACCCTTATATACCCACGAGGCTTAAGCAATACAATGGACTATTTCATCAAATCTCTCTCGCCCTTCTAACATGGTATCAGTTTCCGGGTTCTAAACCCTAGCCGCAGCCGCTTCCGCACCCGCGCACCACCACCGGGGCGGTCGGCCTTACCACCGTCGGAGACCGCGCCGCCCATATCTAGAGTTCGTTTGCCGGTCGTGTTGATCGGCCGCCCTAGTGAGTCCGTTTCCCGAGCTATTGCTTTGGATTTTTTCGCTCTCTCGTCGGTCGTTTTGATCGATATTTTCTTTGGTTTTCCGATCTATGCTTTATCGGTTCACATCGCCCGCTATTGCCGTCGATCCCCATGCGCCTCTACTCCGACACCGGCGCAACCGGCCGGCCTCTTCACCGACCCGACGGCCTCGCGCGAGAGGCGCCCCTAATGGCCGTCGTCCGCGCGTCTGCCCGGCCGTCGTCCCGAACCGTCGGCCTCGCGCGAGAGGCGGCCCCTCACGGCAGTCTTCCACGCGTCCGCCCGCTCGTCGATCTACGTCGGCTATCACCGCCCTGTCTCCGAGTTCAGCGCGCCCCTCCACCGATCGAGCAACAGGCTGACGCTGCGTCACCTCGTTGGGCCGCAGCGCCGCCGCCCCGTGGTTCTCCCTGTGGCTGCGCTGTCGCTGTGTCACCCCTTCGGGCCGTAGTGCCGCGGCACGCGATCCCCACCGCCGCCCTGAGGCCGTTCCCGTGGTTGCACCACTTCGCGCGCTGCCGCTGCGTCGCCCCTTCGGGCCGTAGTGTCGCGGCCTGCGGTCAACCGCCGCACTGAGGCCGTCCACTTCAAGCCGTCCCCGAGGCTGCACCGACCCTCGCGCTGCCGCTGCGTCGTCCCGTCGGATCGTAGCGAGCGTGACACGCGATCCCTGCAACCGCCCCGAGGTCTTCCCCGCCGTCGCCCCGACCTGCCCGCCGCTGTTGCGTCGCCCCTTTGGGTTGTAAAGCTGCGGCCCGCGGTCCATCGCCGTCCACGCGCGTTGACTTCCATGTAATATGCGCCGCACGGCCTCCCTTGGCGCAAACGTCGCCGTCCGCGCCGGTCTTCATCACGTTGTCGGGTTCATTATCGCCTACTTCGAGAACCGCCACCGCACTCCTTCTCTAGCCGCTGCCGCCACTGCTCTTCTTCCGCGGCTCCACGGCGACTACCTCGATACCGGCAACCCCTGACTCAACACCGACTACGGCCGTTCTTCGCATGGCTACCTCGACTACGGCTACACCACCTACGCTCTCGGCTACCTTGACAAACGGCACAAAGGGCTACCGCCATGCTTGAGCAACCTCGTCGGTTTTCACTCCAGCCACGACTCCCCGATGCATCGACCGTTACGCCTGTGGGGGTGTCCATCAGCTTGCCTTCGGATTATTTTCCAGTCTCACCGTCTGCGTCGCTTCCTTTGTGATTGCGGGGGATGTTGAGTATCATTGTTATTATAGAAGCATAGGATAACGGAGGATTTATTCCACCATGCCTTGTACTTCAAAAAGACTTTGTACTCCTATATATATATGCCCATGAAGCTCAAGCAATACAATAAACTATTCCATCAAATCTCTCTCTCCCTTCTAACACAATCAAATGAACTTGATGATGCTCATTTTGTGTCACATTCTTCCGAATTTTGGCGATGAAATGTTGTCTATCCGGATGCATGGAGGGAATATACTAGTCTCCCCAGGCGAACCATACGGAAGCTCTCGGAAATCACGATCCACCGGTCGCTAGCGACGCACAGTGGTCGGAATCGTTGACAGGGGAGCAAATCATGATCGGCCACCCGAAGCACGCCGCGGCCACGGCCTCCCCGTGAGATGACGCAGGGATTTCTTAGCCTTCCGGGTTCCGAGATGGCTACGGCGAAAAACCAAACCAACCCCGGTTGCCGCAAGGAAGAGGCCACGGAGAGCCGTGACTCCATTGGCAAAAAGCCTCGCCCTTATCCTACATGGCAACCGGTCGTCCGGAGCCCTCTGATCGATCCAGTCGGCGCCACGTCGCGTGGCCCTCCAATCATGGAGCGCCCTGCAGCCCCGGCCAATAATTCATGCGTGTTGCTTCCGCCGTGTATCTTCCCTTCCGTTCCCGATCGATCGATCGAGCTTAGCAGAGCAGCCATCATTCCCCTGTGCGCGCACGCACGCGCCGCCTCCCTCCGCTTAGCTTGCAGCGGCAGCAGCAGCGGGCGCGCGGCTGGGGCGGGCCTGGCCGTCGCTGTCCGGCGCGCCGAGGGCCCCTTGATTGCCAATTGGGGGCTAGAGGACAGGGCGCTGCTGATGGCATGCAGCCGAGAGGATAGAGATGCGAGCTTCGTCCCGACTCATCCGCTTGGCATGCGCTTCCATGCTCTGGGTTGGCTGCTTCCTGGCCCGGAATCTTAACGTCTGCTAATCGATCGTCTGCTTGCTATACTAGCTGGGGAAATGGATGGGCACGCTTTGTCGGACCTGTGTGCTTCTTTTTCGTCATGAACAATGGCAAGTGACAGCGAGCTTGCTTGCGTTGCTTAAACATACAGGGTGCCAATAAACTCCAAATTAACTTAGTTGTGTGTTTGCATATACGGTCCACCCTGCACATCCTTGCGATGCTAGAAAAAATTGTAGCTGTGTGTTTGCACGCGATATGTCCCAAATTGTATACATAGATTTTTGAAGCTCAAACCGTAGAACAACGCTATTTTCTATTAATAAAACTAATACTCCCTTAGTTCCTTAATATAAGGTGTATAGATTTTTGAGAAAAAAATCCAAAATATAAGGTGTATTACGTTGCATCACTCGTTTGGATAATTCTTTTAGGGATTTGATTACATTTCCTTATATCATGCAAACTCCTCTATTTTCTCATGTCAATTAGTCAGGTGTAATCTCGCCCCAAACTTGTGAAATTTTCCCTCCACATGCATTCTTTAATTTCCGTACCAGAAACTATACACCCTATATTTAGGAACGGAGGGATAAGCTATACAGAAAAAAGGATATACAAAAAAACAAAAGAAGGGATACGCTATCCAATTCCAGCCTTTTCTAACATGGTCAAGTGATATGCAAACTTATGCAGTGTTCATCCTAGATGATCACTGATCCACCCTTGCAAATTACCCAAGTACTTTGCCTTGATCCTGTGCTCTGGTAGTTTAAGATCCTCTTTTGACTTGAATTTCCAGCCATTGACACTTGGTACTTCCTTTCTGAAAATTTTCCCATTTCTTTGCCCCTAGATGGACCAACATCCTTGAATGATGATTTCTATTGCAATATGATTTGGTAATTCAGCTCTTGTCAGGAGAATATCATCCAAAAAGGATATACCAAGTTTTTTCTTGGGGAGACAATCCACAGTCCCAAAAAAGATGCCTTGCTGTTTCTTCAGTATCTTCATGGCAGAAAACACATGTGTAACTTTCTAGTGAGAAAGATTTCCTTTTGAGCAAATTTTTCGTGTTCACCCTATCATGCATAAGTAGCCAGAAGGAAAATTTGTGTCTCAACTTGCATGAACTCTTCCACAACCATTTAAAAATCTGTTGTTCTTGCTGGGGTGGACTTAAGTGATGATACATCAATATGGAGGAATATTTACTTTTCTAGCCCTTACAAACCCAAGACTCTTTTTGTTGGTCATTACCATGCATCTGCATCAATAGCTGCAGTTCATTGAACTGGGAGAATGCTTGAGTGGATAGTGGAGTGTTGAAAAATTGAGTTTGATCCTCAACTGAGGTCCAATCATTTACAGATAAAGCATCATCCTTTGTATACATAGATGAGTACTAATTAGCCACCACTTGGCATGGGTGGACAATGAAGAACATTTCTAGCCAATCCCGTAAAAGCTACATTTAGGGAACCTTTTCAGGTCCGGCGAATTAAGACCCATCTAGCCGAACCCCCAAACATTTAGTTCCCCAAAAATATAACTTTTGATCCTTGAAAACCTTGCAACTCATTTTTCTCTAGGGAAGTCATGTCTCATTAAAAATGAGGAATGAACATTGTCACTCATGGCCACTGCGACCGCCACGACCTAGCTCGCCACCGACCATCCCCTGACACACCCCGCCACCCGTGGCACATCTCTCGCCTAATATCTCCACTTTTTCGTCTTTCATGTTGACTCCGACCACGACGCCCCCCCCCCCGCTGGCGCGTCGTCTCTAGCCACAAGCAGAGCAGCACCACGAGCGGAAGAGCACACACAGAGGAGAAACATCATCAACTACATCTCTGTGTATAGAGAAACATGGCTGGCATCACTGAGTCCGATGTTTCATCATGCTTCAGACCACACCATCGTGCCACTACAAGAAGAAAGATGAGAAGAATCCATTAAGAAGAAGTACCCAAACCATGGCCTGAGGAGAAAAAAAATTCTCCTACTTCCTCAACTCCTTCACATGCGTATGTCATGCCCGGTGAGCCTTTATCAAGTTAATTTTTTGGATCATCTATAATAGGCCCTAGCTAGCTCATGGACATCATCCATTGACGAGAAGTCTAAAGGAAATATGCCCTAGAGGTAATAATAAAGTTGTTATTTATATTTCCTTATATCATGATAAATGTTTATTATTCATGCTAGAATTATATTAACCGGAAACTTAGTATGTGTGAATACATAGACAAAACAGAGTG
Organism: Triticum dicoccoides; assembly: GCF_002162155.2. Lineage (NCBI taxonomy): Eukaryota > Viridiplantae > Streptophyta > Magnoliopsida > Poales > Poaceae > Triticum > Triticum dicoccoides. The sequence goes on from NC_041382.1 coordinate 628,463,952, forward strand.
TCCCTAGTATGCCTCTACTTGACTAGCTCGTTAATCAAAGATGGTTAAGTTTCCTGACCATAGACATGTGTTGTCATTTGATGAACGAGATCACATCATTAGAAAATGATGTGATGGACAAGACCCATCCGTTAGCTTAGCATAATGATCATTAAGTTTTATTGCTATTGCTTTCTTCATGACTTATACATATTCCTCTGACTATGAGATTATGCAACTCCGAATACAAGAGGAACACGTTGTGTGCTATCAAACGTCGCAACGTAACTGGATGATTATAAAGATGCTCTACAGGTGTCTCCAAAGGTGTTTGTTGGGTTGGCATAGATCAAGATTAGGATTTGTCACTCCGAGCATCGGAGAAGGTATCTCTGGGCCCTCTCGGTGATGCACATCACTATAAGCCTTGCAAGCAACGTGACTAATGAGTTAGTCGCGTGATGATGTATTATGGAACGAGTAAAGACACTTTCCGGTAATGAGATTGAAGTAGGTATGATGATACCGACGATCAAATCTCGAGCAAGTAACATGCTGATGACAAAGGGAATAACATATGTTGTTATTGCGATTTGACCGATAAAGATCTTCATAGAATATGTTGGAACCAATATGGGCATCCAGGTTTCGCTATTGGTTATTGACCGGAGATGTGTCTCGGTCATGTCTACATAGTTCTTGAACTCGTAGGGTCCGCACGCTTAACGTTCGATGGCGATTTGTATTATGAGTTATGTGTTTTGGTGACTATCGTGGGTTTGTCACGGCAGATGTCCTCGTGAAAGGACTTAGTTGTGGAACCATCGCGATGGGTTAGCTTAAAGGGGTTAAACCAGACAAGGGGACACGGGATTTTATACTAGTTCAACCCCTTCGATGAAGGTAAAAGCCTACGTCTAGTTGTGATTGGTATTGCTAGGGTTTCGAAGGCCAGGGAGCGAATCCGCTTTGTCTGGCTTTCGACTTGTTGTTCTCTGTTCCTAAACCGCGGCCGGGTCGTCCCTTTATATACATAGGTTGACGCCTGCCGGGCTACAGAGTCCCGAAGCCGGTTTATAAACGTATCCGGTTCGGTCTCTCTCTTTCTATCTTACTATACAAGTTACATGACTGGGCCGGTTTACATTTACATATTGTACTCGCCTCTGGGCCCTTCGTAAAGTGCTAGCATCTTTACATCTTCATGGGCTTCTAATCTTCAAAGAGTCAACCCGGCTACCCAAGGCCGTTTTACCTCCAGTAGTAATATCCCCAACAGTGACCGAAGTTTGTTCGGAGTCCTGGATGATATCACATACATGACGAGGAGTCTCGAAATGGTTGAGAGGTAAAGATTCATATATTGGAAGGAAATATTCGGACATCGAAATGGTACCGAGTGATTCGGATATTTTACCGGAGTACTGAGGGGTTACCGAAACCCCCCGGGGAATTAATGAGCCTACATGGGCCTTAGTGCATAGAGAGGAGGTCCGCAAGGGGTGCCCCCCCGATGGCAGTCCGAATTGTACTAGGGGAGGGCGCGGCACCCCCCTTTTCCTCTCCCTCTCCCTCTCCTTCCTTTTCCCTCCGGTGAAGAAAGGAAAGGGGGGGGGGTGAATCCTACTAGGACTAGAACGAAATATGCCCTAGAGACAATAATAAAGTTGTTATTTATATTTCCTTATATCATGATAAATGTTTATTATTCATGCTAGAATTGTATTAACCAGAAACTTAGTACATGTGTGAATACATAGACAAACAGAGAGTCCCTAGTATGCCTCTACTTGACTAGCTCGTTAATCAAAGATGGTTAAGTTTCCTAACCATAGACATGTGTTGTGATTTGATGAACGGGATCACATCATTAGAGAATGATGTGATGGACAAGACCCATCCACTAGCTTAGCATAAATGATCTTTTACTTTTATTGCTATTGCTTTCATCATGACTTATACATGTTCCTATGACTATGAGATTATGCAACTCACGAATACCGGAGGAACACGTTGTGTGCTATCAAACGTCACAATGTAACTAGGTGATTATAAAGATGCTCTATAGTTGTCTCCGATGGTGTTTGTTGAGTTGGCATAGATCGAGATTATGATTTGTCACTCTGTGTATCAGAGAGGTATCTCTGGGCCCTCTCGGTAATGCACATCACTATGAGCCTTGCAAGCAATGTGACTAATGAGTTAGTTATGGGATAATGCATTACAGAATGAGTAAAGAGACTTGCCGGTAACGAGATTGAACTAAGTATGATGATACCGACAATCGAATCTCGGGCAAGTAACATATCGATGACAAAGGGAACAACATATGTTGTTATGCGGTTTGACCGATAAAGATCTTCGTAGAATATGTAGGAACTAATATGAGCATCCATGTTCCGCTATTGGTTATTGACCGGAGATGTGTCTCAGTCATGTCTACATAGTTCTCGAACCCGTAGGGTCCGCACGCTTAACGTTCGATGACGATTTGTATTATGAGTTATGTGATTTGATGACCGAAGTTTGTTCAGAGTCCCAAGATGAGGTCACGGACATGACGAGGAGTCTTGAAATGGTAGAGAGGTAAAGATTGATATATTGGAAGGTTATATTCGTACACCGGAATTGTTCCGAAGTGTTTCGGGTATTTTCCGGAGTACCGGGAGGTTACCGGAACCCCTCGGGGAAGTAATGGGCCTTAATGGGCTTTAGTGGAAAGGAGAGAAGGGCCTCAAGGGGTGGCCACACGCCCCCAAAGGGCTGGTCCGAATTGGACTAGGAGGGGGCGGCGCCCCCCTCTTTCCTTCTCCCCTCTTCCTCTTTCCCTCCTTCTCCTAGTTGGAATAGGAAAGGGGGGTCAGTCCTACTTGGACCGGGAGTCCAAGTAGGACTTCCCCTTGGCGCGCCCCCCTTGGGCCGGCCTCCTCTTCCCCCTCCTTTATATACGTGGGATGGGGGCACCCCAAAGGCACACCAAGTCTTCTCTTAGCCTTGTGTGGTGCCCCCCTCCATAGTTACACACCTCAGTCATATCGTCGTAGTGCTTAGGAGAAGCCCTGCGCCGGTAAATTCATCATCACCATCGCCACGCCAACGTGCTGACGGAACTCTCCCTCATCCTCAACTAGATCAAGAGCTCGAGGGACGTCATTGATACGTCTCCAACATATCTACTTTTTCTCACCCTTTTCCTCTTGTTTTGGAATCTAATTTGCATGATTTGAATGAAACTAACCACGGACTGATACTGTTTTCAGCAGAACTACCATGGTGTTGTTTTTGTGAAGAAATAAAAGTTCTTTGAATGGAATGAAACTTTTTGAGGATTTTTTATACCAATAATAATAATTTCTGGAGCCAAGACCCACCGGAGAGGGGCCCCTAGGTGGGCACAACCCACCAGGGCGCGCCCCCTCTCCTGGCATGCCCAGGTGGGTTGTACCCACCTGGTGGCACCGCTGACGACCCCCCTGATAATATAAAATCACATATTTCCAAAAAAAATCAGGACAAAAAGAATTATCGCGATCCACGAGACGGAGCCGCCGCCAGGCCTTGTTCTTCCTCGGGATGGCAGATCTGGAGTTCGTTTGGGGCTCCGAAGAGGGGGATCTTCGTTCTTCGTCATCACCAACCCTTCTCCATCGCCAATTCCATGATGCTCCCCACTGGGAGTGAGTAATTCCTTTGTAGGCTCGCTGGTCGGTGTGGAGTTGGATGAGATTCATCATGTAATCGAGTTAGTTTTGTTAGGGCCTGATCCCTAGTATCCACTATGTTCTTGTTGGGGAACATAGCAGAATTTTAAAATTTTCTACGCATCACCAAGATCAATCTATGGAGTCATATACATACCCTTGTAGATCGCGAGCGGAAGCTTTCAAGAGAACGGGGTTGATGGAGTCGTACTCGTCGTGATCCAAATCACCAATGACCGAGCGCCGAACGGACGGCACCTCCGCATTCAACACACGTACGGTTGGGGAAGACGTCTCCTCCTTCTTGATCCAGCAAGGGGGAGGGAGAGGTTGATGGAGATCTAGCAGCACGACGGCGTGGTGGTGGAAGCAGCGGGGGTCTCGGCAGGGCTTCGCCAAGCTCAGCGAGAGGGAGAGGTGTTACGAGGGGAGAGGGAGGCGCCAGGGGCTAGGGTGCGGCTCCCATGCGCCTACCCACTATATATAGGGGTGGAGGGGGCTGGTTTCTTGCCCTCCAAGTCCATTGGGGCGTTGGCAAAGGTGGGGGGGGGGAATCCCATCATTTCCCTTCCCCACCGATTGTTATCCCCCCTTTTTAGGGATCTTGATCTTATCCCTTCGGGATATGATCTTATTCCTTCTAAGGGGGGATCTTGGTGCGCCTTGACCAGGGGTGTGGGGCCTTGCCCCCACTACCCACGTTCATGTGGGCCCCCCATGCAGGTGGGCCCCACTCCGGAACCTTCTAGAACCTTCCCGGTACAATACCGAAAAATCCCGAACATTTTCCGGTGGCCAAAATAGGACTTCCCATATATAAATATTTACCTCCGGTGGCCAAAATAGGAAGTCCGGGATCTCATCCGGGACTCCGAACAACTTTCAGGTTACCGCATACTAATATCTCTACAACCCTAGCGTCACCGAACCTTAAGTGTGTAGACCCTACGGGTTCGGGAGACATGCAGACATGACCGAGACGACTCTCCGGTCAATAACCAACAGCGTGATCTAGATACTCATGTTGGCTCCCACATGTTCCACGATGATCTCACCGGATGAACCACAATGTCGAGGATTCAATCAATCCCGTATTCAATTCCCTTTGTCCAGCGGTATTGTACTTGCCCGAGATTCGATCGTCGGTATCCGATACCTTGTTCAATCTCGTTACCGACAAGTCTCTTTACTCGTTCCGTAACACATCATCCCGTGATCAACTCCTTGGTCACATTGTGCACTTTATGATGATGTCCTATCGAGTGGGCCCAGAGATACCTCTCCGTCACACGGAGTGACAGATCCCAGTCTCGATTCGTGCCAACCCAACAGACACTTTCGGAGATACCCGTAGTGCACCTTTATAGCCACCCAGTTACGTTGTGACGTTTGGCACACCCAAAGCATTCCTACGGTATCCAGGAGTTGCACAATCTCATGGTCTAAGGAAATGATACTTGACATTTAGAAAAGCTTTAGCATACGAACTACACGATCTTTGTGCTAGGCTTAGGATTGGGTCTTGTCCATCACATCATTCTCCTAATGATGTGATCCCGTTATCAACGACATCCAATGTCCATGGTCAGGAAACCGTAACCATCTATTGATCAACGAGCTAGTTAACTAGAGGCTTACTAGGGACATGGTGTTGTATATGTATCCACACATGTATCTGAGTTTCCTATCAATACAATTCTAGCATGGATAATAAACGATTATCATGAACAAGGAAATATAATAATAACCAATTTATTATTGCCTCTAGGGCATATTTCCAACAGTCTCCCACTTGCACTAGAGTCAATAATCTAGTTCACATCGCCATGTGATTAACACTCACATGTCACATCGCCATGTGACCAACATCCAACGAGTTTACTAGAGTCAATAATCTAGTTCACATCACTATGTGATTAACACTCAATGAGTTCTGGGTTTGATCATGTTATGCTTGTGAGAGAGGTTTTAGTCAACGGGTCTGCAACATTCAGATCCGTATGTACTTCGCAAATCTCTATGCTATATTTGGAGCTATTTCAAATAACTGTTCTACTTGGAGCTATTCTAAATTGTTGCTCCATTATACGTATCCGGTATCTCTACTCAGAGCTATCCGGATAGGTGTTAAGCTTGCATCGATGTAACTCTTTACGTCAAACTCTTTATCACCTCCATAACCAAGAAACATATCCTTATTCCTCTAAGGATAATTTTGACCGCTATCTGGTGATCTACTCCTAGATCACCTTTGTACCCTCTTGCCAGACATGTGGCAAGGCACACATCAGGTGCGGTAATCAGCATGGCATACCGTATAGAGCCTATGACAAAAAGCATAGGGAACGACCTTCGTCCTTCCTCTTTCTCCTGCCGTGGTCGAGCTTTAACTTCATAACTTCATACCTTACAACTCAGGCAAGAACTCCTTCTTTGACTGATCCATCTTGAACACCTTCAAGATCATGTCAAGGTATGCGCTCATTTGAAAGTACCATTAAGCGTTTTGATCTATCCTTATAGATCTTGATGCTCAATGTTCAAGTATTTTAATCCAGGTTTTCCATTGAAAAACACTTTTCAAATAACCCTATATGCTTTCCAGAAATTCTACATCATTTCTGATCAACAATATGTCAACAACATATACTCATCAGAAATTCTATAGTGCTCCCACTCACTTCTTTGGAAATACAAGTTTCTCATAAACTTTGTATAAACCCAAAAGCTTTGATCATCTCATCAAAGCGTACATTCCAACTCCGAGATGCTTACTCCAGTCCTTAGAAGGATTGCTGGAGCTTTGCATACTTGTTAGCATTTTTCAGGACAGACAAAACCTTCTGGTTGTATCACATACAACCTTTCCTCAATAAAATCGTCAAGGAAACAATATTTTGACATCGTATCTGCAAGATTTCATAAACAATGCAGTAACTGCTAACATAATTCCAACAGACTCTTAGCATCACTACGAGTGAGAAAGTCTCATCGTAGTCAACTCCTTGAACTTGTCAGAAAACATCTTAACGACAAGTCGAGCTTTCTTAATGGTGATACTTACCACCATTGTCCGTCTTTCTTTTAAAATCCATATGTACCCAACAGCCTTATGACCATCAAGCAGTTCTTCCAAAGTCTACACTTTGTTTTCATACATGGATCCTCTCTCGGATTTTATGGCCTCGAGCCAATTTTCGGAATCCAGGCCCACCATTGCTTCTCCATAGCTCATAGGTTCATTGTTGTCTAGCAACATGACTTCCAAGACAGGATTGCATACCACTCTGAAGTAGTACGCATCCTTGTCGTCCTACGAGGTTTCGTAGTGACTTGATCCGAAGTTTCATGATCACTATCATAAGCTTCAACTTCAATTGGTGTAGGTGCCACAGGAACAACTCCCTGTGCCCTACTATACACTGGTTGAAGTGACGGTTCAATAACCTCATCAAGTCTCCACCATCCTCCCACTCAATTCTTTCGAGAGAAACTTTTCCTCGAGAAAGGACCCGATTCTAGAAACAATACCTATTTCTTTCGGATCTGAGACAGGAGGTATACCCAACTGTTTTGGGTACTCCATGAAGATGCATTTATCCGCTTTGGGTTCGAGCTTATCAGCCTGAAACTTTTCACATAAGCGTTGCAGCCCCAAACTTTTAAGAAATGACAACTTAGGTTTCTCTAAACCATAGTTCATACGGTGTCATCTCATCGGAATTATGTGGTGCCCTATTTAAAGTGAATGTGGTTGTCTCTAATGCCTAACCCATAAACTATCATGGTAATTCGATAAGAGACATCATGGTATGCATCATATCCAATAGGGTGCAGTTATGATGTTCGGACACACCATCACACTATGGTGTTCCAGGCTGTATTAGTTGTGAAACAATTTCCACAATGTCTTAATTATGTGCCAAACTGGTAATTCAGATATTCATCTCTATGATCATATCATAGATATTTTATCCTCTTGTCACGACGATCTTCAACTTCACCCTGAAATTACTTGAACCTTTCAATAATTCAGACTCATGATTCATCAAGTAAATATACTTAGCATCTACTCAAATCATCTGTGAAGTAAGAATATAACGATATCCACTACATGCCTCAACACTCATTGGACTGCACACATCAAGATGTATTACTTCCAGCAAGTTGCTTTCTTGTTCCATCTTACTGAAAACGAGGCCTTTCAGTCATCTTGCTCATGTGGTATGATTTGCATGTCTCAAGTGATTCAAAATCAAGCGAGTCCAAAGATCCATCAACATGGAGCTTCTTCATGCGTTTTATACCATTGTGACTAAAATTGCAGTGCCACAAGTATGTGGTACTATCATTACTATCTTGTATCTTTTGGCATGAACATGTGTATCACTACGATCGGGATTCGATAAAGCATTCATTTTAGGTGCAAGACCATTGAAGGTATTATTCAAATAAATAAAGTAACCATTATTCTCCTTAAATGAATAACCGTATTGCGATAAACATAATCCAATCATGTCTATGCTCAACGCAAACACCAAATAACAATTATTTAGGTTTAACACCAATCCCGATGGTAAATGGAGCGTGCGATGCTTGATCACATCAACCTTGGAAACACTTCCAACACATATCATCGTCTCACCTTTGACTAGTCTCCGTTTATTCCGTAGCCTTTCATTTTGAGTTACCAACACTTAGCAACCGAACCGGTATCTAATACCCTGCTGCTACTAGGAGTACTAGTAAAGTACACATTTAATATAATGTATGTCCAATACATACTTCTTTCAACCTTGCCAGCCTTCTCATCTACCAAGTATCTAGGGTGGTTCTACTTCAGTGACTGTTCCCCTTGTTACAGAAGCACTTAGTCTCGGGCTTGGGTTCAACTTTGGGTTTCTTCACTAGAGCAGCAACTGATTTGTCATTTCATGAAGTATCCCTTTCTTGCCCTTGCCCTTCTTGAAACTAGTGGTTTTTACTAACCATCAACAATTGATGCTCCTATTTGATTTCTACTTTCGTGGTGTCGCGAATAGTTCAAGGATCATCATATCTATCCCTGATATGTTATAGTTCATCACGAAGCTCTAGTAGCTTGGTGGCAGTGACTTTGGAGAACCATCACTATCTCATCTGGAAGATCAACTCCCACTCGATTCAAGCGATTGTAGTACTCATACAATCTGAGCACATGCTCAACGATTGAGCTTTTCTCCTTAGTGTGCAGGCTTAAGAAACTTGTCAAAGGTCTCATACCTCTTGACGTGGGCACTAGCCTGAAATCCCAATTTTGGTCCTTGGAACATCTCATATGTTCTAAGATGTTTCAAAAACGTCTTTGGTGCCTCAATTCTAAACCATTTAGCATTACGCACTGAACTATCATGTAGTCATCAAAACGTGTATGTCAGATGTTCACAACATCCACAACCGACGTTCGAGGGTCAGCTCACTGAGCGGTGCATTAAGGAAATAATCCTTCTGCGCAGCAATGAGGACAATCCTCTGTTTACGGACCCAGTCTGCATAATTGCTACTATCAACTTTCAACTAAATTTTCTCTAGGTACATATCTAAAACAGTAGAACTAAAGCGTAAGCTATGACATAATTTGCAAAGTCCTTTTGACTATGTTCATGATAATTAAGTTCATCTGATTATTTAATGAACTCCCACTTAGATAGACATCCCTCTAGTCATCTAAGTGATACATGATCCGAGTCAACTAGGCCGTGTCCGATCATCACGTGAGACGGACTAGTCATCATCGGTGAACATCTTCATGTTGATCATATCTTCTATATGACTCATGTTCGACCTTTCGGTCTTCCGCGTTCCGAGGCCATGTGTGTACATGCTAGGCTCGTCAAGTCAACCTAAGTGTATTGCGTGTGTAAATCTGGCTTACACCCGTTGTATTCGAACGTCAGAATCTATCACACCCGATCATCACGTGGTGCTTCGAAACAATGAACCTTCGCAACGATGCACAGTTAGGGGGAACACTTTTCTTGAAATTATTGCGAGGGATCATCTTATTTTAGCTACCGTCGTTCTAAGCAAATAAGATGTAAAACATGATAAACATCACATGCAATCAAATAGTGACATGATATGGCCAATATCATTTTGCTCCTTTTGATCTCCATCTTCGGGGCGCCATGATCATCATCGTCACCGGCATGACGCCATGATCTCCATCATCATGATCTCCATCATCGTGTCTTCATGAAGTTGTCTCGTCATCTATTACTTCTACTACTATGGCTAACGGTTTAGCAATAAAGTAAAGTAAATACATGACGTTTATGTTGACACGCAGGTCATAAATAAATTAAGACAACTCCTATGGCTCTTGCCGGTTGTCATACTCATCGACATGCAAGTCGTGATTCCTATTACAAGAACATGATCAATCTCATATATCACATATATCATTCATCACATCCTTTTGGCCATATCACATCACACGGCATATGCTGCAAAAACAAGTTAGACGTCCTTTAATTGTTGTTGCAAATTTTTACGTGGCTGCTATAGGTTTCTTAGCAAGAACGTTTCTTACCTACGCAAAAACCACAACGTGATATGCCAATTTCTATTTACCCTTCATAATGACCCTTTTCATCGAATCCGATCCGACTAAAGTGGGAGAGACAGACACCCGCTAGCCACCTTATGCAACCAGTGCATGTCACTCGGTGGAACCTGTCTCACGTAAGTGTACGTGTAAGGTCGGTCCGGGCCGCTTCATCCCACGATGCCGCCGAATCAAGATAAGACTAGTAACGGCAAGTAAATTGACAAAATCGATGCTCACAACTACTTTGGGTTCTACTTGTGCATAGAAACTACGCATAGACCTAGCTCATGATGCCACTGTTGGGGAACGTAGCAGAATTTTAAAATTTTCTACGCATCACCAAGATCAATCTATGGAGTCATCTAGCAACGAGAGAGAGGAGTGCATCTACATACCCTTGTAGATCGCGAGCGGAAGCGTTCAAGAGAACGGGGTTGATGGAGTCGTACCCGTCGTGATCCAAATCACCGATGACCGAGCGCCGAACGGATGGCACCTCCGCATTCAACACACGTACGGTTGGGGAAGACATCTCCTCCTTCTTGATCTAGCAAGGGGGAAGGAGAGGTTGATGGAGATCCAGCAGCACGACGGCGTGGTGGTGGAAGCAGCGGGGATCTCGGCAGGGCTTCGCCAAGCTCAGCGAGAGGGAGAGGTGTTACGAGGGGAGAGGGAGGCGCCAGGGGCTAGGGTGCGGCTCCCATGCGCCTCCCCACTATATATAGGGGTGGAGGGGGCTGGTTTCTTGCCCTCCAAGTCCATTGGGGCGTTGGCAAAGGTGGGGGGAAGAAATCCCATCATTTCCCTTCCCCACCGATTGTTATCCCCACTTTTTAGGGATCTTGATCTTATCCCTTCGGGATATGATCTTATTCCTTCTAAGGGGGATCTTGGTGCGCCTTGACCAGGGGTGTGGGGCCTTGCCCCCACTACCCACGTTCATGTGGGTCCCCCCATGCAGGTGGGCCCCACTCTGGAACCTTCTAGAACCTTCCCGATACAATACCGAAAAATCCCGAACATTTTCCGGTGGCCAAAATAGGACTTCCCATATATAAATCTTTACCTCCGGACCATTCCAGAACTCCTCGTGAAGTCCGGGATCTCATCCGGGACTCCGAACAACTTTCGGGTTACCGCATACTAATATCTCTACAACCCTAGCGTCAGCGAACCTTAAGTGTGTAGACCCTACGGGTTCGGGAGACATGCAGACATGACCGAGACGACTCTCCGGTCAATAACCAACAGCGGGATCTGGATACCCATGTTGGCTCCCACATGTTCCACGATGATCTCATCGGATGAACCACGATGTCGAGGATTCAATCAATCCCGTATTCAATTCCCTTTGTCCAGCGGTATTGTACTTGCCCGAGATTCGATCGTCGGTATCCGATACCTTGTTCAATCTCGTTACCGGCAAGTCTCTTTACTCGTTCCGTAACACATCATCCCGTGATCAACTCCTTGGTCACATTGTGCACATTATGATGATGTCCTACCGAGTGGGCCCAGAGATACCTCTCCGTCACATGGAGTGACAAATCCCAGTCTCGATTCATGCCAACCCAACAGACACTTTCGGAGATACCCGTAGTGCACCTTTATAGCCACCCATTTACATTGTGACGTTTGGCACACCCAAAGCATTCCTACGATATCCGGGAGTTGCACAATCTCATGGTCTAAGGAAATGATACTTGACATTTAGAAAAGCTTTAGCATACGAACTACATGATCTTTGTGCTAGGCTTAGGATTGGGTCTTTTCCATCACATCATTCTCCTAATGATGTGATCTTGTTATCAATGACATCCAATGTCCATGGTCAGGAAACCGTAACCATCTATTGATCAACGAGCTAGTTAACTAGAGGCTTACTAGGGACATGGTGTTGTGTATGTATCCACACATGTATCTGAGTTTCCTATCAATACAATTCTAGCATGGATAATTAACGATTATCATGAACAAGGAAATATAATAATAACCAATTTATTATTGCCTCTAGGGCATATTTCCAATAGTTCTTAGATTGATGTTGCTATGACTTTGCTATGATTAATGCTTGTCACTTTGGGCCCGGGTGCCATGATTTCAGATCTGAACCATTTATGAATTCATCATTATATCCATGCTTTAGATCTGATCTTGCAAGTTATAGTCACCTACTACGGTTATGATCTGGCAACCCCGGAGTGACAACAACCGGGCCCACTCCTGGTGATGACCGTAGTTTGAGGAGTTCATGTATTCACTATGTGTTAATGCTTTGTTCCGGTTCTCTATTAAAAGGAGGCCTTAATATCTCTTAGTTTCCAATATGGACCCCGCTTCCACGGGAGGGTAGGACAAAAGATGTCATGCATGTTCTTTTAATAAAGCACGCATGACTATTTACGGAATACATGCCTACATTATATCGATGAACTAGAGCTAGTGTCGTATCGCCCTAGGTTATAACTGTCTCATGATGAATATCATCCAACAAGTCACTGATCCAATACCTACGAATTTATCCTTATTGATTTTGCTGCGTTACTACTGCTATCATCACTGTTACACTTGCTACAAATTACTGCTATCACTGTTATGGTTACCGTTACTGCTGTCACTACTATCAAAACTATCAAACTACTTTTCTACTGATCATATTGCTGCAGATAATTAATCTCTAGGTGTGGTTGAATTGAAAACTCAGTTGCTAATACCTTCAAATATTCTCTGGCTCCCTTTGTGTCGAATCTATAAATTTGGGTTGAATACTCTACCCTCGAAAACTGTTGCAATCTCCTATACTTGTGGGTTATCAAGACCTTTTTCTGGCGCCGTTGCCAGGGAGCATAGCTATATTTGTTGAGTCACTTGGGATTATTATCATATTATCACTATAAAGAATCTGAAGGATCCAAAGACTAAGATATTTCCCTCAAGGACGAGGGGAGGTAAGGAACTGCCATCCAGTTCTGCTTTAGATTCACCTTCTGTTACAAGTAAACTTGCAACACCACCACATGCTATCAATTCTGATATGTCACAAGTTATTGATGATGCTACTTCAACTATGAATGATGCTTATGATGATTCTAGTACCTTGCTTGATAATGATGATGTGCCACTTGGTGAATTTCTTGATAGACAAATTGCTAGAGTAATACAACATGATGTTGAGTCTAATGATGAGCTTGAAACTTAAACTCTTGAAACACTTGCTCGATCTATCCTTCCTAGATATGAATTGCCTAAGGTACCGGAAGGTTATGTTATGAGTGAAGAAGCAACTAGAGATATTCTTGCTTGTAATGATAGAGATGATCTAGAGAAATTACTACACAAGTATAAAGAAAAATCTCTGAATGCTAGAATCAAATGTAATCCTAAGTTTGCTACTTCACCTATTTGTATTGCTGATAAGGATTATGAATTCTCTGTCGACCCAGAGTTAATTACTTTGGTTGAATCTGATCCTTTCCATGGTTATGAAACTGAAACTGTTCTGGCACATCTTACTAAGTTGAATGACATAGCCACCCTTTTTACTCATGATGAGAAAACTCATTATTACTTTTTCTCAAATTATTTCCTTTCTCATTAAAGGGTGATGCTAAAGCTTGGTACAATACTCTTGCTCCTGGTTGTGTGCGTAGTCCCCAGAATATGGTTTATTACTTCTCTGAAAAATATTTTCCTGCTCATAAGAAACAAGCTGCCTTACAGGAAATATTTAACTTTGTGCAAACTAAAGAAGAGAGTCTCCCACAAGCTTGGGGGAGGCTTTGCCAGTTACTTAATGCTTTGCCTGATCACCCTCTTAAGAAAAATGAAATACTTGATATCTTCTATAATGGACTAACCGATGCTTCTAGGGACTTCCTAGATAGTTGTGCTGGTTGTGTTTTCAGGGAATGAACTATTGCTCAAGCTGAAGAATTATTGAATAACACATTGAAAATTAGGATGATTGGACTATTCCCGAACAACCGCCTAAACCCACTCCGAAGAAGAGGGGTATATTATATCTCAGTCCTGAAGATATGCAAGAGGCAAAGAAATCTATGAAGGAAAAAGGTATTAAAGCTGAGTATGTTAAAAATTTACCTCCTATTGAAGAAATACATGGGCTTAATACACCACCAATGCCTAAGGTGGCAGAGGTAAATTCTCTTATGAAGTTCAGTGATAATGATAACCCTCACAATATGCATCCTAGTCAATGCCTTTATGAGTTTGAAAATTATATTAGAAAACAAGATCACTTCAATGCAAACATTATGAAACAATTGAAATATAACTCCGATATGATTGCTCGCTTCAGTGGCTTGTTATTTAGAATATCAAATGATGTTAGAGGTGTTGGAAAACATGCTTATATGGTTCAAACTCAATTAGAACAAGTTGCTAAATCTCAAAGAGAATTGCTTGATGAAATGAATCATAATATGCATGACTTTGATGTTAGAGTTGCAACTAGAGGAGGTAAAATGACTCAGAAACCACTTTATCCTGAGGGACACCCTAAAAGAACTGAACAAGATTCACAAATAACCAACACTAGTGCACCTAGTCCTTCTAGAAAGAAAATGAAAAAGAAAAATGATAGGACTTTGCACACTTCTAGTGAACCTGAAATAGAGAAACCTCCTGATAATGAAAATAAAGTTTCTATCTCAGATACTGAAACTCAATCTGGTCATGAACACTCACCTAATGATAATAAAACATATAATGATGAGGTTCATTAAGACTCTCAACCAAACAATGAAAAAGAATCAGATAATGGTGTTGAGACAGAACCACCTGTTGATCTTGATAACCCACAACCTAAAAATAAAAGATATGACAAAAGAGACTTTGTTGCTAGAAAACACGATAAAGAAAGAGAACCTTGGGTTCAAAAACCCATGCCTTTTCCTCCTAAGTCAACTAAAAAGAATGATGAAGAAGAATTTGAACGTTTTGATGAAATGCCGAGGCAGTCTTTTTGCGTACTCAATTGACTGATATCTTGAAAATGCCACCTTATGCAAAGTATATGAAAGACATCATCACAAATAAGAGAAAAATACCCGAAGCTGAAATCTCCACTATGCTTGCTAATTATACTTTTAAAGATGGAATACCTAAAAAACTTGGAGATTCGGGAATACCAACTATACCTTGCTCCATCAAAAAGAATTATGTGAAAAATGCTTGGTGTGATTTAGGAGCTGGTGTTAGTGTTATGCCTTTATCTTTGTAACATCCCAAAATTCTAAATTTTGGAATGTTATAAACAAATAGATAGATTTGATTGATTGCTTGATTGATTGACTGAAAGTGAGTGAATTCGAAACTTTTTGAAAGTTAAATGAGAGGGAATAAAAGGACTTTCCCAAACTTTCATATTGGTTTTCTGATCTTCGTGAATTCAAATTCTTTTCATCACAAAACCCCAGAGAGAAGATGACATGACTTCTTCCATTTATTTAAAATGACAAGGGGTGTTGAGAATATTTGAATTTCATTTGGAAATATCCCAATTCTGAAACTTTATGTGACTCAATGATTTTCACGAGAGAAGATAAAATGACTTCTTCAAATTATATGAAATATGAGTTGGGAGTTTCAAAGAATTAAATTCAAAGCCCCTTTGAATTTATTTTCAATTTGGAATAGATCATCATGCATAATTTATTTTCTTGCATTTTGGTCGATCCTAGAAATTTCACGCAACTCAAGGACCCTTGGAGAGAGTTGGAGATTTCGTTATTTTCATATTTGAGAGTTTTCTCGAATTGAAAAGAGGATCATTTGATTTATTTATTTCATCTTCAATTATTTTCCGTTATCAAAAATATAAGAGAGGGAATAATATGACTTTCCCAAATTTAGGAAAATGAGGATTTAATAAATAGATCAACTTTTGTTTGCCGGAGTTTTATTTGCATTTTATTTGGATAGGGAAAATTGTGCGTTTTCAAAATTTGCTTTTTAGGTCCGGAGAAAAGTTCATTTTGTTCGGCTCATTTTTAGGAGTCGGGGAAAATTTACTTTATTAATTTTGGAGTTCGTTTAGATTTTCTTTTATTTATTTTTCTGCGCGCGAGACCGTAAAAAAAAAAAATCCGCAGCGCATTGGGCCAAAGGCCCAAGCCGCCAAGCCACCGAGCCAGCCAGGCCAGAGGCCATCGCGCGCCACGCCCAGGGAGGAGCCGCACCAGGCGCAAGGCGCCAGGGAGCCGCCATCCTTTGTGGATTCCTAGTAGGATTCATCTACTTCCGTATCTATTTCTAGATCTTTTCCTCTTGTTTCCTAATTCTAATCTATTTCTTGTCCCCTACCCCCAGCAAAACCCTCCCCTCCCCAATATAAATACCCAAGCACCCCCCCTCTAAACACATCAAACCAACACCTCTCCTCTCCTCTCCGCCGCCCCACGCC
>NC_041382.1:628484857-628498150 GCF_002162155.2 Triticum dicoccoides
TTACAAATGCAAGGAGTCAGGGCACTACCTCAGCAATTGCCCACAAATGGAGCCAAGGACCCAACTAGGCTATATAATCACAAGGAAACCTCGAAACTTGCCCGAAGTAATATGTTTCTGTTGTAATGGAGCAGGGCACTTTGCTAGAGAATGCCCCAAGGAGAAGGAAACTTGTGCTAGATAGTTGAGTTTGCAACAAAAGAAATGGAGTAGTGGTAGTAAGAACATTTTCTTTTAATATAGAGGTATTGAGTTGAGGCATGTAATGATTTGAGAATTAATAAAGTTAGCCTCGTTGGTATTGATATGGATTCTATGAGTTGTTACTCTATGAAGAAGGATTTTGACCATTTTGAGGATATGAGAAATATGGTCTATGGAAGATTTGTGCATTTTAAGGGTGGTAGTACCCTGTAAGAACCGTTGACCCCTGGAAAAGATAAGGATACTCCACTGAGTGGATTTCAGACAAAATGAATATGAGTTTTGTCTCGGTATGTGTGATACCCAAGAGTATGTGGGATGAAGTTGGAGACCGACAGTTGTTTGGACCAAAGGTGATCAAAGGAGTCAAAATAGAATGTTAAGTTTATTCGAAATCGACTGAAGGTAGCTCCGTCCAGGTAGAAGAGTTATGTAGACTCACAAACTCAAGGAGGTAGTCTATGAAATTGGAGATAGAGCATGTCTTCGTGTGACCCCTCTGCGAGGAGTTAAACGGATGGGAGTTAAGGGACAGTTAGCCCCGAGATTTGTAGGACCATACCGAGTTTTGGAGTGTATGAGGGAAGTGGCCTACAAGTTGAGTTACCCGAAGGACTGTCAGGAGTTCAAGACGTGTTTCACGGTTCCCAGTTGAAGAAGTGCCATGCAGAGATGGCCAATATTCCCTTGTAAGGACGCTTGACCGCAGAAAGGATAATGATGTTCTACGAAGTGAATATGGACTTCATAAGTATAAGTTTTTATCTTGGTATGTGGGAAAATCCCACGAGGATGAAGAGATAAATTACTATTGGATATAACGGAGGTATGATGTTGGTAATATGGAGCAATGGAAACTCCATGATGAGTCTGAGTAATCATGTCCTAGTTTGGTGCCAATAGAAGGAAGGAAGACAGTACAATTGGATGGATTTAAGAATACTAGGAAGTTGGAAGTTGGAATAATGAACAGTTGCCCGATGATAAGTTCAAGGACTACAAGTGATGATATGGGCCATAACCCACAGGCCCCAGGACCTGCCAAGAAGCAAGCACACTCTTGCTGAAGGAAAAACCCTGGAAGAAGTTACGACTTGTATCAACCGACGATTTTATAGGAGTTTACGCAAAACCTGAGAGTTGTTAAGTAACGATAGATGTTTGTTTGGCTTGCAGAATCAATGGATTTTTCGAACTTGGTTCGTCGACAAGAAGAATTCTGCAATGCTTGTGAGGATGACCGAGTGTTAGAATGCGAGATTCGCTAAACCATGTACAAGGAAATGATTTGGGTGCGGGATGGATTGATCACCATACCGACTTACTCTTATTATTCGCTTTGCTATATGGGATGGTAAATCTGAGTGACTTACCTATAGTGGAGAGACGACGATCAAAACCTTGTTTGAACCTTAGAAAGGTATAGGTATTTTTTTTCCCTTGTACACGGCAGTTGTTGCCAACCGTAGGTTATACGGTGAGGTTCAACCCAGACCCTTTCCTGCAGGAGAACCATAAATTGTTGACCACCACGAGATATCGATAGTTGTTTAGCATTGGCGTCAGACCCGTCAGCTATGAAGACCCAGTTTCGGGATAACCTTACCAAGATGAAAGGACAAAGGAATTGAGGAAAAGGTTATGCCACTACCGAAAGAGCCCAGAGAAGGGATTATCCTTAATATCTGAGAAGACTGACACTGTCAACGATAAGTATGGAGTATATGAGTTTTGATGGAACCGTAACAATGTTTCTAAGGGTGGTAGCACCCGAGACCTCGGAGATGATCGATGGACTTTGAGAAGACCCCAAACCCTAACCTATTTCTTTCTAGCCTCTCCGAATCTCGAGGACGAGACTCATTTTAAGGGTGGTAGTTTGTAACATCCCAAAATTCTAAATTTTGGAATGTTATAAACAAATAGATAGATTTGATTGATTGCTTGATTGATTGACTGAAAGTGAGTGAATTCGAAACTTTTTGAAAGTTAAATGAGAGGGAATAAAAGGACTTTCCCAAACTTTCATATTGGTTTTCTGATCTTCGTGAATTCAAATTCTTTTCATCACAAAACCCCGGAGAGAAGATGACATGACTTCTTCCATTTATTTAAAATGACAAGGGGTGTTGAGAATATTTGAATTTCATTTGGAAATATCCCAATTCTGAAACTTTATGCGACTCAATGATTTTCACGAGAGAAGATAAAATGACTTCTTCAAATTATATGAAATATGAGTTGGGAGTTTCAAAGAATTAAATTAAAAGCCCCTTTGAATTTATTTTCAATTTGGAATAGATCATCATGCATAATTTATTTTCTTGCATTTTGGTCGATCCTAGAAATTTCACGCAACTCAAGGACCCTTGGAGAGAGTTGGAGATTTCGTTATTTTCATATTTGAGAGTTTTCTCGAATTGAAAAGAGGATCATTTGATTTATTTATTTCATCTTCAATTATTTTCCGTTATCAAAAATATAAGAGAGGGAATAATATGACTTTCCCAAATTTAGGAAAATGAAGATTTAATAAATAGATCAACTTTTGTTTGCCGGAGTTTTATTTGCATTTTATTCGGATAGGGAAAATTGTGCGTTTTCAAAATTTGCTTTTTAGGTCCGGAGAAAAGTTCATTTTGTTCGGCTCATTTTTAGGAGTCGGGGAAAATTTACTTTATTAATTTTGGAGTTCGTTTAGATTTTCTTTTATTTATTTTTCTGCGCGCGAGACCGTTTAAAAAAAAAAATCCGCAGCGCATTGGGCCAAAGGCCCAAGCCACTAGCCGCCGGCCGGCCAAGAGGCCATAGCGCGCGTGCACCAGGGAGCCGCCGCTTCTTGCTTTCCTAGTCTTAGTAGGACTCTTGTCCTATGTTCGTTTATTCCGTATCTATTTCTAGATCTTTTCCTTTTGTTTCCTAATCCTAGTCTATTTCTTGTCCCCTACCCCAAGCAAAACCCTCCCCTCCCCAATATAAATACCCAAGCACCCCCCCTCTAAACACATCAAACCAACACCTCTCCTCTCCTCTCCGCCGCCCCACGCCGCGCCGCCACACCCACGCCGCGCCGCCGCACCACCCAAGCCGCGCCTCACCCCGCGCCTCTCACCCGCGCCGCCGCCCTTGTGCATCGCCGCCGCGTCAACGCCGCCCAACCCCGCGCCCTAGTGCCGCCACCGCCACCATGCGTCACCGCGCCGCCGCCGCCCTGCGTCAACGCCGCCGTCGCCGCCGTTCGCCGGAGGTACCGCGCCGCGTCTCTTCTTTCCCTCGGTTCGGTTTTTCTTATAAACCGTTCCGATTCTTTTCTTCTCTACCGATTCGTTTTCTTTCCGATTTTTCGCTAAACCGTTCCGGTGTTCTAGATCGGTTTTTCGTTTCGATCTCTTTTCCGAAAACCCTAGATTGGTTTTCGTTCTTCTTTCGGACCGTTCGTCTCAACGAACGTGATCACCGATTATTTCCCGGTTAACGACGTCTGTTCGTATAACCGTTCTTCTTTTTCTTCTCATCGGATTTATTCCGCGATCGCGATCTCAGATCCGATCTTCGTTCTAGTTTATCTTCTCGCTCGTTTATCGAAATCAGGTGATTCAAGCGCCTGGAGTTTCATCTCGAAACCGCCGTTCCGTCTAATCAACTTGAACAAGCTTTTGCTACAGTAAAATTTTGACCTAGATTCAACTTGCTAGAACCGAGTTGTTTTCTTCCGCCGTTTGTTTTTCGTCGTTTGTTCGGCTCGTTCTTTCTTTGCAACCGGAGTTCTTAAGTTGAACTTTCTGGTTCGTTCTCTTGTTTGATTTTTCCCTGTGCATTAGATGAGTACTTATTGTGTGGTTACTATTGCTTGCCTACGATAGATTGACCGGAGTATGACGATTAGATCTACCAAGAGTTTTGAGTGCGAATCATCTTCATCAACATTGCAGGCAAGTAACACTTGATCATATCTTTCCTACTACCCAGTTTTATCGCATTAGATCAAACCCTCAAACACTTGCATTGCTAGGATCTAATTAAATTGTGGGATGGGAAGTAGAAGAGGTAGTACCTATTACCTGTTACTTATGAAACCTTGGGAGTTACTTCTACGTTTGCTTATTATGCTATGCTATGCTAGTAGACGTGGATTGGGTGAGTGATATCCATGACAGATGTGAGATTGATAATTTTAATGGTTTATCTAAGGTGGCAACTTAAACACACATCTGGGTGGATTGAGGCACCTGATGTCTATCAGGACTTGCCTGTTTTTATTTTGGACCGCCACCCAGGCTCAAAGGGATCATAAGATTTTTCATGCTAGAAACTTCCGTGTGCAGCCACATGCTACTATGGGCTCTAGCATAGTTGACTAAGTTGTGCGAACTCTTACGGGGTAGACTAGCAGATGTAGGGGATGTAGGTGTACCGGTTTACCCCACATGTAAGGTGCTAGCGCTTCTGAAAGACTATGTCTCGGTCATCCGTCTTCTCAAACACCATGTAGTGCGAGAAACCAAATGGAGGCGATCGAGTCTTGTGGGAAAAGTGCGCAAACCTCTGCAGAGTAACAAACTAATCATGATTAGCCGTGTCCCCGGTTATGGACATTTTGAGTATCTAGTTCTTGGATTATCCTGTTGATCTCAACACGTTACTTATTATAATTTGTTTGGGTTTAATGAGTACTTTTAATTGGGATTGAGGATGCTGTCAACCATTCTCAATGTTTAACAACCACCATGATAGTTAAATAAATTTTATTCCTTTGATGTAGGGAAAAATTGGCTTTTCGCAAAAACTGAAATCATAGAGCTTTCCACCAGCCATATATGCATGTAGTATAGCCTATTCTTTCGTTACTCTCTATGTGTTACATTGCCAGCATATTCCATGTGCTGACCCGTTTTCGGGCTGCAACTTTTCATGTTGCAGACTTTTCAGACGACGAGTAAGTGGTACGTTAGGGTTACGATTTCCTATACTCAACTTTGCCGTTGGTGTTGATGGGAATCCACAACCTTGTTGCTTCCGCTATATTTTGGATTGAGGTAATAGTTTTTACGTTACTTTATACATGTGATTTACCTCTGTTATAAATCCTTCGAGTACTGTGTGTGTCAGCATACCGATCCAGGGATGACACGAAAGCACAGAGACTTGATCCATTCGGGTCGGGTCGCTACAATCTTTATATAAAAGACTTGACTTGAATAAAATCACACCTATTGAAATATCTTTGCAAATGGCTGACAAACCAACTACCATACCTATCGGTATCTGTGAGGATGTGCCCGTTGTTGTTGCTAATGTTACTATTTTGACTTACTTTATTATACTTGAGATGCCCGAGGACGACACCATGTCGATTATCCTTGGTAGACCCTTCTTGAATACTACATGAGATGTTATTGATTGCAATAAAAGTAAGGTCACTTTTCATATTAATGGTAATGAGCATACGGTGCACTTTTTGAAGAAATAATTCTAAGTGAATGGTTTTAATTTTATTGAAAAATCTCCGATAATCACTATTGGAAGTTTTCAAATACCTCTACCTACTGTCAAAAAGAAATACGAAATGCTTATTGTTGGGGAAATGCATATCCCCATTGAGGTAACTTAGTGATTTACAAAAGTTCTTCGGTTTCATGCTAATCGAAAGTGGCTATTAATAAGACTTGATCAACCTTATTAATGAATCATTTTTGAATGATATGAAGTTGATGAATTCAGTAAGCACTACTTGAAGGAAATATGCCCTAGAGGCAATAATAAAGTTGTTATTGTATTTCCTTATATCATGATAAATGTTTATTATTCATTCTAGAATTGTATTAACCAGAAACTTAGTACATGTGTGAATACATAGACAAATAGAGTGTCACTAGTTTGCGTCTACTTGACTAGCTTGTTGAATCAATGATGGTTATGTTTCCTAACCATAGACATGAGTTGTCATTTGATTAATGGGATCACATCATTAGAGAATGATGTGATTGACTTGACCCATCCGTTAGCTTAGCACGATGATCGTTTAGTTTGTTGCTATTGCTTTCTCCATAACTATACATGTTCCTATGACTATGAGATCATGCAACTCCCGAATACCGGAGGAACACTTTGTGTGCTACCAAACATCACAACGTAACTGGGTGATTATAAAGGTGCTCTACATGTGTCTCCGATGGTGTTTGTTGAGTTGGCATGGATCAATATTAGGATTTGTCACTCCGATTGTCGAAGAGGTATCTCTGGGCCCTCTCGGTAATGTACATCACTATAAGCCTTGCAAGAAATGTAGCTAATGAGTTAGTTATGGGATGTAGCATTACAGAATGAGTAAAGTGACTTACCAGTAATGAGATTGACCTAGGTATTGGGATACCGACGATCGAATCTCGGGAAAGTAACATATCGATGACAAAGAAAACAATGTATATCATTATGCGGTTTGACCGATAAAGATCTTCGTAGAATATGTAGTAACCAATATGAGCATCCAGGTTCCACTATTGATTATTGACCGGAGACATGTCTCGGTCATGTCTACATAGTTCTCGAACCCGTAGGGTCCGCACGCTTAACGTTCGGTGACGATCGATATTACAAGTTTATGTGTTTTGATGTACCAAAGGTAGTTCGGAGTCCCGGATTTGATCACGGACATGACGAGGAGTCTCGAAATGATTGATACATAAAGATCGATATATTGGAAGCCTATGTTTGGACATCGGAATGGTTCCTGATGAGTTCGGGCATTTTCCGGAGTACCGGGAGGTTACCGGAACCCCCCGGGGAGTATATGGGCCTTTTTCGGCCTTAGTGTAAAATAGGAGAGGGAAGGAAAAGGTGGGAGGCGCGCCCCCTCGCCCAATCTGAATTGGGAGGGGCCGGCCCCCCTTTCCTTTCTCCTCTCCTCCCCTTCCTTCTCTCCTACTCCTACTACATCGAAGTGGGGAATCCTACTCCCGGTGGGAGTAGGACTCCCCTAGGGCGCGCCATAGAGAGGGCCGGCCCCTCCCCTCCTCCACTCCTTTATATTCGGGGGAGGGGAGCACCCCATAGATATACACAAGTTGATCATTGATCTTTTAGTCGTGTGCGGTGCCCCCCAAAACCATAATCCACCTCGGTAATATCGTAGCGGTGCTTAGGCGAAGCCCTGTTTCGGTAGCAAGATCATCACCGTCATCACGCCGTCGTGCTGATGAAACTCTCCCTCGAAGCTCTACTGGATCGTGAGTTCGCGGGACGTCACCGAGTTGAACGTGTGCAGATCAGGGAGGTGCCATACTTTCGGTACTAGGATTGGTCGATCGTGAAGACGTACAACTACATCAACCTCGTTGTCATAACTCTTTCGCTTATGGTCTACAAGGGTACGTAGACAATACTCTCCCCTCTCGTTGCTATGCATCACCATGATCTTGCATGTGCGTAGGATTTTTTTTTGAAATTACTACATTCCCCAACAGTGGCATCCGAGCCAGGTTTATGCGTAGATGTTATATGCACGAGTAGAACACAAAGGAGTTGTGGGCATGGGTATATACATATTTCTTGCTGCCACTAGTTGATTCTTGATTCAGAGACATTGTTGGATGAAGCGGCCTAGACCGACATTACGCGTACACTTACGCGAGACTGGTTCTACCGACGTGCTTCGCACACAGGTGGCTAGTGGGTGTCTGTTTCTCCAGCTTTAGTTGAACCTGATTCAATAAACATGGTTCTTTCTGAAGATCAAAAAGCAATCACTATACCGCGTTGTGGTTTTTGATGCGTAGGTAAGAATGGTTCTTGCTCAGCCCGTAGCAGCCACGTAAAACTTGCAACAACAAAGTAGAGGACGTCTAAATTGTTTTTGCAGGGCATGTTGTGATGTGATATGGTCTAGACATGATGCTAAATTTTATTGTATGAGATGATCATGTTTTGTAACACAGTTATCGGCAACTTGCAGGAGCCATATGGTTGTTGCTTTATTGTATGAAACGCAATCGCCATGTAATTGCTTTACTTTATCACTAAGAGGTAGCGATAGTCGTCGAAGCAATAGTTGGCGAGACGATAACGATGCTTCGATGGAGATCAAGGTGTCAAGCAGGTGATGATGGTGATCATGACGGTGCTTTGGATATGCAGATCAAAGGCACAAGATGATGATGACCATATCATATCACTTATATTGATTGCATGTGATGTTTATCCTTTATGCATCTTATTTTGCTTAGTTCAACGGTAGCATTATAAGATGATCTCTCACTAAATTTCAAGGTATAAGTGTTCTCCGTGAGTATGCACCGTTGCTACAGTTCGTCGTGCCGAGACACCACGTGATGATCGGGTGTGATAAGATCTACGTTCACATACAACGGGTGCAAGCCAGTTTTGCACACACGGAATACTCGGGTTAAACTTGACGAGCCTAGCATATGTAGATATGGCCTCGGAACACTGGAGACCAAAAGGTCGAGCGTGAATCATGTAGTAGATATGATCAACATAGTGATGTTCACCATTGAAAACTACTCCATCTCACGTGATGATCGGACATGGTTTAGTTGATACGGATCATGTGATCACTTAGATGATTAGAGAGATGTCTATCCAAGTGGGAGTTCTTAAGTAATTTGATTAATTGAACTTTAATTTATTATCAACTTAGTACCTGATAGTATTTTGCATGTCTATGTTGTTGTAGATAGATGGCCCGTGTTGGTGTTCCGTTGAATTTTAATGCATTCCTAGGGAAAGATAAGTTGAAAGATGATGGTAGAAACTACACGGACTGGGTCCGTAAATTGAGGATTATCCTCATTCTGCATAGAAGAATTACGTCCTGGAAGCACCGCTAGGTGACAAACCCACTGCAGGAGCAACGCCAGATGCTATAAACACCTGGCAGAGCAAAGCTGCTGACTACTCAATAGTTCAGTGTGCCATGCTTTACGGCTTAGAACTGGGACTTCAGTGATGTTTTGAACGTCTTGGAGCATATGAGATCTTCCAGGAGTTGAAGTTAATATTTCAAGCAAATGCCCGGATTGAGAGATATGAAGTCTCCAATAAGTTCTACATCTGCAAGATGGAGGAGAATAGTTCTGTCGGTGAACATATACTTATAATGTCTGGGTACCACAACCACTTGACTCAACTGGGAGTTAATCTTCCTAATGATAGTGTCATTGACAGAGTTCTTCAATGACTGCCACCAAGCTACAAGAGCTTCGTGATGAACTATAATATGCAAGGGATGGATAAGACGATCCCTGAGCTCGTCGCAATGCTAAAGGCTATGGAGGTAGAAATCAAGAAGGAGCATCAAGTGTTGATGGTCAACAAGACCACCAGTTTCAAGAAAAATGGTAAAGGAAGACGGGGAACTTCAATAAGAACATCAAGCCAATTGCTGCTCAAGTGAAGAAACCCAAGTCTGGTCCTAAGCCTGAGACTGAGTGCTTCTACTGCAAAGGAACTGGTCACTAGAAGCGGAACTGCCCCAAGTATTTGTGACACCCCAAAATTTTGGCCTTGTTTTAATAAATTAAAATTTTGCCAGGAATTAAAACTTTGGATTTCTGAGCTCCATTTTGATTTTTAAATCATTTCCTTCCCTGTTATGATGAGTTTTTCCCAAAGAGAAAACTTTTCAAATGTGTTATTGGACTTGTTTAACCTCTCAAGAAAAACTTTCCTTTTATCAGTGTAACTAATTAAATAATTAAGTTGCTTGATCTTTACTTTCTTGAAAATAATTTTTCAAGGTTAAATGGCCATTTTGAACTACAATCATTTGATAAATTCTCTTAAAATTCCAACCAAAATTTGGAGATGTCATGTGATGTTTTTAAATCACTGTTGTGCAGCAATATATTTCATTCATGTAATATTTTGAGCCCTACACTCAATTTTTCTTCTCTGGTCCAGAGTGCATTTTGCACTACAACTCCTTTAAATAATTCTTCCTGGCCTCCACCAAAATTATGGGATATTGGTAATAGCCTATGATTCCACATTATGCAAAAACCTAGTGCTGTTCTTTGAAAATTTTGAGTGAATCAACCTCATTTCCATTCTGGACCAACTTGATGATTTGTACAGCAACCACCATTTTAGTTGCTCCTATATCCATGATTATTTCTCCTACTGGTAGTTCCCCTTGCCAAACCCTTAAGTCCAGGAGAGTGGACACATTGGATGATTCTTAGTGTTTGCAACAATGCCATTTGCTTTCTGTCCAGAATTGAAGTTTTGTTAAACTTACTCTAGCAAGTTTCTGCTTTTGGCCAACTAACCTCACCACTCTCTCTTGCATCTAAAGAGACCCCCATCTGGAGTTTTTGACCACTCCAAGACCTGCCAAAGTGCCCTTAGCATTTTGGTCAAACACCTTATGGGCATGATCAGTTTTGGCATGATTATAAGTTTGTGTGATGAACTTGTCCATCTGTCCAAACCATGTTGTCTAGTAGCCTACTAATGGTCTCCAGCCCAGACCTGTGGATTTGCACTTGATCCCTAGCAGTCTTGGCCACCCTGGCATTTCATCATACACCTTCTGTGCGTGCACTGGACGCGCCCAGAGCGCGCCAAATGCAGCCACGCGCACCGAGCCGACACACTGGCCCCCACGGTTTTGGCCCACACTGCAGAGCCTCGCCACACACTCTCTTTCTCACCGGTACGCGCCAAGCCGCCCCTTGCCACGCCCGACAAGCCAAGAGCTAGCCGCCGCCGCCGCCGACAGCCTCTGCCCATGTCGGCGCCGCCAAAGCCACCTCCGCTCGCCAGCTCGCCCCTGGAGCAGTGCCCACTCGTCCGCTAGCTCCTGCCGTCATCCCCAGCCACGCCACGTTGCCCTGCAAGCTACAGGGAGGCGGTTCGCCGGAGAGCTTATCCGGCCGCCGCGGAACCGACCTCGACGAGCTATAAAAAGAGGCCCCCGAGCCTCCCCGAGCACACAGGAAGCATTAGAATGCTCCCCTAGTCCTCCCATGGCAGCCAATCGACCCGGGGGAGGTCTTCTTCCCCACCTCCGGCAACTGCAGCCGCCACCACTGCCCCGGCCAATTCGGCACCACCAGGGCCTCCCACTCTCCATTCTCTCCACCAAGAACCCCCTCATCCTCCCGTAAACCATTCCCGCTACTCGATTTTGATCGAGGACCACCGTAGCCCCAAAACCACTCTGCTCCCGAAGCTCTCCGTCCGCCGCGAAGCTCACCGCCGACGACCCCGTCCACTTCTGAGGCCGTAACACCCACCGGCGGGACCGCCTCGACCAACCTGAACTCGTGGATGACTTCGGTTTCTCGAACAGAGCCGTCAATCGCCGGCGGCGATCGCCGGAGTCCCGCCTCCGCTCGGGACAGAGAAAGAGGAGGGAGAAGACTGGTCAAACCTGACCAGTGGGCCCACTGGACCCACTGTCAGCGACCCCGTGTCTGTCCACGTGGTTAAGTGGAGGCGTAAAGCCCCAAGTACGCCTCCTCTGCACCGAAAGCGTATTTCTATCTGAAACGTTTTCTTTTCTGTTTTATTTTAAATAACAGATTTTGACCACAACTTTGACTGGCTATAACTTTTTAAATATAACTCCAAATGAGTTGATTCTTTTTCCTACCTTCCCCAAATTTGGTCTAGTTTATTTTAAGATTTATTTGAAAATTTTTCAAACAACTTTTTGTACTATTTTTGAAATGTGTGTTAATTCAAATATATTTTTAAATAGGATTTTGGGGAGAGAGAAGAAACTTTCAAAAGTTTTGGAGAGCACCCCACCCCTCCACAACATTGAAGGCAATCATTCTGAATCCCGGCATAATATTTTTGGTGTTATCGTGGATACATTATAACACCACCGCATTTTCGAAGGACTCATTATTTCATGTGGTATGATCATATGCATGAGTGCATATTAATGATTTCTAGGCTGTTGGAAATGAACACACTTGTGATAATATTCACCCTCATGTGCCTTGCATGCATACCGGCAGGAACCCGGGAAAACCCCTGCCTTGGGGAGGCATGCGTTTGTCGCCGGTCTCCGTCGGGACGGTTATGTCTGGTATAGCATGGTAAGGTGATATGAGAGGTGACTCTGTTGGATGAAATATATTCGTTATACTAACCATGCAGGGAATACTTAAACCTCCTGAGTCGACCGTAGATCGAGTCTTGTGCCAGTAACCCCCATACTTGTTTCGTGCTACCACTCGTCTCTACAGCAAGTAGAGTACGGTTCAGTAAGTTGTCAACCTCTTTCAAGCACACACCGTACAGAGAGGCCATGGTGGAAGGTACCGGTTGTAGCTGGTAGGCAAGCCACCTGGTCCGGGGGCATGGGTGTTTCCGGTTGGGACCAAGAGGGGAGGCCACCCCTTAGAGCGCGCGATATAAATTTGATCCCATGCTACGCGAGGTTGTAGCCTCCCCACTTAGAGTTGCTTAACAGGTGTCGTGGGTGATTCCAGACACGTGTGAGTTAAGCTGGTGTGTGCAAGTTAGGTGTGTTTTCAACAAAAAGACCGTAGACGGAATTAGTCCCGATGGACTAAAGAAATCCGTTACTCGTGGGTAAAGAGTACATCCTCTGCAGAGATTAAATCTATTCGAATAGCCGTGTCCATGGTTAAGGATTACAGTCTGGGATGGGTCAGGTGTCAGTCTTAGTGTCGGTCTTCGGAGGTGAAACTGTTAACCAGAAATGGAATTACTACTCGTGACTTGTGATAACTATGATTATTATTATTGATGACTAACCCGTGATATTATTGTTAATATCGAGTATCTCAAGGATGGTTCTACCTCCGGGATATTCACTATGATTGTTTCTTTTAAAGCCCTTTATGTGGTGTCGCTCAGACGCCCGACTGGGGCATTTCTTTTAAAGCCCTTTATGTGGTGTCGCTCAGACGCCCGACTGTGGCATTTCTTTTAAAGCCCTTTATGTGGTGTCGCTCAGACGCCCGACTGTGGCATTTCTTTTAAAGCCCTTTATGTGGTGTCACTCAGACGCCCGACTGTGGCATTTCTTTTAAAGCCCTTTATGTGGTGTCGCTCAGACGCCCGACTGTGGCATTTCTTTTAAAGCCCTTT
>NC_041382.1:628498160-628523644 GCF_002162155.2 Triticum dicoccoides
TGGTGTCACTCAGACGCCCGACTGTGGCATTTTTGTAAGCCCTTTATGTGGTGTCGCTCAGACGCCCGACTGTGGCATTTTTTTAAGCCCTTTATGTGGTGTCGCTCAGACGCCCGACTGTGGCATTGCTTGTTATTTGTTTTTTCATAAATTTTAATACTACCATGTTATTGCATTTTTATAACTTGCTTGCACACATCAGAGTTTCATTTATCGTTTGTGACTGACGTCATGAGCATAGAATATTTTTAGCACATCATTGTTATATTATACCTGTGTTCATGATGTTTGCGAGTACATTCAAAGTACTCACTGGCTTGTCCCTGGCTATTGTCTTGGCCAGATTTTTCTTGCTCGGAGAGGAACGACGCGATGCCAGCCCCGGAACCCACACAATGGAGATAGCAGCCTCGCGAAGATAGGAGTTAACCTGGTCAGCTGTTCCCGTGGGAAATGGAGTCCCATAGACATTGATGTTTCACAAACCGCTTCCGCCATCAACCACTAGAAACCATTTGTTGTACTCTCAGGCCAGAATGGTCTTGTACTACATATGTTGTATTCTGCTTGGAATTTCTGTATCCAGTTGGAGCCTCATCAGCTAACAGTAATCCTGGGGCTGATGAGCACGACGGTCTTTTCTGGAAATTTATTACCCGGAAAAACCGGTCGTGGCAGACTTGGTATCAGAGCCAGGCTGACCATTGGCTAATCCTATCTTAGCTAGGTCGATAAACTTAGGCAAACCAACCCACTAGACCTTAGCCAAATTCCAGCCAAGCTTCTCGTGCAAGATAGCCACACAGTGACCTAACACCTTTTGGCAGTCGGTGCCCAACCTATCAACCTAACCTGTCACTCATGCGTCAGTGACCGGCCCCTAAATAGTCCTTTCCCACAAGCGTGTGAAGGAAGACTCCGCCCCCTTTTTCCTATAAAAAGGGCACGCTAGTCCCAACACACACCGCACAGCCGCTATCCCAAACCGAGCCACAATGCCTGGACCTATAGTGCACAACGAAACCACAACAACCAACCTTGGAGGTTTTGTGACCATCCTCGCAAACCTCACCCGTCGTGCCTACGCGTTAGAAGAGCCACCAGAATATGTTGTGTATCAAGGACCCATGAGCGGTCAAGACCATCAATTCTGGGCCACTGTGCACATCTACGGTAGGGGTCTAGCACCCGAGCGCCCCTACAGGTTCACTGGAAGGACAACTTCCTTTGAGCCGCAAGCCATCCAGCTAGCCGCTCGAGAGGCTATAGTTCATCTCAGGCACTTGTCGCCCAGAGTTAACTGTCGCTCGTTCCACTACTACCCCAGACGTGAAGGGTATGGTAGACCACCCCAAGTTGCCAACGGAGATCACGAGACGGACCCCGCATTGTTGCACCTAGTGCGCTATGTAAGTGCACTAGAGGCACTGTTCGACCAGATCACTATTGATTTAATCGCAGCTCGTGGAGAGCTTGTTCGTCGAGCCCCGGCGAGAGGAGAAAACGAGCCCAACGCCGACAACCCAGTTGTGCTGTTTGGACAACCGATCGAGACCCCGAGATCTGCCCCAGCCATCGGCCAAGGTGCTGCGATAACCCCAGAAGTGATTCGTCGCATATTGGGAGCACACTCCAACGGAGTTGTGGCCAACCATCCCCGCGATGGTCATCATCACTACCCCGACCCTGCAGTTCCTCCGCCATCTCCGACTAATCCCGGCAGAGAGACACGTGGAGAAACCTCGACATCCACCAGCCACGCCCGTTTAGACATGAACGAGGTAGACTAAGCCGTATGAGTAGCACCGAGTTTTCAGTGTATCCTCACCTTGTAATCGTGCAACCGTGTATATTAACGCAGCCTGTCATTGTGCCTCTGTTTTATTAGTAGCCTTGCATATTTGGTCAGCGCATATCTGCATATTTTTCCGGGCACAACTACCAAAACCAACCCGACGACAACCACAGTAACACGTCTCTTTATGAGATATGTGTATCTCTGACACTGACCCGACCTTTGGAGCTAAGCTGGCAAATTTATTACCTTTCACCACGGTAAAACGAATCCAGCTCCATTGCTATATAAAGGCCACCTTGTGACCTTACCCAGCAACCCTCACCTTGTGCACCACGCTCACCCTTTTTCCTGTCATGCCGAGCCCCAACATTCATCTGAGAACCCCAGATGCAACCCCAGGTAGCTTTGTCAAAATATTGTGGGATTTTACCCGCAGTACCATGGGTTCTACCCAGCCACCTCAGTACGAGCTGTTCAAATCAAGGATCACCCCATCCACCTCGGAATATTGGGCGGCAGTACACATCCCTCCCGTAGACTCCAACCAAGATCCAACAGAAGTTTCCTTCGTGGGGAAATCTATGCCAACCCCACACCTGGCCATAGAAGCTGCTGCGAAAGAAGCGATTGCTCGTCTTCGATCCGCAGTACCCTATGCCCGCGAACGAGGATATTATTACTTTCCGAGCCGTGCAGCACCCGGAGAAGTAACATCTTTTCCCGATGGACGTATTGAGAGAGACCCAGTTCTGGCCAACCTTATCCAGTACATCATTGCTCAAGAGCATTTGAACCAGCGAGTGATGGATTATCTCCCGAGCCTCGCAGATTTAAATCCTCAGATTGCCATCGGCAGACTACTGAGACCCGACACGAAGAGACGCATACATCGACTGGTCAATCCACTGCCTCCGATAGAAGAAGAGTGCATTCCTTTACCAGAGACATTTTATCAGGACCCCGTCCAGTTACCGTTTTTAGTTTAGACGTCACTACTGTATTTGTTCTTTGCAACATTTATTTATGTGTGTGACTTATGCGTGATACCCTGAGTTTGTACGACGAGTCAATTATTTGGCTTCTACTAATGTGTGTAGTTTCTGTTGTGGTTTATGCTCCTTTAAATTAACTGTTTTTCCCTCGCAAAATCCTGGAGTGAGATTTCTTTTCCCTGAGTTGCTACACCTGCCCCTTCTCACGACATGGATTAATTAATTTCACACAGCACCACGCAGCAGACTCACAACCATAATCATTCAGACACATACACTGTTTGCAAAACTTTGCAACGGCGTTACATCTAGCTAATCACCCCCCTAACAACAGTTAGCACCCGACACACCTCCATCTACTCCAAATGATCACCGCCACCGCGGAGAGCCAACACCCGAGCCGCAGCGTCGCAATACTCGTCGAAGATCATCGCGCACAGGAGCACAGAGAGCCCCAGCAGTGTCGCCAGCCCTCCGCATATCAGGATCACAAACCAATCCGGCATCGCCTCCGCCATTAGAGCCTCGCCCGAGCTTTGGTAAGCAGTAATGGAGGGAGGAGGAGGAGAATTGAGGCCAGGTGCGAGGAAGAAGAGAGAGGCACCCCGGCCGTTTTTATAGCTCGAGCTCGGTGTACGGTGGGCAAAGTCCACCAACGCCGCTCGTCGCCGATCGCCGGTGTTCGGAGTCGAATCCGCGAGCAGTGCCGACAGGGCACTAGCCCGCGAGGTGAGTGCACGCTGCACCGGCAGCTAGCACGCCGCGCACTACCACGGTACGGCCTAGATGCCCTACGAGTTAGGCATCGCCGGTGGAGAAAGCGCGAGAAAACACGCGGGAGAGAAGAAGTAGAAGGAAGAGCCAGAGGGAGAAGGGGAGACTGACAGTGGGCCCCAGTCCCACCTGTCAGCCAGAGAGAGCACTGTGCTCTCGGGTACGACCAGCGTATATCTAAATTTAGGAGTTATTCTAAATTTTTATCCAGCGTAGAAATCACCTGTTTTTGTCCCGAACCGTAGACTTTTCCACGCAGCCTCAATTTTCACACTGTGGTTTTTCACCACTTATTGCCCTCTCACTGTAGCCACATCTTTATTGCGTAATTATTTTCTTAACACCGCTTTTAACAAATCTCGAGGACGAGATTTTTCTTAAGGGGGATAGTATTGTGACACCCCAAAATTTTGGCCTTGTTTTAATAAATTAAAATTTTTCCAGGAATTAAAACTTTGGATTTCTGAGCTCCATTTTGATTTTTAAATCATTTCCTTCCCTGTTATGATGAGTTTTTCCCAAAGAGAAAACTTTTCAAATGTGTTATTGGACTTGTTTAACCTCTCAAGAAAAACTTTCCTTTTATCAGTGTAACTAATTAAATAATTAAGTTGCTTGATCTTTACTTTCTTGAAAATAATTTTTCAAGGTTAAATGGCCATTTTTGAACTACAATCATTTCATAAATTCTCTTAAAATTCCAACCAAAATTTGGAGATGTCATGTGATGTTTTTAAATCACTGTTGTGCAGCAATATATTTCATTCATGTAATATTTTGAGCCCTACACTCAATTTTTCTTCTCTGGTCCAGAGTGCATTTTGCACTACAACTCCTTTAAATAATTCTTCCTGGCCTCCACCAAAATTATGGGATATTGGTAATAGCCTATGATTCCACATTATGCAAAAACCTAGTGCTGTTCTTTGAAAATTTTGAGTGAATCAACCTCATTTCCATTCTGGACCAACTTGATGATTTGTACAGCAACCACCATTTTAGTTGCTCCTATATCCATGATTATTTCTCCTACTGGTAGTTCCCCTTGCCAAACCCTTAAGTCCAGGAGAGTGGACACATTGGATGATTCTAAGTGTTTGCAACAATGCCATTTGCTTTTTGTCCAGAATTGAAGTTTTGTTAAACTTACTCTAGCAAGTTTCTGCTTTTGGCCAACTAACCTCACCACTCTCTCTTGCATCTAAAGAGACCCCCATCTGGAGTTTTTGACCACTCCAAGACCTGCCAAAGTGCCCTTAGCATTTTGTCAAACACCTTATGGGCATGATCAGTTTTGGCATGATTATAAGTTTGTGTGATGAACTTGTCCATCTGTCCAAACCATGTTGTCTAGTAGCCTACTAATGGTCTCCAGCCCAGACCTGTGGATTTGCACTTGATCCCTAGCAGTCTTGGCCACCCTGGCATTTCATCATACACCTTCTGTGCGTGCACTGGACGCGCCCAGAGCGCGCCAATTGCAGCCACGCGCACCGAGCCGACACACTGGCCCCCACGGTTTTGGCCCACACTGTAGAGCCTCGCCATGCACTCTCTTTCTCACCGCTACGCGCCAAGCCGCCCCTCGCCACGCCCGGCAAGCCAAGAGCTAGCCGCCGCCGCCGCCCGACAGCCTCTGCCCATGTCGGCACCGCCAAAGCCACCTCCGCTCGCCAGCTCGCCCCTGGAGCAGTGCCCACTCGTCCGCTAGCTCCTGCCGTCAACCCCAGCCACGCCACGTTGCCCTGCAAGCTACAGGGAGGTGGTTCGCCGGAGAGCTTATCCGACCGCCGCGGAACCGACCGCGACGAGCTATAAAAAGAGGCCCCCGAGCCTCCCCGAGCACACAGGAAGCATTAGAATGCTCCCCTAGTCCTCCCATGGCAGCCAATCGACCCGGGGGAGGTCTTCTTCCCCACCTCCGGCAACTGCAGCCGCCACCACTGCCCCGGCCAATTCGGCACCACCAGGGCCTCCCACTCTCCGTTCTCTCCACCAAGAACCCCCTCATCCTCCCATAAACCATTCCCGCTACTCAATTTTGATCGAGGACCACTGTAGCCCCAAAACCACTCTGCTCCCGAAGCTCTCCGTCCGCCGCGAAGCTCACCGCCGACGACCCCGTCCACTTCCGAGGCCGTAACACCCACCGGCGGGACCGCCTCGACCCCCTGAACCCGTGGATGACTTCGGTTTCTCGAACAGAGCCGTCAATCGCCGGCGGCGATCGCCGGAGTCCCGCCTCCGCTCGGGACAGAGAAAGAGGAGGGAGAAGACTGGTCAAACCTGACCAGTGGGCCCACTGGACCCACTGTCAGCGACCCCGTGTCTGTCCACGTGGTTAAGTGGAGGCGTAAAGCCCAAAGTACGCCTCCTCTGCATCGAAAGCGTATTTCTATCTGAAACGTTTTCTTTTCTGTTTTATTTTAAATAACAGATTTTGACCACAACTTTGACTGGCTATAACTTTTTAAATATAACTCCAAATGAGTTGATTCTTTTTCCTACCTTCCCCAAATTTGGTCTAGTTTATTTTAAGATTTATTTGAAAATTTTTCAAACAACTTCTTGTACTGTTTTTGAAATGTGTGTTAATTCAAATATATTTTTAAATAGGATTTTGGGGAGAGAGAAGAAACTTTCAAAAGTTTTGGAGAGCACCCCACCCCTCCACAACATTGAAGGCAAGCATTCTGAATCCCAGCATAATATTTTTGGTGTTATCGTGGATACATTATAACACCACCGCATTTTCGAAGGACTCATTATTTCATGTGGTATGATCATATGCATGAGTGCATATTAATGATTTCCAGGCTGTTGGAAATGAACACACTTGTGATAATATTCACCCTCATGTGCCTTGCATGCATACCGGCAGGAACCCGGGAAAACCTCTGCCTTGGGTAGGCATGCGTTTGTCGCCGGTCTCCGTCGGGACGGTTATGTCTGGTATAGCATGGTAAGGTGATATGAGAGGTGACTCTGTTGGATGAAATATATTCGTTATACTAACCATGCAGGGAATACTTAAACCTCCTGAGTCGACCGTAGATCGAGTCTTGTGCCAGTAACCCCCATACTTGTTTCGTGCTACCACTCGTCTCTACAGCAAGTAGAGTACAGTTCAGTAAGTTGTCAACCTCTTTCAAGCACACACCGTACAGAGAGGCCATGGTGGAAGGTACCGGTTGTAGCTGGTAGGCAAGCCACCTGGTCCGGGGGCATGGGTGTTTCCGGTTGGGACCAAGAGGGGAGGCCACCCCTTAGAGCGCGCGATATAAATTTGATCCCATGCTACGCGAGGTTGTAGCCTCCCCACTTAGAGTTGCTTAACAGGTGTCGTGGGTGATTCCAGACACGTGTGAGTTAAGCTGGTGTGTGCAAGTTAGGTGTGTTTTCAACAAAAAGACCGTAGACGGAATTAGTCCCGATGGACTAAAGAAATCCGTTACTCGTGGGTAAAGAGTACATCCTCTGCAGAGATTAAATCTATTCGAATAGCCGTGTCCATGGTTAAGGATTACAGTCTGGGATGGGTCAGGTGTCGGTCTTAGTGTCGGTCTTCGGAGGTGAAACTGTTAACCAGAAATGGAATTACTACTCGTGACTTGTGATAACTATGATTATTATTATTGATGACTAACCCGTGATATTATTGTTAATATCGAGTATCTCAAGGATGGTTCTACCTCCGGGATATTCACTATGATTGTTTCTTTTAAAGCCCTTTATGTGGTGTCGCTCAGACGCCCGACTGGGGCATTTCTTTTAAAGCCCTTTATGTGGTGTCGCTCAGACGCCCGACTGTGGCATTTCTTTTAAAGCCCTTTATGTGGTGTCGCTCAGACGCCCGACTGTGGCATTTCTTTTAAAGCCCTTTATGTGGTGTCACTCAGACGCCCGACTGTGGCATTTCTTTTAAAGCCCTTTATGTGGTGTCGCTCAGACGCCCGACTGTGGCATTTCTTTTAAAGCCCTTTATGTGGTGTCGCTCAGACGCCCGACTGTGGCATTTTTTTAAGCCCTTTATGTGGTGTCGCTCAGACGCCCGACTGTGGCATTTTTTAAGCCCTTTATGTGGTGTCGCTCAGACGCCCGACTATGGCATTGCTTGTTATTTGTTTTTTCATAAATTTTAATACTACCTTGTTATTGCATTTTTATAACTTGCTTGCACGCATCAGAGTTTCATTTATCGTTTGTGACTGACGTCATGAGCATAGAATATTTTTAGAACATCATTGTTATATTATACCTGTGTTCATGATGTTTGCGAGTACATTCAAAGTACTCACTGGCTTGTCCCTGGCTATTGTCTTGGCCTGATTTTTCTTGCTCGGAGAGGAACGACGCGATGCCAGCCCCGGAACCCACACAATGGAGATAGCGGCCTCGCGAAGATAGGAGTTAACCTGGTCAGCTGTTCCCGTGGGAAATGGAGTCCCATAGACATTGATGTTTCACAAACCGCTTCCGCCGTCAACCACTAGAAACCATTTGTTGTACTCTCAGGCCAGAATGGTCTTGTACTACATATGTTGTATTCTGCTTGGAATTTCTGTATCCAGTTGGAGCCTCATCAGCTAACAGTAATCCTGGGGCTGATGAGCACGACGGTCTTTTCTGGAAATTTATTACCCGGAAAAACCGGTCGTGGCAGTATTTGGCGGAAAAGAAGGATGGCAAAGTGAAAGGTATATTTGATATACATGTTATTGATGTGTACCTTACTAATGCTCGCGGTAGTGCCTGGGTATTTGATACTGGTTCAGTTGCTAACATTTGCAACTCGAAACAGGGGCTACGGATTAAGCGAAGATTGGCTAAGAACGAGGTGACGATGCACGTGGGAAATGGTTCCAAAATCGATGTGATCGCCATCGGCACGCTACCTCTACATCTACCTTCAGGATTAGTATTAGACCTAAATAATTGTTATTTGGTGCCAGCATTGAGCATGAACATTATATCTGGATCTTGTTTGATGCGAGACGGTTATTCATTTAAATCAAAGAATAATGGTTGTTCTATTTATATGAGTAATATCTTTTATGGTCATGCACCCCTAATGAGTGGTCTATTTTTACTAAATCTTGATAGTAGTGATACACATGTTCATAGTATTGAAGCCAAAAGATGCAGAGTTGATAATGATAGTGCAACTTATCTGTGGCGCTGCTGTTTAGGTCATATTGGTGTAAAGCGCATGAAAAAACTCCATTTTGATGGACTTCTGGAATCACTTGGTACTTGTGAACCATGCCTCATGGGCAAGATGACTAAAACTCCGTTCTCTGGAACAATGGAGTGAGCAACAGAGTTACTACAAATCATACATATAGATGTATGTGGTCCAATGAACATTGAAGCTCGCGGAGGATATCGTTATTTTCTCACCTTCACAGATGATTTGAGAAGATATGGGTATATCTACTTAATGAAACATAAGTCTGAAACATTTGAAACGTTCAAAGAATTTCAGAGTGAAGTGGAAAATCATCGTAACAAGAAAATAAAATTTCTGCAATCTGATCGTGGAGGAGAATATTTGAGTTACCAGTTTGGTCTTCATTTGAAACAATGCGGAATAGTTTCGCAACTCACGCCACCTGGAACACCACAACGTAATGGTGTGTCCGAACGTCATAATCGTACTTTACTAGATATGGTGCGATCTATGATGTCTCTCACTGATTTACCGCTGTCATTTTGGGGTTACGCTTTAGAGACAACTGCATTCACATTAAATAGGGCACCATCTAAATCCATCGAGATGACACCTTTTGAATTGTGGTTTGGCAAGAAACCCAAGTTGTCGTTTCTTAAAGTTTGGAGCTGCGATGCTTATGTGAAAAAGCTTCAACCTGATAAGCTCGAACCCAAATCGGAGAAATGTGTCTTCGTAGGATACCCAAAGGAGACTGTTGGGTACACCTTCTATCACAGATCCAAAGGCAAGATATTCGTTGCTAAGAATGGATCCTTTCTAGAGAAGGAGTTTCTCTCGAAACAAGTGAGTGGGAGGAAAGTAGAACTTGACGAGGTAATTGTACCTACTCCCTTATTGGAAAATAGTTCATCACTGAAATCAGTTCTAGTGATTCCTCACCAGTAAGTGAGGAAGCTAATGATGATGATCATGAAACTTCTGATCAAGTTTCTTCCGAACCTTGTAGGTCAACCAGAGTAAGATCCGCACCAGAGTGGTACGGTAATCCTATTCTGGAAGTCATGTTACTTGACCATGATGAACCTATGAACTATGAGGAAGCGATGATGAGCCCAGATTCCACAAAATGGCTTGAGGCCATGAAATCTGAGATGGGATCCATGTATGAGAACAAAGTATGGACTTTGGTTGACTTGCCTGATGATCGGTAGGCCATAGAGAATAAATGGATCTTCAAGAAGAAGACTGACACTGACGGTAATGTTACTGTCTACAAAGCTCGACTTGTTGTGAAAGGTTTTTGACAAGTTCAAGGAGTTGACTACGATGATACCTTCTCACCCGCAACGATGCTTAAGTCCGTCCGAATCATGTTAGCAATTGCCGCATTTTATGATTATGAAATTTGGCAAATGGATGTCAAAACTACATTCCTTAATGGACACCTTAAAGAAGAGTTTTATATGATGCAACCAGAAGGTTCTGTCGATCCAAAAGGTGCTAACAAAGTGTGCAAGCTCCAGCGATCCATTTATGGACTGGTGCAAGCCTCTCGGAGTTGGAATATACGCTTTGATAGTGTGATCAAAGCATATGGTTTTGTACAGAGTTTTGGAGAAGCCTGTATTTACTAGAAAGTGAGTGGGAGCTCCATAGCATTTCTGATATTATATGTAGATGACATATTATTGATCGGAAATGATACTGAATTTCTGAATAGCATAAAAGGATACTTGAGTAAGAATTTTTCAATGAAAGACCTCGGTGAAGCTGCTTATATATTGGGCATCAAGATCTATAGAGATAGATCAAGACGCTTGATTGGACTTTCACAAAGCACATACCTTGATAAAGTTTTGAAGAAGTTCAAAATGGATCAGGCAAAGTAAGGGTTGTTGCCTATATTACAAGGTGTGAAGTTGAGTCAGACTCAATGCCTGACCACTGCAGAAGATAGAGAGAAAATGAAAGGTGTTCCCTATGCTTCAGCCATAGGCTCTATCATGTATGCAATCCTGTGTACCAGACCTGATGTGTGCCTTGCTATAAGTTTAGCAGGGAGGTACTGTCGTTGGTTTGTCACGACAGATGTCCTCATGAAAGGACTTAGTCGTGGAGCCATCGCAACGGGTTAGCTTAAAGGGGTTAAACCGGACAAGGGGACACGGGAGTTTATACTAGTTCGGCCCCTTCGATGAAGGTAAAAGCCTATGTCTAGTTGTGATTGGGATTGCTAGGATTTCGAAGGCCAGGGAGCAAATCCGCTTTGTATGGGTCTCGAGTTATTGTTGTCTGTCCCTAAACCGCGGCCTGTTCGTCCCTTTATATACATAGGTTGACGCCCACCGGGCTACGGAGTCCCGAAGCCGGATTATAAACGTATCCGGTTCGGC
This sequence comes from Triticum dicoccoides, assembly GCF_002162155.2. Classification (NCBI taxonomy): domain Eukaryota; kingdom Viridiplantae; phylum Streptophyta; class Magnoliopsida; order Poales; family Poaceae; genus Triticum; species Triticum dicoccoides. The sequence goes on from NC_041382.1 coordinate 628,509,291, forward strand.
CTCAATCTTTCTATCTTACTATACAAGTTACATGACTAGGCCGGTTTACATTTACAGACTGTAACCCGCCTTTGGGCCCTCCGTAAAGCGCCATCATCTTCACATCTTCATGGGCTTCTAATCTTCAAAGAGTCAACCCGGCTACATAAGGCCGGTTTACCTCCAGTAGTAATATCCCCAACATTACGCCCCAGATTGGTTTGAACTTGTTCATGTCAATCTTCCACACTTTAGAAAAAATCTTCTCTCTTATCTTCATTTTTGATCTTGTAAACCGCCGTGACGCCATACTTTAAAATTACGATAAACCGCCCTGGCGTCATCCATCCGTTGATGTCGGAGATTTCCTTCATTTAATATATATATCTAGTCATCGAGGCGACACCTTTATTAACTTATCCATTTTTTGGGCTCCTCGATTCCCGTACTTGCCATGTTATCACTTCGCCTTATAAATAAGACCGAGGGGTCATTTTCACCGTTTCCCCCCGTGCCTCTTCGCGTCGTCTTCCTCGTGCCGCTCAGCCTCTGGAGCTCTGCCGCCACCATCGACCGTCGCCTCTGCTCCGACCTTGGCCGCTGCATCAGCCTGAACACACCAGAATACTGTGGCGCCCTTCCGCTTCCTCACCAGCTTCGGTAAGTTCTCTGCTTTTTTCACCATAGATCTGTTCTAGGGTTTCGACATTCTTCGTCGTTCTTCCGAAGTTCATCAGTGCTATTCTTCCCTGTTCTTCCTTTAATAGATGGACACCTCATGCTTGATGCATCTCTTGCCGTAGCTTACCTACCATGGTCAACACAAATCCTTATGCGCAAAGAACTGATCTAGTCTGTCAAAAATTGCTTCAGTTCTGCACCCCTTCAAGATCCAATTATTTTTGCTTTTCTATCTTAGCTTTAGATCCGAAAGTTTTATACATCACTGTGAGATCTGTTTCTATGTTCCTGTGAGATCCGTTTCTCCTTGCACCCATATAAGCGGTTTAGTATTGTATAAATAGTCTATGCCATTAGCCCTCTGATAAACCGGAAGAGTATATTACCTTCACAATTATGCTCCGGTTTAACAGTGTCTGATCAACCCTGTGCTAGCATTACCTTTCTCTCTCATTATACTAGTGTCCGGGTTGTACCATTTATCATATCAGCATGTTTCTTATTCCCTTGTCTCTTGTGTATAATCATGCGTAATTTATAAACCGGCCTTTCATTTTCAGTTTGTTTGCTTTGCAATGGCCAAACAATTCACTGCCTACAACTGGGCTCGTTCCTAGGTTACTGATGATCAATTGAATGACATGGTTAGCATCGGCTCTCTGCCTAAGAAAACTGAGATCAAATGGCGAGTTCCAGGAACAGAGAATCCTCCAACCCCAAGACAAGGTGAGGTGGTAATCTTTGTTGACCATATAGGCCATGGTTTCAAACCACCAGGGTCAAAATTTTATCGAGATGTACTTGCCAGCTTCCAACTGCATCCAGAAGATATTGGTCCCAACTCAGTCTCCAACTTATGTAATTTCCAAGTCTTCTGTGAAGCCTATTTACAAGAAGAACCAACTGCAGAATTGTTCCGGGATTTCTTTCACTTAAACCGGCGCACAGAGTTTGTGAATGGCCCGAATACAGAGCTTGGTGGTGTCTCGATTCAAAAGCAGAAAGAAGTGGAATTTCCTCATGCCAAACACCATAGCCACCCAAAGGAATGGAACCAAACATGGTTCTATTGCAGAGACACTTCGCCTGAGGATGAAAATCCCCTCCCCGGCTTCTGTGATCATAGATTATCCAATACTCACCCAATGCCACAACGCCTGAGCTCTTCAGAAAGGGCAAAATACGCTCCTCAAATCGCCAAGCTCCAGGCCTTTATGGCAAACGGTTTAACAGGCGTGGATTTTGTGCGCTGTTGGATATCCTGGAGTATCTTGCCGCTAAGCCGGCGTCCTGGTTTAATGTGCGAATATACTGGTGAAGTTGACGATCCTCAACGCCACTGCAATATCCAATTATCTGAGGAAGAAGTTACCGAAGCTGTAAAGAAAATTCTGAATGAATCGGAACTGGTCTGTAGTCAAACTGGTCTGAGTCCCTTCTGTACCAAGAACAAACCGCCTGCTGTAAGCATTACACTTCCTCTTCATCTCTAATATCTTTAATTTATACAAGCTGTAACCCTTCTTCTTTATATATATAGGGTGATGACCCTTTCTGGAAACAGAAATCCATAGAGAAAGTTGCAAAGCCAACTGGAGACAAAGTGGTCAAACCAACCCGCCCGAAGACCAAAGCCGTAAAACGGACGTCAAAGCGGAAAACGGCTTACCGGATTAATATGGAACTTGATGATGATACTGATGACCCAGAAGTTGAGGTAGCACTTGACTCACTTGGCTCTCTTTTTATGCATCTTGTTAACAATGATCTTCCTCAGGAGGAGGCAGAAGCTAGTCAGGCTGATGACGTAGAGGTAATTACCCTTTCCTCCGGTTCAGACTCTATGCCAACACAAAAAACTCGCCAAGCAATCCGGAAAGTAAGCTTTTCTCATCCTCTTGCTCACTTGGATCCAACATTTATTTTGAAGACTCAACAGCATGAAGCTCGCCAGACAACCCGGCACAGTGGCCAACAGGCCACCTCTACCGGTTTACCTGATACTCCGGTTCGGAAGCGCCGGTCTGAGGTCTCTCCTACTTCTGACCATTCTTACCCCAAGGCAGGTTATTTCAGATAGCCTCTTAATCTGCCTGATTCAAATTATCAGTTGACACCTCCTTCCTCTTCTGGTGAATCGACAACAATTCAACTCCCCCCTTTGAAAACTGTGGCCGGGTGAGTTATGAAAAACCTTTCCTTTCAATGCGCCCTATATCTTTTGAACAGGATGTTCATCCTTTTTTATTCTGTTTGCAGGGCCAAAGCTAGACCCAGCAAGAAAGCTCGGGTCACTAATCTGCCAAAAGACCCTGTTGCCGAGGAAGAAGAACCAAGAGGTGAACCGGAGCAGACTGGTGAACCGGAAGGCCTTCATCCTGAAACAACTTTTGATGATCCGCCCCTTGACGGCCAATATACTAACAAACCAACAGATGATGAACCTGCCGCCCCTGATACTGAACCGGCAGAACCAAACCAGGCTAATCCAATGAAAGACACTGAAATTCCATCATCATCCACCAAAAATCCTGAAGGCCAAGGTGATGATGTTATTATTACTGGAACAGGCCACAGCTCTCCTGGTAATCCCGTCATTTTGGCTCAGCATAGTGCCAAAGAAGAGCAAATTGCCAGGGATAAAGGTAAATGAGGTAGCGACTTATCAAACTATGCTCATCTTAACGCTGATGAACTTCATTCCGGCTTCCTGAATCGTCTGCACTCAAACCGGGATTATGAAGCCGGTTTGGTGAATTTGATGAAAGAACGATATGAGGTAAATGCTTCTCCTTTGTACATTGATTTATAGCTGAAATACTATTCGAAGTAGCCTCCAAGAGCCGTTTTATGATTGTTAATCATAAACCAGGTCTTTGTAACACTTCAAGCATCCCATCATTGATCTTTGCAAAGGCGTGTCCTCAATCATAGATAAGACTCATGTTTGAAAAAATTAGATAACGTTCTGCAGCATAGCCCCCAAAGGCCGGTTTAACTTGGCAAGTTAATCCGGTTTTTAATCCACACCGCCGATTTAGAACAAACATACATTAGCCCCCAAGTGTCAAGGATAATGCTTGCATTGTTCTGGAGACTTGTATAGAGGGTAGTATTTGAGAGCAAATAGGCATTAGCCCCTAAGTATGAAGTGGATAACTTGTTATATGCTTTATACTTAGTGCATAAATATGTTGTTTTGTTGAATATACCTTCAATGTTGCAGGCTGAACTGAGAAGCAAAGATGCCCAAAACTCCGACTTGCAAGAAAATGTGAAGTCTCAACAAGCCGAAGCTGCAAAAGCCAAAGAGGAGCTGACGCAGGCCCTGGCCGAAATGGAAAAATTGAAAGAATCCTTCAATCGAGATCATGCTGAATGGGAAACCGAAAAAGCCGGTTTGACCAAAAGAGCTATAGATGCTGAGGAAGCCCTGAAACCGGTGGTTGAAGAACTAGCCGGTTTGAAGCGCCAAATCAATGCTATGACCTCTGCAATCTTTGGTAAGTGTTTGCTTATGTATGTTGCACCAGTCAATGAATCTTAAAACTGACCAAAATATTGATAAAATCTTTGGCAGGAATTCGGATCACTCATCTTGGTGCAGATATGCGAATGAAGCTCAAAGCGGCATATACATTGGTTGAGCAGCTATACTCTGGATCTCAGCGAGCCATTAGTACAGCAGCTTATAACAAACCGGCGCCAATGTTGATTAAGGAGACCCTTGAGAAGCTGGGCATGTTACCGGCGCGTATTGGCGAGTTGAAAAGAGCCGCTGCGAGAGCAGGAGCATTAATCGACCTTATTTGAGCCAAGGCCTGGATTCCAGACCTTGAAGTGGAGGATATCATTAAAGGATATCCAGGCATTAAAGAAGACGGTTCAAACTTTGACAATGATGATCTTCGGCGGCTAACCAAACAGATGCGGCCAGCGGCCAGCAAATTGGCTGAGGACACCGATTTGTCCCATTTCAACTGTTTTATGATGCAGAAGGGAAAAGACAGCCGACTGATATCCATGAAGTCAAAGAACTTGTGCCTCCAATTCGTAAGCACACTTATGCCCCTGATATTAACCCTTCTGATCTTATCCATGAGGAAGCAGTGTTCCAAGCTTTAACCGGAATCGATTGGTCAATGGCTGATTTCCAGCGGCTGGGGAGGGATGAAGAAGTGCCGACACCAATTGATCCGCAACCGTCAAACCGTCGTGATGAAGAGTCCTGATCCGGTCGGTGGTTTATATGGCTACTGTGAAAAACAATGGCACTGTTTGAACCGCTTTGAAGCTTCATGTAATAGGATAGCTAAAACTTTGTTTATCTGCCATGCCATCGAGCATGTTTCATAACGCTTTGTGACAATCTGTGCCGCCCTTCAGGATATATTTTATGCATAGCCTATGATGACTTGCCTTCTTGGGTTCAAAAAACTTAAAAGTGTCTAGCGGTTTACCGCCAAACATGTCATAATATCCAAGAAGTATATAGTACTTTAGTTGAATAATCAAGTGCTTGTACAAAAAATAATGTACAAAACATACCTCATTGATTGACCAAACGTGTATACAGCAAAGGTGTTTAACACCAACCCGATACGTTTGATAATTTCATCTTCATAATGCCGGTCTATCTATTAAACCGGACCGGTATAACTACCGGATTTTCTTTATAACACTGGTGATTTAGTCAAACCAGACCGGGTCAATGACCACCGGTTTATAATTGATCATGTGCCAACAACTGGTGGTTGGAAAGCAAGCCGGGTCAAGGACGCCGGTTTATCAAAAAATACTTATGATTGTCAATAAACAAAATTCAAATAGGAAAATATGCGAGGCTTTTTACGAGCTGCCAGGCTCCAAATCGAGGCTTTTCATGGGCTGCCAGGCCTCTGAGTTAAACCATTTAACAAAGCCTTTTAAGATGGGCCTCCAATTAACCAATCATCGTTTTAACTGTGACAAGTTCAGGGTCTATAAAAGATTGACTTGTCAAACGTTCGATGGGTCATGCCAGAATTACCTAGAGAGGAGTGGCTTGCTTGATGAAGGTAGGTTAACCCAGGGTTTTAGGTGAATACACCAGGCGTCCAAGCCGTAGCTTGATAGCCAATTACGAGGGTCCTTTCAAACTCCTTGTTGCTTTGCAAAAAAGAGCCCCCAAGAAACTTTGTGAGCGATGCTCAGCGTGTGCCTATGTTTGAGTTTGTACTGTGTACAATACCCTCTTTGGCTCCACAAATTTTTCCTTGTGTGGCTGAAATGCCTATCAAGAGGTGTAGCTGTGGTTCAAACATGACCAAGCCCCCTAGTGATTTTCTTTATCTTTATGCAGCTGCTAAAGCCGGTTTAACAAAGACTCCGCTTTGACCGTTAACTTGTAAAAGCACACATATGATATAAGAAAGAACAGATACCCCGCTTATAATGGAGGCTCCGGTTTATTATATGGTATATACACTATCATAAATATGTACAGGTGAAGAGCCTATGGCTTCAAGTATAATAAGGCCGAAGGAGAGCTATGTTCCATGGCCGCTTTGTCTCCTCCTCCGATTGACGTGAGTCTTCATGCTCTCGAACATCAATGAGGTAGTAGGATCCGTTGTGAAGATTTTTGCTGACCACAAAGGGTCCTTCCCAAGGGGGGGATAACTTGTGCATATCAGTCTGATCCTGGATGAGCCAGAGCACCAAATCACCTTCTTGAAAGGTTCTAGTTTTAACCCGGCGGCTGTGATAACGTTGAAGATCTTGTTGATAAATCGCCGAACGTGCTGCTGCAAGATCCCGCTCTTCATCCAACAGGTCCAGAGAATCCTGACGTGCCTTCTCATTATCTGCTTCAACATAAGCTGCCACACGGGGCGAATCGTGACGGATGTCACTAGGAAGAACCACCTCCGCTCCATAAACCATGAAGAAAGGCGTGTAACCCGTAGACCTATTGGGTGTGGTGTTGATGCTCCATAACACAGAAGGTAGCTCCTCGACCCAACAACCCGACATCCACTTTAAGGGAACCATAAGCCTTGGTTTGATACCCGTAGAATTTCTTGATTTGCCCTTTCCGCTTGACAATTAGATTGGGGGTGAGCCACTGATGCTAGATCAAGCCGGATGTGCTCACGTTGACAGAATTCTTCCATCTCCCCTTTGGATAAGTTAGTTCCATTGTCTGTTATAATGCTATGTGGAAAGCCAAACCGGAATATCACCTTTTTGATGAATTGAACCACTGTGGCTGCATCACACTTGCTGACTGGCTCTGCCTCTACCCATTTAGTGAATTTATCAACTGCTACTAACAGATGGGTCTTCTTGTCCTTGGAGCGCTTGAAGGGTCCAACCATATCCAGCCCCCAAGTTGCAAACAACCACGTAATTGGAATCATCCGCAACTCTTGAGCCGGAACGTGCGCACGGCGGGCAAATTTTTGACATCCATCACATCTTTTGACTAAATCCTCCGCATCAGCATGCGCCGTCAACCAGTAAAAACCGGGGCGAAAAGCTTTGGCAACCAACAACTTTGAACCGGCATGGTGACCGCAATCCCCTTCATGAATTCTCGCAAAATCTCACAACCTTCTTGAGGAGAAACACATCGCTGAATTGCTCCTCAAACACTGTAATGATGTAACTCCCCGTTGAGTATGGTCATGGACTTGGACCGCCGGATTATCTGTCGAGCCAACGTTTCCTCAGGTGGTAACTTGCCCCGGTTCATGTAATCCAGATATGGGATCGTCCTATACGGTATGGCATGCAGAGCTGCCACCAACTGAGCCTCCGGATCAGGAATAGCCAAATCTTCTTCGGTTGGTATTTTGATTGACGGATTGTGCAATACATCAAGAAAGACATTGGGCGGAACCAGTTTACGTTGGGAGCCAAGACGACTTAAAGCGTCCGCCGCTTCATTCTTCCGCCGGTCTATATGGTCCACCTGATAACCTTTAAAGTGACCAGCCACTGCGTCCACCTCTCGCCGATATGCAGCCATGAGTGGGTCCTTAGAATCCGAAGTGCCAGACACTTGCTGAGCCACTAGATCTGAATCGTCGAAGCACTTAACCCGGCTCAAATTCATCTCTTTAGCCATCCGAAGACCATGGAGTAAAGCCTCATATTCAGCTGCATTGTTAGTACAAGGGAACATTAAACGGAGGACATAACAAAACTTGTCACCTCGTGGGGAAGTTAATACGACTCCAGCCCCCGAACCCTCTAACTGTCTGGATCCATCAAAATGAATAGTCCAATACGTATTATCTGGTTTCTCCTCAGGTGCCTGTAACTCCGTCCAATCGTTGATGAAATCTACAAGTGCCTGGGACTTGATCGCCGTGCGGGGTATATATTTGAGCCCGTGAGGTCCAAGCTCAATGGCCCACTTGGCAATCCGGCCAGTTGCCTCTCTGTTTTGAATGATGTCACCCAGAGGGGCTGAACTGACCACTGTGACAGGATGGCCCTGAAAATAGTGTTTGAGCTTCCGGGTTGCCATAAACACCCCATACACCAGTTTCTGCCAATGTGGATACCTCTGCTTTGACTCAATGAGCACCTCACTGATATAATAAACTAGCCGTTGAACTGGATACTCTTTGCCAGGCTCCTTGCGCTCTACCACAATGGCTACGCTGACAGCCCGGGCATTAGCAGCCACATATAATAATAATGGCTCTTTATCGATCGGTGCTGCCAGCACGGGCGGTTCCACTAGCTGCCTCTTCAGATCTCCAAACGCCTTATCAGTTGCCTCACTCCAGACAAAGTTATCTATTTTCTTGAGCATCTGATATAAGGGGATGGCCTTCTCTCCAAGGCGGCTGATAAATCGTCTCAAGGCTGTAATCCGGCCGGCCAAACGTTGCACACCGTTAATACACGCCGGTTTAGCCAAGGACGTAATTGCTGCAATCTTTTCCAGATTAGCCTCAATGCCTCTGTTTGAAACCAGAAAGCCTAAGAGATTGCCTGCCGGGACACCGAAAACACACTTCTCCGGATTGATCATCATCTTGTAAACCCAGAGATTGTCAAAGGTTTCCCGTAGATCATCTATCAATGTCTCCTCCTTTCTGGATTTGACCACAATATCATCCACATACGCATGAACATTGCGCCCAATTTGCTTATGAAGGCAATTCTGAACACATCGCTGGTAAGTTGCCTGGGCACTCTTGAGTCCAAAGGGCATGGAAACATAGCATAAGGCTTCAAAGGGAGTTATAAAGGCTGTCTTCTCCTGGTCCTTAACTGCCATTTTGATCTGATGATAACCAGAGTAAGCATCCAAAAAACACAAATGGTCACAACCCGCTGTAGCATCAATTATCTGATCAATGCGAGGGAGAGCAAAGGGGTCTGCAGGGCAAGCCTTGTTTAAATTTGTGTAGTCCACACACATGCGCTAAGTGCCGTTTTTCTTAAGAACCAGCACCGGATTGGCTAACCACTCTGGATGAAAAACTTCCACAATAAACCCACACTACTAGGGAAAACCTTATACACAGAATCTTAGCAGCAGCGCGGCATAAAAACAGGCGCTGCTGCTAAGTAGTAGTAGCGCGGCTACGGAAAGCTCGCTACTAGTGCAAACTTAGCAGTAGCGCGTGACGCTTAAACCGCGCTGCTACAAAAATCCATCGACAGTACACAACGACATAAGTTTACCAGTAGCACCGCGCCAGGGAGCGCGCTGCTGCTAATGCCATAGTAGCAGTGCGCTTTTTTGTCACCTCGCTGCTGCTAATTTTGAAAATGTGCACAGGGTTGGACCGTTTAGCAGTAGCGCGTGACAGGAAAGCGCGTTGTTGCTATGCTCTTAGCGGCAGCGCGCTTTCTCTCCCGCGCTACTGCTAAGACGCAGGACCCACCACCTTTTCCACCTCCCCCTCCCCATCTCCTCTCCTCCCTTTCCCCTACCTCCCACATCCTCCCTCTCTCACTCTTCTTCTTCCTCAATACTTCTCCCCCCATTACTCTCCCTCTTCTACCTACCTTTCTCTCTCTTCATTACTCCTAGCTATAACTACACCACCTCCATTAATTCATCTCCTTTCTCTTTTTCCTCCCCCCTTCACTAGTTGAAGTTGTCTCCTCCCAAATTAGCTAGCTAGGTAGATGTAGCATTTAGTTAAGTGACCTATTTGCCCCCTAACTAGATCTTTCTTTGTCAAGAAGAGCTTTGTGCACTTTTGACCTCCCTACATCATCATCTCCACCGTGTGCTCGATCTCGAGATAGAGGTGTGATTAATATTTCATGCTTTTGCAAAATGGAAATATGTTTATGCATGTGTGTGTGATATTTTTATGGAAATTGTATGTGTGGCATGAGTTGACGCCAAATTGTGCATTTGAGTTGCTTATGTTTTGCCGAAATGTCGATTTATTTCCGTTTCGGCGAATTCCAGGCAAACTCTAGATCTATATATGTCCTACTTTTAAGGAAGGTCATGCCGAATTTTTGTATGACTTTGATGAATGCACGCATTTTTATAATCAATTTGTTTATTATTACCGTGCAGAGTTCACGATGGTCAGTGGAACGATGGTGGACAGGTGGTTGCGGTCGGCGGTGCAGGACATGAAGGAAAATAACCTGACAGAGGTTTTATGTCCGTGTCGACAATGCAAAGGAATAGTTTGGCTTGACCCCCATGTCGATGGTCGTGTCAAAGCGCACTTCTCATGACTGGTTTCATGGATGGCTATACTCGGTGGATAACTGAAGATGAGGATGACGATGTTGAGGATGCCGACGGGGCAGGCAATGATGACACGGGGCAAGACGAAGAGATGATCGATAATGGCGGCGGGGAAGAGGCCGGACATGGCGGCGGAGAAGGGGCCGGACATGTCGGCGGAGAGAACGACATGGACTCCACGCAGCAGAGTTCGTCGGTACTAAGTTCAATCGTGCGGGACCCTCATGTTCAAGCATTGCTTCGCAAGGAGACGAGTACTGAGAGAGCTGCTTCTAGAGAGGAGGCTAAGTTGGAGCAACTGGTGGTAGACTCGAACACTCCATTGTATGATGGTTGCAATCCTGAGGTGACCCGCTTGATTTTCATGCTCCAAGTGTTGAAGACGAAGGCTAAAAACAAATGGACCGACACTAGCCTCGATGAGCATCTCAAGTACCTAAAGGATGTTCTTCCCGAGGGTAATCTATGTCCTAGTAGTGTTGATGAGGCCAAGAAGATCGTGTGCCCTCTTGATCTGCCACATGTTAGATACCATGCATGCATCAACGATAGCATAATTTATCGGAAGGAGCACACGGAAAAAACAAGTTGTCCGGTGTGCAATGCTTCTCGATACAAGAAGGCCGGGAAGAAATGTCCCCAGAAAGTGGTATGGTACTTACCGATCACTCCCCGTCTCCAGAGGTATTTTGTAGATCCCAAGGAAGCAAAGCTAATGCGCTGGCACGCGGAGAGGAAGAAGCCCGACGATGGAGATGATCCGAAGCTGAGACACGTCAAGGATGGAAGCCAGTGGAGAGTGTTGAACAACTTCTACCGGTATTTTGAATGTGATGCAAGGAACATCATGCTCGGCGCGTGTACCGATGGCATGAATCCATTTGGCAACCAGAGCACCAACCATAGCACATGGCCCGTGTTTGTATGGATGTACAACCTCCCCCTGGTTGTGCATGAAATCGAAGTACATTCACATGAGCATGCTTATTCAAGGGCCGAAACAACCAGGAAATAATATTAATTTGTATCTGGGGCTACTTCAGGAGGAGTTAGACACGTTATGGAAAACACCGGCCAAGACATGAGACGCTAGCAAAGGCGAGTATTTCAACATGAGAGCCGTGCTGATCACGACAGTGCACGACTATCTTGGTTACGGATATGTGGCAGACCAGGTGTGCCATGGATATTGCGGATGCACGCGGTGCATGGATGATACGACGTCTCTGCAGCTAACGTCAAGGAAAGATGGCGGGTCTGGGAAAATCGTGTACATGGGGCATCGAAGATGGCTCGAACAGGACAACCCGTGGAGAAACCGTGGAGATCTATTCAATGGTCACGCTGAGCATCGAGGACCTCCACGTAAGCGGAGCGGTGCCGAAATCGATGAGCTGTTGAAAAACTGGAAGGAGTGCCCCGCGCCGGGAAAGATGATGAGAAAGGCGCCGGAGCCACTGCTAAAGGTATGGAAGACGAAGTCTGTGTTCTGGGACTTGGAGTACTGGCACAAACTCGATACACCTCATTGCCTTGATCAAATGCATATCTGTAAGAATGTCCTTGAGAGCTTGCTCGCAACACTGATGAACATGCCGGATAAGACCAAGGATGGGCCGAAGGCAAGAAAAGACTTGCAAGATTTGGAAATCAGGGAAGATCTGCACATGCCGCCACGTAAAATGTCAGACGAGACAGAGACGGAGACAGAGGCACGGGAGAAGGGCAAGAAAATAAAGAATGAGGATTATTGCCCGCCTTCTTGCTTCACCTTAAGTCAGGCTGAGATCAATCAATTCTTTAAGTGCCTTACCGGAGTCAAAGTTAGTTCCGGTTACTGTGGTAAGATAAGTAGATATCTAGACACGGACAAGAAAAGGTTTAGCGGGATGAAGTCTCATGACTGTCATGTGATGATGACGCAGATATTACCTGTTGCCCTTAGAGGGATAATGGGCAAGCATGTCCGTGACATGCTTATTGGTCTCTACAACTTTTTCGACGTCATCCCTCGAAAGTCGATCAGTGTGAAGCAGCTCCAAAGGCTACAGGAAGAGATTGTTGTGATACTGAATGAGCTTGAGATGTACTTCCCGCCCGCGTTCTTTGACGTGATGGTGCATCTGTGTGTCCATATTGTGGATGACATAATAGACCTGGGGCCGTCATTCCTGCACAACATGATGCCGTTTGAGAGGATGAATGGGATCATCAAAGGATTCGTTCGTAACATGTCCCGTCCGGATGGAAGCATCGTCCATGGCTATTTGACACAAGAGTGCATCTCTTTCTGTGAGAATTTTCTATATGGCGCAGACCAGCCACCTGGTGTTAGTGTTGGTTTGCCCGTTAACAAGCATGATGGGAGCCTCGAAGGAGAAGGTCACTGCAACGGTTGCAGGGAACTGCACGTGGCATACTCAGATCGACGCAGCGACTTTGACAGAGCAAACTTGGTAGTGCTACAACACCTAGACTAGGTAGATCCTTTCGTGGCACTGCACAAAGAAATTATCGCAAAGAAGTATCGTGACCGGGGGGTATGCAGGACGGACGCGAAGTTACTAGAGAGCCCAACTCCACTTTCCTGCATTGGTTCAAAGAGCATATTATTGCTAATCCCCCGGAGGAGGGCTCTAAGGACGGATTGCTCATATACGCCTTAGCACATGGCCCCTCGCCCAACCTCGTAACCTATCAGGCATATGATATCAACGGATACACGTTCTACACGGAGGCCAAAGATATGGACAGTGATGAATATCAGAACTCAGGGGTGACGATGGAATGCATGACCGGCAGCGACAACGGCGCAACTGAACGATTTTATGGAAGGGTCGAGGAGATCTGGGAGCTTGACTACTCTGGACTACACAACACGACAATGTTCCGTGTCAGATGGGCTAAGAATGTCGAAAGAGAAAGCCGGATTTTCACTACCATGACTATACCCGATGCCAATAGTGCTACCGTGAATGCTATCGCAAAAAACAAGCCATGGGTACACGCTAAGCACGTGACACAATGCTTCTTCATAACCGACCCATGCAATCCCAGTCGTGTTGTCGTGAGGAAAGGCAAAAGAAACATCATTGGAATGGATGGAGTCGCCAACGAGGAAGACTATGATCAGTATGGCAACCCAATGAGGAAAGATGACGATGATGATGAAGTATACGTCAAAAGAAGAATCAATACTAAATTACCAAAGAAAAATCGTACTCCATGGAAAAGGCAAAGTCACAATGAGGGGCTCAATTATTCTTCGATGAACAAGAAGGGAAAGAAGCTGACTCAAAAACGAAAACGTCAACGCTGAGGAATCGGTCAAATGATGTAATATATATATATATATATATATGTTCCTATTTTGTATACACACTTAATTAGCCATTATTATGCATGGGTCCAATGATGTAATATATATATGTTCCTATTTTGTATACACACTTAGCCATTATTATGCAAGGGTCCAATGATGTAATATATATGTTCCTATTATGCTGAGGAAAAGAAAAAAGGGAAACTGGTTATAGCAGTAGCGCTTTAGTGAAAAAGAGCTATAGCTAGTCAAGGTAGCAGTAGAGGTTTCTGCAGAAATCGCTAAAACTAGTCAAGGTAGCAGTAGCGGTTTCTACAGAAAACCGCTACAACTAGTCAAGGTAGTAGTAGCGCGTTTCGTGTAAACGCACTACTGCTACGTCCACTTAACCCAAAATTCTCCCTCTCCCTGCTTCATCCCGCCTCTTTTCCCCCAAATCCCCACTCTCTCTTCCCTGACCCCGTCGCACCACCGCGCCCGCCCCCGACCTCGGCGCGCTTGCCCCCGACCCCGGCGCGCTCGCCCCCGACCCCGCCGCGCCCGACCCCGGCACGCTTGCCCCGACCTCGTCGGCCCTCGCCTCCCTCCTCTGCTTCCTCCCCTCCCAACCTCGGCCGTCGTCGGGCCTGCCTCCTCGCCCTGCACCCT
>NC_041382.1:628524057-628561724 GCF_002162155.2 Triticum dicoccoides
GTTAATTTACTTAGGTTTTAGTTATGTTAATTAGGTTATCTATTTAGTTATGAATTTAGATATGTTTCAAAATTTGCTGAATTTATATGAAAATTTGAACTGGACATATGATATGTGGATATGTCATGTTTTGGACATGTCATGTTTTGGTAAATGATCCGAGTTGCCTATGTTATGCCGAAATGTTGATTCATTTCTGTTCTGGTGAATTTCAGGCGCTCGATATGTCCATTTTTTAGCAAAGGTCGTGCCGTAATTTCCCGTGAATAAAGGCATGATTTGTGCTACATAGTTGGCATATCGAGTGCTGGCACATAGATTTCTTTTTTATCTCATTTCTCATTTATTCATACTTTTAGAAATAAATGAGGACACTTAATCATAGGAAACATGTCGAACAACGAAGAAACTGGGCCTTCTGATCAAGATGCAGACGAGATGGATTATGAGGGTGAACAAGACTACCTCGACTTTTTGACTGCTAAGCAAGGTTTGCAGGTCCGCCTCGATGATGGTACTGACGCCGACACCGACACCGACGGCGCCGACACCGATGGCGGCGCCGAGACCGGTGGGGAAGGTACCCCTGTGGAAAATACCGGCGCCGATGCCGGTACCGAAAAGAGGCATAAGAAGTAGAGGATACGAAAACCTAACAAACTAGGGATTGGACGACTTGTGATCACAAAGATGGCACCTGGCAAGTTTGAGCCGTTAGAGCCGGAAGAACCTCGCAAGTGCTATGGGAACCAAGTAGGATGCATCCTACGAGAATGCGCGAGCATCAATGACGATGACTTAAGGAGTAAAGAACATTTGACGCAGTTGCTCCTAACGAAGTTGCACATGAGATTCAAGTTCCCCGATCGGGATGATAACATAGAACAACCGTGGGATGATCCGAAGATGAAAAAGATTAACAATCACGCCATGGGCATGTTCAGCAATGATTTGGCCTCCTGGAAATCGAGGGTGAAACGAGCTATTGAGGCTGAGGAACCCCTGTCCAAGATTTTGGAGGAAAATCCGACACTTACGGAAGAGGAGTTCGAAAAGTTCAAGGACACTTGCGCTACCGAGGACGCCAAGGCTAAGGCTGCGAAATTCAAGAGCCTTCAGCAAAGGAACACGGGGAAGCATCGCCTCGGAAGCCGTGGCTACCTCGGTAAAAGGCCCATATGGGATAAGGAGGACGCAGAACGTGAAGCCGCGGGTCTCCTAGACCCCTTCG
The DNA here is from genome assembly GCF_002162155.2 of Triticum dicoccoides. Classification (NCBI taxonomy): domain Eukaryota; kingdom Viridiplantae; phylum Streptophyta; class Magnoliopsida; order Poales; family Poaceae; genus Triticum; species Triticum dicoccoides. The sequence continues at coordinate 628,525,289 of NC_041382.1, forward strand.
CGAAGTTCACCAACCCCTTGGAGCATGACTTCATCAGGGCCCGCTACAAGTGGGACAAGGAGAAAAAGGTTTTTTACACGAACAAGATCACGAGGAAATTGATTAGACTACTGGAGAAGCAACACCAGCTTGCAGCCGAAAACCCTACTTCTTTGATGAGGCCCAAGTGGGACACCCCTCTCAACCGGGCCTTGAACGAACTTAAGGGACTCCCTTTGGGCCAGCGGCCGCAATATGGTCGTGTGCACGGCGCTGGAGATGGCGCCACGTGGAAGGTGTTTTACAACGAGGGCCCAGAGGCCAAGAAGCAGAAAAAGAAGTTTAGTCAGGCGGACATCGACGCGAAGGTGAAGCTTGCGGTCAAGAAAAAAGCAGCTGAGGACGCGAAAAAAGTAGCTGAGGACAAATATGAGTTGCTACAGCAGGCAGTCAATGCAGCTGTAACTGCCTGCAGAAATGATTTTGCTACTAACTTGGTTCCACTTATCATCAACTGGACGAAGGAAAATCCAGACAAGATGGTACATGATTTCCCGTTGCCCAGTTTTGTCGGGAGCAACTCCATGAACAACAACACCATCGCACCATCACTTGCTCACGCAACTGGGCCTCCTCTCGCAGCCGCTCCCGCTCATAGCAGCCCGTCCTTAGTCTCTGGCGCGCTTGGTGGGCCTTCGTCTTTGGTTGAGCTCGACGCCGTCACGGTAATTACATGTCGCACCAACACACACACACACACACACACACATATATATATATATATATAATATTCCATTTTTGTTGCCTTTTGGATGTTTTATGCCACAGACATATGTGTTTGCAGGCGAAAGAAACCCCGTGCACCATACTCTACTTGATCAAAGGCCAGAAGGTGGACGTGGGAAAGGGGATGATAATGGACCCCTTGCAACCCACATTCCACAACCAGCCGATCCCTGCTGGGCACTTCAGGGTTAGCTTGTCCAGTGTGAAATCAGGGCACGAGGATTTGCCTCCTCCAGTACAACATGTGGGAGCGGACGACGAGACCCCGCTGCGGATTGGAAGCTGCAACGGTTGGGTGCTGCTATGGCCGAAGAATCTTATTCGTCTGGAGCCGGCCAAGAGCACACCAATAACCACACATCAACAAGCATGTGCGGAGACCACCACCCCGCCTACGCAATTACCAGCTCCTGTAGTGCCGGGTGAGAGCGGCGGACGACATGATGAAGGGGGTGCAATAGTGCTGGCTGATGTAATTTGTCCTGTAGAACAGAGAATGGATGATGAGACGGAGGTCGACCCTATGGATTTCCTCAATACAAACGCGTATGAATGTGACATAGAATTGATGAGTCAACCATATGACAAATCGGGCTATCAGCTTGCTAATGAGGATATGGATGATATGCCCGGGCAGGAAGGTCGTAGCAGGGATTGCAAAAAGTCTCTCTTCATGAAATCCTCACAGGACACGCCTGAAGATGCCGCCTCAACACAGGCTCAACTATCCAGCGCGAGGGTCGTACAGTACTTAGCCCGGGAACACTGGGGCAGGGGTTAAGGAAGGGTCTAGAAGGTGTGCCCAAGAAAAAGGAGAGAAAGAGATCGGGGAAGATAGCTGCCTTCAAACAAGCCAGAGCACATAGCAGCCAAACGATGCATTCTAAAGAGCGTGTACCTGTGAAAGGTGCGGCCATGTTCCATCTCACGGGTGAGCCGATGCTACCGCCGAAACCACTGGAGGCACTATCAGGGGATCTCAGGAGACTGCACGACCATGTGCTGTCGACTGAGAAAAGCCTACTAGCCTCAAGGGATCCAGGATATCCGAGATACGCGGCTCGTGTGCCTGAGGGGAAGTGCTACATCGTGACATGGCCCGCGGAGGTGTTCTTCCTGCGGTTTGACCATATCTTTGAGATGTTTCTGACAAGGCGGCTCGATTTTACAATTGTCTGCCTTTTTGCGCTACATATGAGCTCTGTCATGAACAGTGAAGAAGTCTCGCAAATCTGTGTGGCGGATCCGTACTACATGCACGAGTCTTTCTTGAGTCTCGGCGACTTTGAGCGTGAAACTGCTAGGGACTACCTCCAAAACTTCATGGTACAGAATAAGGACCGGGAAATTGTCCTCGTGCCTTATCATCCAAAGTAAGTCAGTTTCGAACAACCCTTTCATACATTTCAATCATTCATTCTCTCTCTATGGGGAATAATTTGAGGTGTCTTTTCCCCACAGCAATGAGCGCGCCGTCCTTATCGTTCTTTATCCGCAAGTCTCCCACGCCGTGTATTTTGACCCTTCCAGAGACTACGAGAAAACCGACTACACCCACATAATGAATATTCTAGATGATGCTCTCCAAGGCTTCAACTTTAGAGGTGGCCACATGCAGATCAGGAAACAAAGGAACAAGAAGATGGGTTTCGCGCATAAAACTAACTTCTCCTGCATCCAAGTCCCAAAACCAAGCAAGAAGGATGGATTGTACATCCTCCATCTCATGAATCAGTTCAACACGGATCACCAAAAGCTTCGCATGAGAAGCAGAAATGATGATCATATCCACAAGTGGCTAGAATCTCATGGAGAAGCGGATTATAAACTTAGAGATGACTTCTTTCGCATCCAAAGCGACATTGTGACGATCATCATGAAAGAAGTCGTCGATGAGAAGGGGATGTTCCACCATGGCCCTATATCGCGAGCTGACGTCCGAACTCGCATAGGCATGCAACGTCTAGACCTCACGCCGTTCAAGAAGCTAGGGTCCATCCTCGATGATATGGAAGGATGGAACTTCTAGTGATTTATGATGCCGATGATGATGATATGTGTCGGTTGGACTTGTATACTATTTGTAGTGATGCAACTTTGTGATGCCCACGCTCCCTGCCGAACTTGCGTAACGCTACTTTGTTAGTTTGTGTACGATGACCTGCGTACCTCTAGTTAATTAATTTGCGTACTGTATGTTGCATCTAGTTGCTAACCCTTTCTTTTTCGGTGTTCTCTAGTATATTTTGTTGCATATATATGATTGGACATCCTCTTCATGAACATGTATCTCTAACAGGTACCTAGTTTCTTGATGGCGAGATGGAACTGCTATGTCGTGTACAAAGGGAAGGTTCTGGGGGTGTACAACAAGTGGCATGAGTGTCAGGCGCAAGTGAATGGGTTCTCGGACGCCAGCCATAAAGACTTCAAAAGCAGACAAGAAGGAGAAGCTAGTTACTTGAGGTTCACGCTAGCGCGAGAGAGGACTCGTAACCGCCATCTCATGTACTACATAGTTCCGCTCTCACTCATAGTGATAGCTCTTCTCGCGTATACCTTTGTTTAGATGCATGACGTTGTAGTTGCAAGTATTCGAGACTTGCATGTGTTGCTATTTTCGAGATGATGACAAGATACCACTTTGTGTTGGATGATGATTATGATGAGACTATTTGTATGTATATGCTATGATTACATTTCTGGTCTCGCAGGCATTTGTATGTGTATCATGATGACATTTGTATGTGCTAAAGATTTTTCTATAAAGCCTGTTCAAATACAAAACAAATATGCCGAAAAAAACCAAAAAACTACTAAAATTAGCAGTAGCGAGTGGAGAAAAGTTAGCAGCAGCGCGGTTGTAGTAGTAGCGCGCACAGGGGAAGCGCGCTATAGCTATTAGCAGCAGCGAGGTTCCTTTCAGCGTGCTGCTGCAACACTTGTGTAGCAGTAGCGCGGGTGGACCAGCGCTACTGCTATACGTTAGCTGTAGCGCCTTATTGGTAGCGCGGGTACCCGCGCTGCTGATAGGCCTAAAACCCGCGCTACTACTAGCCTTTTCCCTAGTAGTGCCAGCAGCCAACAAACGGGCTACCTCTTCACCTATAGCCTTGCGTCTTTCCTCATTGAAACGGCGGACGAACTGTCAGACCGGTTTGAATTTAGGATCAATGTTGAGTGTGTGCTCAGCGAGTTCTCTTGGTACACCTGGCATGTCAGAAGGTTTCCATGCAAAGATGTCCAGATTCTCACGGATGAACTCGATGAGCGCGCTTTCCTATTTGGGATCCAGGTTAGCGCTGATGCTGAACTGTTTGGATGAATCGCCAAGAACAAAGTCAACCATTTTAGTGTCTGTAGCTGATTTTAACTTCAATGCTGGATCATGTTCCATAGTTGGCTTTTTTAAGGAGGTCATGTCTGCCGGATCAACTTGCTCCTTATAGAATTTTAACTCCTCCGTGGCACAAACCGACTTAGCATAAGCCGCATCGCCTTCTTCACACTCCAAAGCAATCTTTCTACTTCCATGTACTGTGATAGTCCCCTTATGTCCTGGCATTTTAAGCTGTAGATAAACATAACATTGCCTTGCCATAAACTTAGCATAAACCGGTCGCCCAAACAAGGCGCGGTACGGACTTTTGATCTTCACCACCTCAAATGTTAATGTTTCTGACCTTGAATCGTAGTCATCTCCAAAAGCTACCTCCAGAGCTATCTTACCAATAGGATATGCAGACTTACCAGGCACCACACCATGAAATACCGTATTCGACGGTTTAATATCCTTATCTGTCAACCCCATACGGCGGAATGTATCATAATACAAAATATTGATACTACTTCCCCCATCCATGAGCACTTTAGTGAACTTGTATCCCCCAACTTGGGGGGCTACCACCAAGGCCAAATGACCTGGATTATCAATCCGGGGCGGGTGATCCTCTCTACTCCACAAAATAGGTTGCTCCGACCAGCGTAAATACTAAGGTACTGTCGGCTCAACAGAGTTGACTGCCCTTTTGTGAAGCTTCTGATCACGTTTGCACAAACTAGTAGTGAAGACATGATATTGCCTGCTGTTCAGCTGTTTGGGATTGCTCTGATAACCCGACTGCTAGTGCTGCTGCTGACTCCCCTGATGGTTGTAACCTCCCTGGTTGCCTTGGTGTCCTTGATTGACGTGTCCGGTTTGATTGCCTGGAAACCCTGAACCGAAACCACCACTTCCGTAACCCGGCCCGTGAAAACCTCCTCCAGAACCGCCGGGCGGGCCGCTGTCATATTGGAATTCTTGAAATCCCGCATGATATAACAATCTTTCCAGAGATGTGATGCCAGTTTATCCTTCGATCCGTGCTTTGGACAGGGCTGATTTAACAAACGCTCCAAACTGTTGCCTGGACCTCCACCCCTCTGGGGCTGCTTGCCTTTACGGCGCTGGCCATTCTCCTGCGCGTTGGTATTTGCGACAAAGTCCAAACAACTGTCGGCCTTGCGCTTACCAGTGTTTCCATGGCCTGCCGGATTATGTTGTTGGCCCTTGGCATTGTCGTTCTTCTTACCCTTCTCCGGTTTGTCCTACTCTGAATCCGGATCCTTGGTATTATCTGAATCGGCATATTTAACCAAAGCGTCCATGAGTGTTGACATGTCGTTGCAGTGACGTTTGAGCCTTCCCAACTTCTGTTTCAATGGTTTGAAACGGCAATTGCCCTCTAATGTTAACACTGCGGTGTCTACATTGATACGATCTGATGAATGTAAAATCGCCGAGACCCGTTTGACCCAATGGGTCGTGGACTCCCCTTCCTCTTGGACACAAGCGGCCAGATCTACAATTGACATCGGCTGCTTACACATATCCTTGAAGTTCTGGATAAACCGATGCTTTAGTTCGGCCCATGATCCAATAGAGTTGGTCGGCAAGCTCTTCAACCAAGTGCGAGCTGTTCCTTCCAACATCATGGTGAAATATTTAGCACACACCGCCTCATCCACATCTAACATCTCCATTGCCATCTCATAGCTCTCCACCCACGCCTCTGGCTGCAAATCGGCGGTGTAATTTGGTACCTTACGAGGCCCCTTGAAATCCTTGGGTAGTCGCACATTACGCAAAGCGGGAGTTAAACATGGTACCCCTAAGGAACCGAACATCGCCCCTGGCTCCACGGAGGCGGTGGGGTGAACCGGAGTATGCTATCGTGCTCCGTGTCGAGCTGTCAACTCGGCCTCTCAACATGCGCGGCCATGGTCCACAACATCTTGCGTATTAGCACCTCCCCTAGCCGGGTTGTTCCCTCATGGAAAATTTCGGCGACGTGCACTACTAGACACGGCCGGTTCGTCCTCCATGTCTCTGCTATAACTCCGGCTTGGACGGGGAGTGGAATGAATCCTCTCACAGCTGTGTGAATATGCTTGCTGTTGATTTAGTGCTGTCTGAAGGAGATCCCTGGACCGACGCGCTTCCACTGCAACTGGTGACTCGCCGTCGGTTGGAAGGGCCGCCAGGCGTGAAGCGGCGGCCACAATGTTGTCCAACGGGTTGGAATAATGCCCTGGCGGCGTTGATGGCACAATGTTGTGCTGGCGAGGCAGGTCCATCGTGCGCGGCTGAACCGGCCCTCCTGCTCCCAGCGCCCCCGCCCGATTTAGCGTGGGTTGGTTACCAGCTCCTGCACCTGGCGTGTTGAAAAGATTTTGCGGCTCATAAACTGACGGGAGACGTGATCGGTACCTTCTTCTCATGACTTCCTCTGAAGCATTCTGATCCAGTCTAATCCGGTAAGCCTGTTCTTCCAACTCGGTCCGCTCCGTAGCCATCCTGGTGTTCTCTGCTGCCAGGTCCGCTTTAGCCCGGGCTATCTGATCTTTCACTTTTACAATCTCCGCATCGTGCTGATCCCTAGCTTCTGCGTCTACCTCCGTGGACATCAATGTTGCCAGAGCGTCGAACAAATTAGACAAGACTTGGGCCAGAGGCGGCGCCGAGCTTCCTTCCCCTGCTGGTGTGGCCGTCGTTGAACCGGAGAGCATCGCTGTGGCGGAAGATGAATGAGGCGCCGATTGTGTGCCGGCCATGAAGATGGCGGCCCGGTTTGGCAGACCGGGGGAATCCGGAATACTGTTTCCCTCGGATCCTCCCTCAATCTGGCCGTCCTGCAACTGGTAAAGCGATTCGGTTTCTCCAGAAGACTCGTCATCAGAGCAGACTACGATTTCTCCATCAGACACCGGTCCGTCCTCGTACCCCGATCCATGGACGACACCTACGAAGACATGCCTTGCCTCGGGCTGAACCGGCGAAGAACTTGCACGCTGAGCCGTTTCGATGATGTTGGTGCAGATGTCTGGCTCGGGGGCCGGTTCGCCGATCTTGCCGATGAAGACGTGAATCCCACCAAAGGGGACCCGGTACCCGTATTCGATTGAATAGGCCTCGGGACCCCATCCTGCATTGTCGATGTAGAGCTTGCCGCGGTGACTCCTCGTCATCCGGCCCATAGCGTATCCCTTGAGTCCATCGAAGCTGCCCTTCAAGAACTCAAAACCATCGTGCGATAGCCCCACGGTGGGCGTCAACTATCGTGGGTTTGTCACGGCAGATGTCCTCGTGAAAGGACTTAGTCGTGGAGCCATCGCAACGGGTTAGCTTAAAGCGGTTAAACCGGACAAGGGGACACGGGAGTTTACACTAGTTCGGCCCCTTCGATGAAGGTAAAAGCCCGCGTCTAGTTGTGATTGGTATTGCTAGGGTTTCGAAGGCCAGGGAGCGAATCCGCTTTGTCTGGCTCTCGAGTTATTGTTGTCTGTCCCTAAACCGCGGCCGGGTCGTCCCTTCATATACATAGGTTGACGCTCGCCGGGCTACGGAGTCCTGAAGCCGGATTATAAACGTATCCGGTTTGGCATCTCTCTTTCTATCTTACTATACAAGTTACATGACTAGGCCGGTTTACATTTACAGACTATAACCCGCCTTTGGGCCCTCCGTAAAGCGCCATCATCTTCACATCTTCATGGGCTTCTAATCTTCAAAGAGTCAACCCGGCTACATAAGGCCGGTTTACCTCCAGTAGTAATATCCCCAACAGGTACCAAAGTAATCCAAGAGTGGATCACTGGACAGCGGTCAAGAACATCCTGAAATACCTGAAAAGGGACTAAGGATATGTTTCTCGTATATGGAGGTGACAAGAGCTCGTCATAAATGGTTACGTCGATGCAAGCTTTGACACTGATCCGGATGACTCTAAGTCACAAACCGGATACATATTTTTATTGAAAGGTGGAGCTGTCAGTTGGTGCGGTTCTAAGCAAAGCGCCGTGGAGGGATCTACGTGTGAAGTGGAATACGTAGCTGCTTGAGAAGCAGCGAATGAAGGAGTTCATATCCGATCTAGGTGTCATACCTAGTGCATCAGGTCCAATGAAAATATTTTGTGACAATACTGGTGCAATTGCCTTGGTAAAGGAATCTAGATCTCACAAGAGAACCAAGCACATCAAGAGACACTTGAATTCCATCCGTGATCAAGTCAAGGAGGGAGACATAGAGATTTGCAAGATACATACGGATCTGAATGTTGTAGACCCGTTGACTAAGCCTCTCTCACGAGCAAAACATGATCAGCACCAAGACTCCATTGGTGTTAGAATCATTACAATGTAATCTAGATTATTGACTCTAGTGCAAGTGGGAGACTGAAGGAAATATGCCCTAGAGGCAATAATAAAGTTGTTATTTATATTTCCGTATATCATGATAAATGTTTATTATTCATGCTAGAATTGTATTAACCGGAAACTTAGTACATGTGTGAATACATAGACAAACAGAGTGTCACTAGTTTGCCTCTACTTGACTAGCTCGTTGAATCAATGATGGTTACGTTTCCTAACCATAGACATGAGTTGTCATTTGATTAACGATACCACATCATTAGAGAATGATGCGATTGACTTGACCCATCCGTTAGCGTAGCACGATGATCATTTAGTTTGTTGCTATTGCTTTCTCCATAACTATACATGTTCCTATGGCTATGAGATCATGCAACTCCCGAATGCCGGAGGAACACTTTGTGTGCTACCAAACGTCACAACGTAACTGGGTGATTATAAAGGTGCTCTACAGGTGTCTCTACGAGGAAGTAATGGTCCTTAATGGGCGTTAGTGGAAAGGAGAGAAAGGCCTCAAGGGATGGCCACGAGCCCCCCCCCCAAGGGCTGGTCCGAATTGGACTAGGAGGGGCGCCCCCCTCTTTCCTTCTCCCCTCTTCCTCCTTCCCTCCTACTCCTAGTTGGTATAGGAAAGGGGGGGGGGGCGAATCCTACTTGGACCGGGAGTTCAAGTAGGACTCCCCCCTTGGCGCGCCCCCTTGGGCCGGCCTCCTCTTCCCCCCTCCTTTATATATGTGGGAGGGGGGCACCCCACACCAAGTCTTCTCTTAGCCGTGTGCGGTGCCCCCTCCACAGTTACACACCTTAGTAATATTGTCATAGTGCTTAGGCGAATCCTTGCACCGGTAACTTTATCATCACCGTCGCTACGCCGTCGTGCTGATGGAACTCTCCCTCATCCTCAACTGGATCAAGAGCTTGAGGGACGTCATCCTGTTGAACGTGTGCTGAACACGGAGCTGCCGTACGTCCGGTGCTTGGATCGGTTGGATCGCGAAGACGTTCAAATACATCAACCACGTTACTAAATGCTTCCGCTTTTGGTTTATGAGGGTACATAGACACACTCTCACCTCTCGTTGCTATGCATCTCCTTTATAGATCTTGCGTGATCGTAGGAATTTTTTGAAATACTGCTTTCCCCAACATAGGAGTCCTAGTAGGACTCCCCCCATTGTGCGTGCCTCCTGGACGGCCGCCTCCTCCTCCCCTCCTTTATATACGGGGGTAGGGGGCACCCCATAGCACATCAATTATTCTCTTAGCCATGTGTGGTCCCCCCTCCACAGTTTACTCCTCCGGTCAAAGCGTCGTAGTGCTTAGGCGAAGCCCTGCGCGGATCACATCACCATCACTGTCACCATTCCATCATGCTGATGGAACTCTCCCTCGACCCTCTTCTGGATCAAGAGTTAGAGGGACGACATCGATCAGAACGTGTGCTGAACTCGGAGGTGCCGTACATTCGGTCCTTGATCGGTTGGATCGCGAAGATGTTAGACTACATCAACCACGTTAACCTAATGCTTCGGCTTTTGGTCTACGAGAGTACGTGGAGACATCTTCCCCTCTCGTTGCTATGCATTTCCTAGATAGATCTTTCGTGATCGTAGGCAATTTTTTTTAATTTGCATGCTACGTTCCCTAATAGTGGCATCTGAGCCAGGTCTATGCGTAGATGATATGCATGAGTAGAACACAAAGAGTTGTGGGCGATAATAGTCATACTGCTTACCACCAACGTCTTATGTTGATTCGGCGGTATTGTTGGATGAAGCAGCCCGGACCAACATTACATGACCACATTCATGAGACCAGTTCTACCGACGTGTTTTTGCACACAGGTGGATGGCGGGTGTCTATTTCTCCAACTTTAGTTGACTCGAATTTGACTATGGCCGGTCCTTGTTGACGGTTAAAACACCACACTTGACGAAAAATGGTTGTGGTTTTGTTGCATAGGTAAGAACGGTTCATGCTAGAAGCCCATACCAACCACGTAAAACTTGCAACAACAAAGTAGATGACATCTAACTTGTTTTTGCAAGGGTTGTGATGTGATATGCTCAAGACGTGATGAGATATAAATTGTTGTATGAGATGATCATGTTTTGTAAAAGTTATCGGCAACTCGCAGGAGCCTTATGGTTGTTGCTTTATTGCATGAAATGCAATCACCGTGTAATTGCTTTCCTTTATCAGTAAGTGGTAGCGATATTCGTAGAGGCAATAGTTGGCGAGACGACAACAACGCTACGATGAAGATCAAGGTGTCAAGCCGGTGACGATGGACATCACGACGGTGCCTTGAAAATGGAGATCAAAGGCACAAGATGATGATGGCCATATCATGTCACATATTTTGATTGCATGTGATGTTTATCTTTTATGCATCTTATTTTGCTTAGTACGGCGGTAGCATTATAAGATGATCCCTCACTAAAATTTCAAGGTATAAGTGTTCTCCGTGAGTATGCACCGTTGCTACAGTTTGTTGTGCCGAGACACCACGTGATGATCGGGTGTGATAAGCTCTACATTCACATACAACGGGTGCAAGCCAGTTTTGCACGTGCAAAATACTTGGGTTGAACTTGAAGAGCCTAGCAGATGCAGATATGGCCTCAGAACACTGAGACCGAAAGGTCAAACGTGAATCACATAGTAGATGTCATCAACATAGTGATGTTCACCATTGAAAACTACTCCATCTCACGTGATGATCGGACATGGTTTAGTTGATAAGGATCACGTGATCATTTAGATGACTAGAGGGATGTCTATCTAAGTGGGAGTTCTTAAGTAATATGATAAATTGAACTTTAATTTATCATGAACTTAGTCCTGATAGTTTTCTTGCATATCTATGTTGTTGTAGATCAATGGCCCGTGCTACCGTTCCCTTGAATTTTAATGCGTTCCTAGAGAAAGCTAAGTTGAAAGATGATGGTAGAAACTACACGGACTGGGTCTGTAACTTGAGGATTATTCTCATTGCTGCACAGAAGAATTACGTCCTGGAAGCACCACTAGGTGCAAAGCCCGCTGCAAGAGCAACTCCGGACGTTATGAACGTCTGGCAGACTAAAGCTGATGAGTACACGATAGTTTAGTGTGCCATGCTTTATGGATTAGAATCGGGACTTCAAAGATGTTTTGAACGTCATGGAGCATATGAGATGTTCCAGGAGTTGAAGTTAATATTTCAAGCAAATGCCCAAGTTGAGAGATATGAAGTCTCTAACAAGTTCTATAGCTGCAAGATGGAGGAGAATAGTTCTGTCAGTAAACACATACTCAGAATGTCTGGGTACCATAACCACTTGACTCAGCTGGGAGTTAATCTTCCTGATGATAGTGTCATTGACAGAGTTCTTCAATCACTGCCACCAAGCTATATAGGCTTCATGATGAACTATAATATGCGAGCGATGGAAAAGACAATTCCCGAGCTCTTCGCAATGCTTAAGGTTGCGGAGGTAGAAATCAAGAAGGAGTATCAAGTGTTGATGGTTAACAAGACCACTAGTTTCAAGAAAAAGGGCAAACGGAAGAAGGGGAACTTCAAGAAGAATAGCAAGCAATTTGCTACTCCAGGGAAGAAGCCCAAGTCTGGACCTAAGCCTGAAACTGGGTGCTTCTACTACAAAGGGACTGGTCACTCAAAGCAGAACTATCCCAAGTATTTGGTGGATAAGAAGGATGGCAAAGTGAAAGGTATATTTGATATACATGTTATTGGTGTGTACCTTACTAATGCTCGTAGTAGCGCATGGGTATATGATACTGGTTCTGTTGCTCATATTTGCAACTCGAAACAGGGGCTATGGATTAAACGAAGATTGGCTAAGGACGAGGTGACGATACTGAAGGAAATATGCCCTAGAGGCAATAATAAAGTTGTTGTTTACATTTCCTTATATCATGATAAATGCTTGTTATTCATGCTAGAATTGTATTGACCGGAAACTTAGTACATGTTTGAATACATAGACAAAACAGAATGTCCCTAGTATGCCTCTACTTGACTAGCTCGTTCATCAAACATGGCTAAGTTTCCTGACCAAAGACATGTGTTGTTATTTGATGAATAGGATCACATCATTAGAAGAATGATGTGATGAACAAGACCCATCCGTTAGCTTAGCCTAAATGATCGTTTAGTTTTATTTCTATTGCTTTCATCATGACTTATACATGTTCCTCTGACTATGAGATTATGCAACTCCCGAATACCGAAGGAACGCCTTGTGTGTTATAAAACATCACAACGTAACTGGGTGATTATAAAGATGCTCTACAGGTGTCTCTGATGGTGTTTGTTGAGTTGGCATAGGTCGAGATTAGGATTTGTCACTCCATGTATCAGAGAGGTATCTCTAGGCCCTCTCGGTAATGCACATCACTATAAGGCTTGCAAGCAATGTGACTAATGAGTTAGTTACAGGAGGTTGCATTACGGAACGACTAAAGAGACTTGCCGGTAATGATATTGAACTAGGTATTGAGATACCGACGATCGAATCTTGGGCAAGTAACATACTGATGACAAAGGCAACAACGTATGTTGTTATGCGGTTTGACCGATAAAGATCTTCGTAGAATATGTAGGAACCAATATGAGCATCCATGTTCCGCTATTGGTTATTAACCAGAAGTGAGTCTCGGTCATGTCTACATAGTTCTCAAACCCGTAGGGTCCGCACGCTTAACGTTCGGTGATGATCGGTATTATGAGTTTATGTGTTTCGATGTACCGAAGGTAGTTCAGAGTCCCAGATATGATACGGACATGATGAGGAGTCTCGAAATGGTCGAGACATAAAGATCGATATATTGGAAGGCTATGTTTGGACATCGGAATGGTTCTGGGTGAGTACGGGCATTTACCCGAGTATCGGGGAGTTACCGGAACCCCCTCGGGGAGTCATTGGGCCTTAATGGGCCTTAGTGGGAGTGAGGAGGAGGCGGCCAAGATAGGGGCGCCCCCAAGCCCAATTCGAATTGGGGTTGGGGGCCGGCCCCCTTTTCCTTGTCCCTCTCCCCCGTTTCCTTCTTCTCCTACTCCAACTAGGGAAGGGGGAATCCTACTCCCACCGGGAGTAGGACTCCCCCCTTGGGCGCGCCATGAGAGGGCTGGCCCTCCCCTCCTCCACTCCTTTATATACAGGGAGGGGGGCACGCCATAGACAGACAAGTTGATTGTTTAGCCGTGTGCAGTGCCCCCCTCTACAGATTTCCACCTCAGTCATATCGTTGTAGTGCTTAGGCGAAGCCCTGCGTCGGTAACTGCATCATCACCGTCATCATGCCGTCGTGCTGACGAAACTCTCCCTCAACCTCAGATGGATCTATAGTTCGTGGGACATCACCGAGCTGAACATGTGCAGATCGTGGAGGTGCTGTACCTTTGGTACTAGGATCGGTCGGATCGTGAAGACGTACAACTACATCAACCGCGTTGTCATAATGCTTCCACCTACGGTCTATGAGGGTACGTGGAAAACACTCTCCCCTCTTGTTGTTGTGCATCACCTAGATGGATATTGTGTGTGCGTAGGATTTTTTTGAAATTACTGCGTTCCCCAACAGATGCGCGTCGGAAATGGTTCCAAGGTCGATGTGATTGCCATCAGCACGCTACCTCTACATCTACCTTCGGGATTAGTTTTAGACATGACTAATTGTTATTTGGCGCCAGCGTTGTGTAGGAGATATGCCCTAGAGGTAGTAATAACAGTTATTTTGTATCTCCAAAGTTTTTAATGAATGTTTAGCTTCCATGCTATAACTGCAATGATTCTCGAGTCTGCAATATCCAAGAGGCTCGGAGGGAAACTCAAGTGCACGTGTGGTGTACTAAATGGTAAAATATATTCCTAGTCTTGCCTCTAAGACTGGCTCATGTATTGCATGATGATCCTATTTTCCTGATCATGGGTATGTCTATGCTGGCAATTTTGAGGGCACGATGTTAGTAGAGCACTTGTGCTGAATCGACCCAAATTGATGTTATGCTATGAGATTCTTTTCGTCACAAGTTTATGGTTAACATCACAGAGATAGTTAATGTTTGCATAATTCCTCAAACCATGAGAGTATCGAGTTCCTTCATGCTTGCTTCGTGAACTTTGGGGTTTGCTAAACGTCATCGGTAACTGGGTGGCTATTACGACGGCTTACGGGTTGACAGAAAAGTATGGCCAGTAACATGATAGCTCAAGATTGGGATTTGCTCCTCCGACGATGGAGAGATATTCTCGGGCGCTCTCGGTGTCACGGTATCCATAATCGTCTAGCCAGACACCTTGTGATATGATCACTAGATGCCGGAACACGGAAACGAGAAAAGAGAACAAAACCGGTAATGAGGTAACTTGCATGGTGGAAAAATTGTTCGTCTATGGGGATGCAATAAATCTCACCTAGGGTGTTTGTGACATATCACGAAGCAACAAGAATAGCTCACTGCAACTGGAGGTTCACTCGAATACTTATTCGTGTGGGTACAGGGGTCAATATGGGTGTCCACGGGTCCGATGTTGATTATTGATCTTAAGGGGTTCCGGGTCATGTTTATACTTCACCGAACCTATAGGGTCACATGCTTAAGGGTCATCTATCTGCTGAATACTAGTCAGGGAGTCTGAGAGAAAATCACCGAAAAAGTTTTGGACACCGTAAAAGTTTCAGACAGCGGAAAAGCTCCGCAGAGAGAGGTCATCGGATGAAACCGAAAAGTTGTTTCGGGATATACTATTAAGTAAAATTGGTTTCGCCACATGCCTGATAATTCTTGGAGGGTGCCAGAATCATTCTGGAAACTTTTTGGATTTTTCCGGGATAAAAACTGGAAATGTTCCGGAGCTGCCGGAGCCACTTCAGATGCGTTTCGCAGAGGAAAATCACTAAACCAGAATTGTTTCGGAATGTGTTGAAAATTATTTTAGTGGGTATTATAAATATTCTAAGCCCACATAAATATTTTCAGTTCAAACGGACACTGAAAAAAGTCGTCATGAATAGTGAAAATCACTTTATGGATATTTTTTTGGAAAGCCACCTTTTAGGGCTTTTGCAAAAAGGCTTCTAGAAGGGCTTGGGGGCCAAGGGAGCCCCTCATGGGGGCCCACCAAGGGGGTGGACGGCCAAGCATGGTGGAGCTCCACACGGCATCCCATTTTGCCCATAAACAGCTCATATGTGACCTAAAGCATGGGTTTTTTTGGTAATTTGTGGAGGCACACTATCCCTTGGCTTTCCTATAAATAGAGGGGGTGAGGGCTGCCATCTCTTCATCCCTTGCTCTCATACACATGCCATGACTTGTCTGGCTTCTCTCTCCCTCCCAGCCAAATAGTTTCGTAGAGCCGAAAGGCTGTTTTGGTTCCAGCAGGAACTAGTTCTGGACGGCGAAGCCCTGCTGGATAGTTGACACCGTATGTGTGCAACCCCGTAGATAGATTGTAGTTTCAATCTTTTGCCTGAGGGGCTGTTCGAGTATCCTCCCGAAGGGCTATCCGAGTTACCGTCCAAGTTTCGAGGGTCCTCTCGAAGGGCTGTCTGCGACATCGTCCGCGGGACTGTCCGACTGCCTCCCGAAGGGTTGTCCGGAGAGGGAGTACATCCTCGTGGTTGGGAGGTTGTAAATCCTGGCTGCGGGGATCTGCACCTACGATCTCCACTGACTCTTCTTTCGCTGCGCTACGAGTCGGTACGGATTAGACCAAACCTTTTATGCAGTCTCCATAGTGGTCCTTGGCGTGCTCGCTATATCGGAAATTTTTATTTTCTGTCGCTTTCCCCTATAGTGGCATCAAGTGTCGTGCTATGCGTAGATGCGGGTTACGATCTAGAATACATGGAGATGTATGGGTATTGCATAATATAACTTTGGAGTAGATGAGATCTATTGCTGAAAACTATTTATGCGGGTGGCAGATGAAAGCTGTTACCCGATATTCTTGTTGCTTCCCTAGAATTTGCGTATTTCTGATCTTGAAACGACATGATGGAATTTCACAAAGTTCGGGCAATCCATGATCCTGATTGATCAACAAAGTGCTATCAGTTCTTTGGGTTCCACCATAGTTGAGAGAAAGATGAAATTGTGCGGACAAAAGGGCAATGCAGATATGATCTACACGGGGGTCATGCGTATGACGACGTTTAGTATGGGTTTTGAGATTTTATTATCTCGTGCTTCATACACCCCCGAAAAGTTAATCTAGCAACTTGAATAATCATACTTGAAGATAAACGTTGGTAGCTGCGGTTTAAGTCAAAACCTTAGAAGCCACGTAAAATAAAATTTTGCATAAACCGATTAGAGGCATCTAACTTGGTTTTGTAGGATGGTTTGCATGTGATGTGGTATAGCAAGTCTCGTATTAATTCGATTATGTATGAGATGATTGTATGATGTAATTGACATGACCTGCGTGTCATGATTCGGCATGATGGCTGGAGCCATATAATTGTCACTTTAATGACCTGCGTGTCAACCTTAAGTAATGCATTTATTTTATCCGCTATGGAGATAGCAATATTATCTGGTGCATCGACAAGGTGGTGGCAATCTTCGCAAAGGTGAACACCGACGCGAATGCCGAAGACGAAGAAACACTTGACTTCTCCATCAGAAGAGGCTATACCATATCATGCTATTATGAATTGCCTGAGATGTTTATCCCTCTTGATGCACCCTTCTTGATTGCGCGGTAGTCGCTTTTTATTAGGGTGATCTCTCACTTAAAATATCAAGTAGTTATTGTTCTCCCAAGTGCAGCACCGTCACAACATCTATCCTTTCGGGGTGCGCCATGGGTGCATGGGTACGAATGATTGGAGAAATGTAAGGCGGGTGAGGTCAGACCTCGTAGCAAGATCACTTGGTTGTCTTGATGTTCATGGCAGGATCGTCCTGAGCTCGGAACACACGCATCGAAAGATGAACAAGAGTCACATAGAGATGTGATTGGCAAGTTGGCCTACCAATTGAAATCCTCATCATGAGATGATGATTCTATGACGTTGAATTGATATTTGGATCTTGAATCACTCAAAATCAATTTTGAGAGATATTGATTTGAGTGGGAGCACACTTCAGAATAAATTTTTTATTCACTAGTGCACATTTCATTATAAACAAAGTCTAAGTGAAACTTGTGTTTTCCGTTCTAGATCAAATGGCTCGCAACACCACGTTCAACTTAGGCCCGATGTTAGAGAAAGAGAAGTTAGCTACGACTGGAAACAACTATGCGGACTGGGTGCGTAACCTGAGGATTGTCCTCAGGAGCGCTAAGAAATTGTACGTGCTTGAAAATGCTCTTCCAGCCAAACCGGCGGCAGAGGCCCTGAAAGATGAACAAAATGTCTGGGCCACTAAGGATGATGATCACAACTTAGTGCAGTTCCTCATGCTTGCTTGCATGAGTCTAGGGCTTCGAAAACGTTTTGAATTCCATAAACCCCATGATATGATCCGGGAATTGGATGCTCTGTACAAGGAAATCGCAAAGTCTGAACGATTTGATATCATGAAGGCTTTGATGGAATGCAAGATGGCTGAGGGTAGTTCAGTTGGCGAACATGTGGTCAAAATGATTGGCTATTCTGAAAGGCTTAAAGCCTTGGAATTTCCACTTCCACCTGTCCATATGATGGACATGTTGCTTTCTTCACTCCCCCCATCTTATGACGGTTTTTTCATAAACTACAACATGACAGGGATGGAGAAGACACCAGAAGAGGTGCTCGCCATGCTGAAAACTACAGAAGGAGGACTGCAGAAAAATCGCAAGCAAGTGTTGCTTGTGAATAAAACCACCAGTTTCAAAAAGAAAGGCAAGCCAAAGAAGGCCAAGGGCGCCGGTATGACCAGCTCCCAAAGAAACTCTAAGGGCGGAGCCAAGAATGAAACTGAGTGCTTCTACTTCAAGGGCACAGGTCACTGGAAGAGAAACTGCAAGAAGTATCTGGAAGATAAGAAGACTGGGAAAACTGGAGAAGGTATAATTGTTATACAGGTTAATGTTATTGACGTTTTGCTTGCTAGCAAAAATTCTAATTCTAGGGAATTTGATATCGGATCGGTTGCTCACATTTGCAAGTCGATACAAGGGCTTCAGAAGGTGCGCAAGCTGGCAAAGAATGAAGTCGTGATGCGCGTCGGGAACGGCGCTGGGATCGCTGCTCAAGCCGTCGGCATTATGCCTCTATGTCTCCCTTCAGGATTTATCTTAGAACTAAGTAACTGTTATTTTGTTCCACTGTTGTGTAGAAACATTATCTCCGGATCATGTTTAGTACACGATGGGTATTCGTACAAGTATGAGAGCAATGGTTGTTCACTTTATTGTAAGGATATGTTTTATGGATTTGCACACACTGTTGGGGGCCTTTTCATACTAAATCTTGAATGTGAAAATGATGTCTTTAACGTGAATGCTAAACACCTTAAGAAGGCTAATACCACCACCACTTACTTGTGGCACCATCGTCCTGGCCACATCAGAATGAAACGCATGCAAAGACTCCAGAGATATGGAGTTTTACTGTCCTTTGATTTTGAATCATTTGACACATGTGAAGCTTGTCTGATGGGGAAAATGACCAAGACGCCGTTCATGGGTCATCCTGAACGGGCGGGTGAATTATTGGAAATAATACATAGTGATGTATGTGGTCCAATGAGCACAGCCGCACGGGGTGGGTATTTCTACTTCGTGACTTTTACTGATGATTTAAGTCGATATGGCTATATCTACTTAATGAAGCATAAGTCGGAAACCTTTGAAAAGTTCAAAGAATTTTAGAATTTCTGCGGTCTGATCGCGGAGGCGAATATCTTAGTCATGAGTTTGGCCAACACCTGAGTGACCATGGAATTGTTTCACAGCTTACGCCTCCCGGAACTCCACAGAGAAACGGAGTATCGGAAAGACGTAACCGAACCCTGTTGGACATGGTAAGGTCGATGATGTCTCTTACAGATCTGCCGATATCTTTTTGGGGTCATGCACTAGAAACCACCGCTCACACACTTAACAGAGGACCGTCTAAGTATGTTAAGACGACACCACATGGGATGTGGAATGGGAAGACACCCAGTTTGTCGCATCTTAAAATTTGGGGATGTGAGTGTAACACCCCTATGTAATGGAGCTACAATAATCCATCATGATGATGCTAAGCTACTGAGATTTGCAATAATAATCATGTTGGGTTAATATCTAATTTCAAATTCCTTCTTTGAATTCCATTCAAATTCAAAGTGCAAAATGAAGTTGCTCAAAACTTGTTGGAAAAATGTTCACCTTTTAGCAAATAATCCAAAACTATTTTCTCTTAAGGAACACAACATCATCTTCAACTCTAAATGGGCCTAATACTTTTAACAGAGCCAAAACAGCCTTTTAAACTGCCCTTTTCTTTTAGAATAAATCCAAAGGGATTCAAAACATTCCCAACATTTTGTGGCAGTGCACAATAATTCTTTGGAATTGTTTTAGCCAGTGGCATATTTTTGCAAAGTCTTTTGTGGCAAAAATAAAATGCAACAGCTGCTGGAAAAAGAGAAACAAAAAGAAAAAGGAAAAGCACAGGGGAGAGAAAGCCCTGCCCCACTTGGGCTTCGGCCCACCCGAGCTAGCTGACCCAGCTAGGTTGGCCCGTGCCCCCTCCCCGGTCGCTCTCTTCTCTCTCCTGTTCCCCCGGTGCGCTCCACTACAGGGGCTCGTCACCACCCGACCATCTCGCGGGCGACGACGATGGGATAAGGACCTGCTCCTCCCCGCCTCCTCGATCCCCGCCTCCACTCACCCCCACTCCCCCTGGCGTCTCTGTCCATTCTCCCCTCACCTCTCGCTCGCTCTCCTTCAACACCGAATGCCTTCGTCGCTGTGCTGCATCGCCACCGTGAACACCGCCACTGCCTCACCTCGCCGATATGTAGTAGCACTCCGCCATGGACCACTACACCGTTCGGTGCCCTCCGTTGGAGCTGGGAGGCACCGCAACTATGAACCCCCTTCGTCCCCATCTCCGACGGCCACAACAACTCGGCGACTCTACGGCGCGCGCTTCTGCTCCTCAGCCGTCAAGGGCTTTCCCTAGCTGCGCGGTGAGCCACCACCTTCTTGTCCCATTCTCAGTCTGCCCTTGCGCGGTCCCTAGCCGTCTCTCCCACCGTGGCTGAACGCCGCGCCGCGCGGGCTCGTTGCCGGCGTCCTTCCAATGACCTTTTGGTCATGGGGTCGCGCCCGTTGGACTCGCCGCTCCGTGCAGGTCCTCCCCATCCTTTCCTTTTGCATTGTAGCGCGCCATAGCACCTTTCCGCCGCCGACCGTAGCCGCTCCGCCATGGACCTCATCGCCGGCGACGTTTTCGGCCAGGCCCGGCGATGCCACCACCATCACTCGACGCGCGGCCGAGTGGCCGCTCGAACGCGCCTTGCCACGCCCCTCCCTGTGCCGCGTAGCGCGATCCCAACGAGGTCCTGAACGCCACCACCGCCCCCACTCGTCGCCGGCACCTCGACCGACCACTCCTGACCCCTGCAACCGCCGCTTTTGACGTGCGACGTCGCCGTCTTACGAACTCCGCCTCGCGCGCAACGAACAGACCACCGTGGCGCCGTTCCGGCTAACTCCGGCGAGGAGCCGCTGTGAAAAGGCTCGCCGGAGCCCTCTCCGGTGTTCGGCCGCCGCGAATGGCCTCGTCGGCGCAACCCTGGCACCGGTGCTGACCTGGCTGAACCGGGGGGCACCCCCAGTGTTGTTGACCAGTGGGCCCAGTGGGCCCCGTTGACCTTGTTGACCCAGTCAACGTGCTGACTGGGCAACCAAGAGCCACTGACAGGAAGGCCCAATCCTTTAATCAATGTTTTAATAACTAAAAATTATTGAGTTAATCTAATTAGCCACTGATAGGTGGGGCCTACTAGCTAATTAACTTAGTTTAGTTAAATTAAACACTGCTAATTAGTCCAGTCACTGACCAGTGGGACCCACTGGTCAACTTTGACTAATCAGCGAGTCTGTTGACTTGCTGACATCATCCCCATGTCATGCTGACATCATATTCCTATTCTGATAATTCTGTTAATTTAAATATATACAGAAAACTTTTACTAACTTTGAAAATTCCTAGACATTTAACTGTAACTCCGATGAAAATGTTTTCTATATGAAAGTTGCTTTGAAAAAATCCAACGAATCTGAATGCGCGGTCCATTCACCTGCCACATGCCCCTAGCATGCTGGACATGGAACCGTCCCCTCTCTTCCATCTATCCGGAATTCATCTAACGCCGGGAATTCATCCTCGGATTTTTATCCCCTCCATCTGCAACATGTAGTACTACGTTAGGACAACCCTAGCTCTGCCTATCGTCATGTAATGCTTAGTAATGCATCAGTTTTCTTTGTATTTATTGTTTCTTCCCCCTCTTCTCTCCAGTAGACCCCGAGACTGATGCCGCGCCTGTGATCGACTGCGTTGACGACACTTCTTCTTTTTCAGCAGAACTTCCAGGCAAGCAAACCCCCCCTTGAACATTCCGATATCGCCCATTTCTTTCCCTCTCATGCTTGCATTAGAACTGCTATTGCTTTCTGTATGATCCTACTATGATGCATAGCTTGTTTTTGTTACCTGCTTATTGTTACCTTACCTCCTTATCCTAAACTACTTAGTATAGGTTGGTTAGTGAACCATCAGTGACCCCCACCTTGTCCCGGTTGCCTCGCTTTATTATTCGATGACTCGATCAACGTGATCGACGTCCAGGCCCTGACACCGCACATCATCCCCCTAGTTGTACGACTCTGCAGAGTTACCATCGAGTGCCGAGGGTGGATCCTCTTACATCACTCCTGATGAGATCTCTGTAGTGTAGCTATACAGTCATGGTCATCAAGGGTGATTTCCTCCTTAACCACTTCTGATATGGCTCTATCATGCAAAGCCCTCAAGTGTGAACCTCGAGGGTGGATCCTCTTACGTTCACCTTGATGATTACATCGAGTGGAATTCACTGGGGGTGATTCCTCGGGTTTTCCCCTTGGTGTTAGACACACGGTTACTATAGTTACTATTACATTACACTAAACCATGTTACTAAAGATGGGTCGGCCCTGAGCGGTACCTGCGCGATCTTATTTGCGAGTGATGTGGAGTCGGGTTAACCTGGAAGGTCCCGCGAGATTCTTACAGGGTGTGGCCGGGCATTCTTAGCCCTTGCCACAAGTCCTCGAGACGGGGCGACAGGGTCAAATCTTTCGTGAGTCTCTGCTTGTTACCGCGCGTTCCTAATCCACTATGATTTGTATATTTGATCCGAGGGGCCTTTGACCTGATAGCACTAACCATCACGTGGGCATTTTATGGGCGTTTGCTACCCCTTGAGCACTGCGTTGGTTTTCCCCGAAGAGGAAGGGATGATGCAGCAAAGTAGCGTAAGTATTTCCCTCAGTTTTTGAGAACCAAGGTATCAATCCAGTAGGAGGCTACGCGCGAGTCCCTCGCACCTGCACAAAACAAAGAAATCCTCGCAACCAACGCAAATAGGGGTTGTCAATCCCTATAGGGCCACTTACGAGAGTGACATCTGATAGATATGATAAGATAATATTTTTGGTATTTTTATGATAAAAGATGCAAAGTAAAATAAAGGCAAAGTAAATAGCAAAGGAAATAACTAAGTAGTAGGAGATTAATATGATAAAGATAGACCCCGGGGGCATAGGTTTCACTAGTGGATTCTCTCGAGAGCATAAGTATTCTATGGTGGGTGAACAAATTACTATTGAGCAATTGACAGAATTGAGCATAGTTATGAGAATATCTAGGTATGATCATGTATATAGGCATCACGTCCGAGACAAGTAGACCGACTCCTGTCTACATCTACTACTATTACTCCACTCATCGACCGCTATTCAGGATGCACCTAGAGTATTAAGTTAAAAACAGAGTAACACCTTAAGAAGATGACATGATGTAGAGGGATAGACTCATGCAATATGAAGAAAACCCCATCTTGTTATCCTCGATGGCAACAGTACAATACGAGCCTTGCTGCCCTTACTGTCACCGGGAAAGGACACCACAAGATTGAACCCAAAGCTAAGCACTTCTCCCATTGCAAGAAAGATCAATCTAGTAGGCCAAACCAAACTGATAATTCGAAGAGACTTGCAAAGATAACCAATCATACATAAAAGAATTCAGAGAAGATTCAAATATTGTTCATAGATAGACTTGATCATAAACCCACAATTCATCGGTCTCAACAAACACACCGCAAAAATAAGATTACATCGAATAGTTCTCCACAAGAGAGGGGGAGAACATTGTATTGAGATCCAAAAAGAGAGAAGAAGCCATCTAGCTACTAACTATGGACCCGTAGGTCTGAGGTAAACTACTCACACTTCATCGGAGAGGCTATGGTGTTGATGTAGAAGCCCTCCGTGATCGATGCCCCCTCCGGCGGAGCTCCGGAACAGGCCCCAAGATGGGATCTCGTGGATACAGAAAGTTATGGCGGTGGAATTAGGGTTTTGGCTCCATATCTGATCGTTTGGGGGTACGTAGGTATATATAGGAGGAAGGAGTATGTCAGTGGAGCAACAGGAGGACCACGAGGGTGGAGGGCGCGCCTGGTGGGGGTGGGCGCACCCCCCTACCTCGTGCCCTCCTGTTTTCTTTCTTGACATACGGTCCAAGTCTCCCGGATCATAATCTTCCTAAAAATCATGTTCCCGAAGGTTTCATTCCGTTTGGACTCTGTTTGATATTCCTTTTCTTCGAAAACCTAAAACAGGCAAAAAACAGCAATTCTGGGTTGGGCCTCCGATTAATAGGTTAGTCCCAAAAATAATATAGAAGTGGACAATAAAGCCCAATAATGTCCAAAACCATAGATAATATAGCATGGAGCAATCGGAAATTATAGATACGTTGGATACGTATCGGCGTTCTACGTCGTATGCATCAGCCGAAGCTTAATAGATGCCAGCGACTGAGTGACGCGCATCGGGTTGGACTGCGTAAACACCTGCCTTGTTGAAGGAGGTAGCTACGTCTGCTCACCGGCCGCCCTCGCGATGTGCAGGAGTTCCCGGGAAGATGGCCCATGACCCCTGGGGGCATAGGCTTAGTCCGGCCTGCTGACCTCTCTATTAAGCCTAGGTCGGGTTGCGGCGTATTGTTTGGCCAAGGCCGGGCATGACCCAGGAAAGTGTGCCCAGCCGGAGTTAATCGAGTGTGGTGGGTAAGTTGGTGCACCCCTGCAGGGAAGAAAACATCTATCGATAGCCTGTCCTACGATAACGGACACTTGGAGTTGTATCCCGATCGATACAACTAGAACTGGATACTTGAGGTGAGAAATGGATAGTATGGCTCTGGGATTGCTTTCTCGCAGAGAGTCGAGAAAGGATCTCTGGCCGAGGTTGATAACTCTACTACTTTACTTTATGCTACTCTTATCTCTTCTGATGCTGCAAGATGCTTGGAGCTGCTTGAAGATGCTAGTCTTTGATAAGCTAGGCTTTCCCCTTTCTCTTCTGGCATTCTCTAGTTTAGCCCAGAGATACAACCCATTCGTTTGATACAGATGCATACTTAGTTTAGATCTGATGTAAGTCTTACGAGTACTTTGGATGAGTACTCATGGTTGCTTTGCTACCTCTTTTCCCCCATACCCGATTGTTGCGACCAGATGATGGATCCCAGAAGCCAGACGATAACACTGATGACTACTACTACCCTGAGGGTGCCTACTACTACGTGACGGCCGTTGACGACCTGGAGTAGTTAGGAGGCTCCCAGTCAAGAGGCCTTGCCTTTTTCGATCGTTGTTGCTTTTGTGCTAGCCTTCTTAAGGTAGACTTGTCTAACTTATGTCTGTACTCAGATATTGCTGCTTCCGCTGACTCGTTTGTTTTCGAGCTTATGTATTCGATCCCTCGAGGCCCCTGGCTTGTAATATAAAGCTTGTATTATTTTAATTTGTGTCTAGAGTTGTGTTGTGATATCTTCCCGTGAGTCCCTGATGTTGATCGTACACATTTGCGTGTATGATTAGTGTATGATTGAATCGGGGGCATCACAAGTTGGTATCAGAGCTGACTGCCTGTAGGTAGCCCCCTTTCCAACTCCTTGGCTGAAGTTGAATCTAGTCACTGAAAAACTTTTACTAACATTGGTTGTGTGTCTTACGGGCCCACGTCGCCATTGGTGGTATTAGGATCTTTTATTCATCGTCTATACTCTAGGACTCTGATCTCTCTTCCATTCGGGTTAAACGAATTTACTAACTCTAACATTAGGATCCCGTGACCACATTCACCCCAAAGTTGGATAAGCCATAGTTATTCCTTAGAATAGTATTCTCAATAGTACACACTCTGTCGTGTTGACTACTATGTGGTATCCAACATACCTCTTTCATTATGCATGTTTCATCATGAATGATCCTTGTATTTGCAAATGCTCAATGCTGAACTACCCCCTGTTACATGTTAGCAGGATGGTTAGACCCCTGGTCATGGACGTGGTGCCAACGATCCACCACCGCCTGAATTCTTTGCTGGAAGATGCAACAATTTGAGCTGAACCGCCAGTTCATGGAAGGAATGATGGCTCAGTTTCCTCGTCCGAACATGAATCAACAGCCAACCCCAATAACTCTGCAGGACTTCATGCATCTCAACCCAACTATTTATTGCAGCTCAACTCAACCCCTTGATGCTGATGACTGGCTCCGTGACATAACGTATGAAATGGAGTCTGCTAGTGTGGCCCTTGCTAGCTATGTCACCTTTGCATCATTCTTTCTGAAGGGTCCCGCTGCTCAATGGTGTGGCATCCACAGGCGTACCCTACCTGCTGGAATGGTCATCACTTGGCCGGATTTCCAAGACGCTTTCCGTGCTCATTTTATCCCTTAGGGAATCATGCACAAGAAGAAGCGCGAGTTCCGCAACCTCACCCAAGGCAATAAGGTTGTAGATGCTTATCAGCGGGAATTCTTGGACTTGTCCCATTATGCTGAAGAAGACATTGCTACTGATGCTCGTAAGCAAGAGAAGTTCCGTGACGGACTTCTCCCGGATATCAAGCTAGCACTGCTCATTCATGACTTTGCTGATTTCACCACTTTGGTGAACGAGGCTATTCAGGTTGAGACAGGTCTTCAAGAACACCCGGGATCCCTCAGGCGCAGCCGTGACGCTGGCTCATCTTCGGGCCAGTCAGCATAGGAGCGTTGGATATGGATTCCCCAGAGGATGTATCGTCCAACTGCACCTGTACCAAGACAGTCCTATGCTACACTTCGTCTTCCCCCTCCACCGCAGAGGTAGACTCTTCGGGTGGTACCACCCCAAGCTTCTGCTCCCAATCCCAATGATGGTCTGTGCTTCAAGTGTGGCCTTCCAGGTCACCGTTCCAGGAACTACCCTCAGAATCAGAATCAGCTGGCTCTGCCTTCTAATGCTCGTGGTAACAATCAACCCTGCAACAATAATGCCCAACCTTATGGTCGTGGGTAGGCTAACAACATTGATCTGAATGAAGCTCAAGACCAGCCTGCTATTGTGATGGGTACTCTTCTAGTTAATTCAGTACCAACATCTGTTTTGTTTGACTCAGGAGCATCTCATTTTTTCATATCATAAGATTTTCCATTCAGGCATGGCATTAAATACAAAGAGATGCACATTCCATTAGTGGTAAACACCCCTACGGGCCAATGTCGAACCACCATGGTTAGCCACAATGTCGTCATTGAGATTGAAGGTTTAGAGTGCCATGCCTCTCCCATTATTCTAAAGTCTTCCAATATTGACCTCATTCTGGGAATGGATTGGTTGAAAGCACATACGGCTTCTATCGTTTGCGCCACTAAAACCGTGCACCTTCTGCACCCTTCATATTAGATAGTAAGCTACAATGCTCGTCTAGTTCAAAATGCTGAAGCACGACTTTATGTCTTGAATGCATTGAACGCAACACCTCTTGAGGGAATCGAAAAGATTCTAGTTGTTCGCGGCTTCCTAGATGTCTTTCCAGAAGAACTTCCAGGAATACCTCCTGCCCGGGCTGTCGAGTTCGTCATCGACTTGAAACCAGACACTGTTCCTATCGCCAAACGACCCTACAAGATGCCGCCTCATGAACTCCTTGAACTTAAGGAGGAAATCGACAAATCTCTTCACAGTGGTTCCATTCTTCCAAGTTCCTCTACTTGGGGAGCACCTTCTCTCTTTGTGAAGAAGAAGGACGGAACGAACCGTTTGGTCCAAGACTATCGTCCTATCAACCAAGCTACAATTCAGAACAAATATCCCCTTCCTCGGATCAATGATCTGTATGATCAACTGGCTGGTTCATCAATATTCTCTAAACTCGACTTGAGGTTGGGTTACCACCAGATCCGTGTTCGTGAAGAGGATATTCCAAAGACCGCTTTCGTCACCCATTATGGTTCTTACGATTACACCGTCATGTCTTTAGGCTTGACCAATTCAGAAGAATAAAGAAGAACATGTTGAACATCTTCGTCTTGTTCTGGAAAAGCTTCTAGAGCATCAACTTTATGCCAAGTATTCCAAGTGCGAATTTTGGCTTCCTGAAGTAACCTACCTTGGGCATGTCATCTCCAAGGATGGTATTGCCGTCAACCCAGAGCGCGCTCAGGCTATTCTTGACTAGACCCCTCCGAAGACTGTCAAGCAAGTCAGAAGCTTTCTCAGTCTAGCCAGCTATTGTCGCCGCTTTATCGAGAACTTCTCCAAGATCTCCAAGCCATTGACCAATCTGCTTCACAACGGCGTTAAGTTTGATTGGACAGACAAATGTCAGGAAAGTTTCCAGGCACTCAAAGACAAGCTGACATCTGCCCCAGTGCGTGCTCCCCCTGATTCTCGCAAGGACTTCGTCATCTATTGTGACGCTTCACGTCAAGGATTAGGCTGTGTCCTAATGGAAGAGCAGAGTGATTTCTTATGCCTCTCGTCAAGTGTGTCCTCATGAAGAGAACTACCCAGTTCATGACCTCGAGCTTGCTGCGGTTATCTATGCACTGAAGCTATGGCGATAGTACCTTCTCGGTAATCGTTGCGAGATCTTCACCGATCATTAGAGTCTGAAGTACATGTTTACTCAGCCAGATCTGAACCTCCGTCAGCAGCGATGGATGGAAGCTATTGCTGACTACAACTGCGGTATATCCTATACCCCTAGTAAGGCTAATGTAATGGCTGATGCCCTGAGCCGCAAGTCTTATTGCAACAATCACATGGTCTTCAAAGCTCAACCCCGCCTTTATGAAGAACTTTGCAAGCTGAACCTTCAACTAGTCCCACATGGTTCTTTGAATAGCCTTGTCCTGGAATCAACTCTTCTGAAAGCAATTAAGTCTGCTCAGGCCAAAGATGCTCATGTTGATCTGATGAAAAAGGATCTTGCCTTAGAGAAATCAAGAGATTTCTCACTTGGTGAAGACGGAACCTTGTACTTCAGAGATCGCATTGTAGTACCCTGGTCCGAGCTTATGACAGAGAAGGTGATGAAAGAAGCACATCACATCCCTCCCTCTATTCATCCGGGAAGTACCAAGATATACTTAGACATTCATCAGAAGTATTGGTGGCCTAAGATGAAGCAATACATTGCTCGATATATTAAAGAATGTGACGTTTGTCGTCGCGTCAAAGCAGAACATCAGAAACCGGCTGGACTTCTACAACCTCTTCCGATTTTTGAATGGAAGTGGGATAAGATTCATATGGACTTCGTCACTGGCCTTCCCAAGTCTCAGAAAGGTAACGATGCTATCTTTGTCGTCATCGACCAATTCTCGAAGGTTGCACACTTTCTGCCAGTCAAGGAGACTATCACTGCTAGTCAATTAGCAAACTTGTATATCTCCCGAATTGTGTCACTCCACGGCATTCCGAAGGAGATCAGTTCATACCGTGGCAGTATATTCACTTCAAAGTTCTGGGATAGTTTCCAAGAGGCAATGGGAACTCATATTACCTGGAGCACTGCTTATCATCCCCAATCCCAAGGCCAAGTCGAGCGAGTCAATCAAATTCTTGAAGACATGCTTCGGGCTTGTGTTATTTCTTTCGGCAAAAAGTGGGAAGAATCTCTCCCTTATGCGGAGTTCTCTTATAACAACAGCTATCAAGCCAGCTTGAAGATGGCACCCTTCGAAGTGCATTATGGACGTAAGTGCCGAACCCCTCTGAATTGGTCAGAAACTGGGGAACGGACGCTCATTGGTCCAGACATTATTCAACAAGCTGAAGAGTAGGTTCGCATTGTCCGGGATAATCTCAAGGCGGCCCAGTCCTGCCAGAAGAGCAACTATGACCGGAAACACTAGGGTTCAACTTATGAACCTGGTGAACAAGCTTATCTGCGTGTCACTCCTTTGAGAGGCACTCATCGGTTCGGAGTCAAGGGCAAGCTAGCTTCGTGCTACATTGGTCCCTTCTGTATCCTCGCCTGTCATGGACTGGTGGCTTATCAATTGGAGTTGCCACCTCAATTCTCTCACGTCCATGATGTCTTCCACGTGTCGCAACTTCGTCGATGTTTCAAGTATCTGGAACGTGAAGTGGATCCAGAATTGATTGAAGTTCAAGATGATCTCACATACAAAGAGCATTCGATCCGCATTCTTGAAGAAGCTGAACGTCGAACCCGCCAGAAGGTTACCAAGTTCCTCAAGGTGCAATGGTCGAATCATACTAAAGAGGAAGCCACTTGGGAACGCGAAGATAACCTCCGGGCTGAATACCCCGACCTGTTCCCTTCTACCTCTTAATTCTCTGGACGAGAATTTCTTTTAGAGGAGGAGAGTTGTAACACCCCTATGTAATGGAGCTACAGTAATCCATCATGATGATGCTAAGCTACTGAGATTTGCCATGATAATCATGTTGGGTTAATATCTCATTTGAAATTCCTTCTTTGAATTCCATTCAAATTCAAAGTGCAAAATAAAGTTGCTCAAAACTTGTTGGAAAATTGTTCACCTTTTAGCAAATAATCGACAACTATTTTCTCTTAAGGAACACAACATTATCTTCAACTCTAAATGAGCCTAATGCTTTTAACAGAGCCAAAACAGCCTTTTAAAATGCCCTTTTCTTTTTGAATAAATCCAAAGGGATTCAAAACATTCCCAACATTTTGCGGCAGTGCACAATAATTCTTTGGAATTGTTTTAGCCAGTGGCATATTTTTGCAAAGTCATTTGTGGCAAAAAAATAAAATGCAACAGCTATTGGAAAAAGAGAAACAAAAAGAAAAAGGAAAAGAAGAGGGGAGAGAAAGCCCTGCCCCACTTGGGCTTCGGCCCACCCGAGCTAGCTGACCCAGCTAGGCCGGCCCACGCCCCCTCCCCGGTCGCTCTCTCCTCTCTCCTGTTCCCCCGGTGCGCGCCGCTACAGGGGCTCGTCGCCACCCGACCACCTCGCCGGCGACGACGAGGGGATAAGGCCCCGCGCCTCCCCGCCTCCACTCACCCCACTCCTCCTGGCATCCCCGTCCATTCTCCCCTCCCCTCTCGCTCGCTCTCCTTCAACACCAAACGCCGTCGTCGCCGTGCTGCATCGCCACAGCGGACACCGCCACTGCCTCGCCTTGCCGATATGTAGTAGCGCTCCGCCATGGACCGCTACGCCGTTCGGTGCCCTCCATTGGAGCTGGGAGGCACCGCAGCTCCGAACCCCCTTCGTCCCCATCTCCGACGGCCATAGCAACTCTGGCGACTCTACGGCGCGCTTCTGCTCCTAAGCCGTCAAGGGATTTCCGTAGCTGCGCAGTGAGCCACCACCATCCTTGTCCCTTTCTTCGTCTGCCCTTGCGTGGTCCCTAGCCATCTCTCCCACCATGGCCGAACGCGACGCCGCGCGAGCTCGTCGTCGGCGTCCTTCCGTTGACCTTTTGGTCATGGGGTCGCGCCCGTTGGACTCGCCGCTCCGTGCAGGTCCTCCCCATCCTTTCCTTTTGCTCTGTAGCGCGCCATAGCACCTTTCCGCCGCCGACCGTCGCCGCTCCACCACGGACCTCGTCGTTGACGACGTTTCCGGCCAGGTCCAGCGATGCCACCACCATCACTCGACGCGCGGCCGAGCGGTCGATCAAACGCGCCTGGCCGCGCCCCTCCCTGTGCCCCGTAGCACGATCCCGACGAGGTCCCGAACGCCACCGCCGCCACCACTCATCGCGGGCGCCTTGACCGACCACCCCCGACCCCTGCAACCACCGTTTTGGACGCGTGATGTCGCCGGCTTACGAACGCTGCCTTGCGTGCAACGAACAGACCACCGTGGCGCTGTTCCGGCTAACTCCGGCGGTGAAAAGGCTCGTCGAAGCCCTCTCCGGTGTTCGGCCGCCGTGAATGGCCTCGCTCGCACAACCCTGGCGTCGGTGCTGACCTGGTGAACCGGGGGGCACCCCTAGTGTCACTGACCAGTGGGCCCTGTGGGCCCCGTTGTCCTGGTTGACCCAGTCAACGTGCTGACTGGGCAGCCCAGAGCCACTGACAGGCGGGCCCAATCCTTTAATCAATGTTTTAATAACTAAAAAATATTTATTTAATCTAATTAGCCACAGACAGGTGGGGCCTACTAGCTAATTAACTTAGTTTAGTTAAATTAAACACTGCTAATTAGTCCAGTCACTCACCAATGGGACCGACTGGACCCACTGGTCAACTTTGACTAATTAGCGAGTATGTTGACTTGCTGACATCATCCCCATGTCATGCTGACGTCATATTC
The DNA here is from genome assembly GCF_002162155.2 of Triticum dicoccoides. Taxonomy (NCBI): domain Eukaryota; kingdom Viridiplantae; phylum Streptophyta; class Magnoliopsida; order Poales; family Poaceae; genus Triticum; species Triticum dicoccoides. The sequence goes on from NC_041382.1 coordinate 628,557,565, forward strand.
CTATTCTGATAATTCTCTTAATTTAAATATATACATAAAACTTTTAAGAACTTTGAAAATTCATAGAAATTAAACCGTAACTCCGATGAAAATGTTTTCTATATGAAAGTTGCTCAGAAAAATCCAACGAATCCGAATGCGTGGTCCATTCACCTGTCATATGCCCCTAGCATGCTCAACATGGAACCGTCCCCTCTCCTCCATCTGTCCGGAATTCGTCTAACGTTGGGAATTCATTCTCGGATGTTTATCCCCTCCGTCTGCAACGTGTAGTACTATGTTAGGACAACCCTAGCTCTGCCTATCATCATGTAATGCTTAGTGATGCATCTGTTTGCTCTGTATTTACTGTTTCTTCCCCCTCTTCTTTCTGATAGACCCCGAGACCGATGCCGCCCCTGTGATCGACTGCGTCGACGACACTTCTTCTTTTTCAGCAAAGCTTCCAGGCAAGCAAACCCCCCCTTGAGCATTCCGATATCGCCCATTTCTTTCCCTCTCATGCTTGCATTAGAACTGCTATTACTTTCTGTATGATCCTACTCTAATGCATAGCCTGTTTTTGTTACCTGCTTATTGTTACCTTACCTGCTTATCCTAAACTGCTTAGTATAGGTTGGTTAGTGATCCATCAGTGATGCCCACCTTGTCCCAGTTGTCTTGCTTTATGTTTGATGACTCAATCAACGTGATCGACGTCTAGGCCCCGACACCGCACATCACCCCCCTAGTTGTACGACTCTGCAGAGTTACCATCGAGTGCCGAGGGTGGAACCTCTTACATCACTCCTGATGAGATCTCTGTGGTGTACCTATATGGTCGTGGTCATCGAGGGTGATTTCCTCCTTAACCACTTACGATACGGATCCGTCGTGCAAAGCCCTCAAGTGTGGACCTCGAGGGTGGATCCTCTTATGTTCACCTTGATGATTACATCGAGTGGAATTCACAGGGGGTGATTCCTCGGGTTTCCCCCTTGGTGTTAGACACACGGTTACTATAGTTACTATGACTTTACACTGAACCATGTTACTAAAGACGGGTCGGCCCCGAGGGGTACCCGCGCGAGCTTATTTGTGAGTGATGTGGAGTCGGGTTGACCTGGAAGGTGCCCACGAGATTCTTACGAGGCGTGGTCGGGAATTCTTAGCCCTTGCCGCAAGTCCTCGAGACGGGGTCACATCTTTCGTGAGTCTCTGCTTGTTACCGCGCGTTCCTAATCCACTACGATTTGGATATTTGATCCGAGGGGCTCTGACCTGATAGCATTGTATGGGTGTTCTGCGTCGTATGCATTAACCGAAGCTTAATAGACATCAGCGACTGAGCGGCGCGCGCCGGGTTGGACTGTGTAAGCACCTGCCTTGTTGAAGGTGGTCACTAGATCTGCTCACCGACCACCCTCACAATGTGCAGGAGTTCCTGGGGAGATGGCCATGACCCCTGGGGGCATAGGCTTAGTACGGCGTGCTGACCTCTCTATTAAGCCTAGGTCGGGTTGCAGCGTATTGTTTGGCTGAGGCCAGGCATAACCCAGGAAAGTGTGCCTGGCCAGAGTTAATCAAGCGTGGTGGGTAAGTTGGTGCACCCCTGCAGGGAAGAAAACATCTATCGATAGCCTATCCTACAGTAACGGACACTTGGAGTTGTATCCCGATTGATACAACTAGAACTGGATACTTGAGGTGAGAAATGGATAGTATGGCTCTGGGATTGCTTTCTCACAGGGAGTCGAGAAAGGATCTCTGGCCGAGGTTGATATCTCTACTACTTTACTTTATGCTACTCTTATCTCTTCTAATGCTGCAAGATGCTTGGAGCTGCTTGAAGATCCTAGTCTTCGATAAGCTAGGCTTTCTCCTTTCTCTTCTGGCATTCTGAAGTTTAGCCCATAGATACAACCCATTCATTTGATACAGATGCATACTTAGTTTAGATCTGACGGCCATTGACGACCTGGAGTAGTTAGGAGGCTCCCAGGCAGGAGGCCTTGCCTTTTTCGATCGTTGTTGCTTTTGTGATAGCCTTCTTAAGGCAGACTTGTCTAACTTATGTCTGTACTCAGATATTGCTTCTTCCGCTGACTCGTTTGTTTTCGAGCTTATGTATTCGAGCCCTCAGGCCCCTGGCTTTTAATATAAAGCTTGTATTATTTTAATTTGTGTCTAGAGTTGTGTTGTGTTATCTTTCGTGAGTCCCTGATGTTGATCGTACACATTTGAGTGTATGACTAGTGTGCGATTGTATCGGGGGTGTCACAGTGAGGTACATGTAAAACGTTTACAACCTACCAAACTCGATCCCAGATCAGACAAGTGTAACTTTGTAGGTTATCCAAAAGAAACAATTGGGTATTCCTTCTACCTACACTCCGAGCACACAGTGTTTGTCGCTAAAAACGGAGTCTTTCTTGAGAAAGAATTTCTTGCCAAAGAATTAAATGGGAGGACACTACAACTTGATGAGATTAGTGAACCTTCGGCAACTATTGACATGGCAAGGAACCGGAATAAATTCCGCTAATTATCCCTGCAACTGAGCCGGAAGTTGCCGCATATGATGCGGAGACTTCAGACAATGTTGTAACCAAACCACATAGATCAGGTAGGGCTATCTAGCCACCTGAGTGGTTTCATAATGAAATCTTCATTCTTGAAGACGATGAACCTGCGCACTATAAGGAAGCGATGGAGGGGGCCATCTCAAAGGAATGGCACAATGCCATGAAACCCGAAATGGAATCCATGTACGAAAACCAAGTTTGGAACTTGGAAGAACTTCCAGAGGCGCAAAGCCGATTTGTTGTAAATGGATTATCAAAAGGAAGACGGACACGGATGGTAACATTACTATCCAAAGCTAGACTTGTCGTGAAAGGGTTCACACAAGTTCCAGTAGTGGACTATGCTACCTCTTGAGCACTGCGTTGGTTTTCCCCGAAGAGGAAGGGATGATGCAGTAAAGTAGCGTAAGTATTTCCCTCAGTTTTTGAGAATCAAGGTATCAATCCAATAGGAGGCTATGCGTGAGTCCCTCGCACCTACACAAAACAAATAAATCCTCGCAACCAAAGCGATAAGGGGTTGTCATTCCCTACACAGCCACTTATGAGAGTTAGATCTGATAGATATGATAAGATAATATTTTTGGTATTTTTATGATAAAGATGCAAAGTAAAATAAAAGCAAAGGAAATAACTAAGTATTGGAAGATTAATATAATGAAGATAGACCCGGGGGCCATAGGTTTCACTAGTGGCTTCTCGCAAGAGCATATGTATTTTATGGTGGGTGAACGAATTACTGTTGAGCAATTGACATAATTGAGCATAGTTATGAGAATATCTAGGTATGATCATGTATATAGGCATCACGTCCGAGACAAGTAGACCGACTCCTGCCTGCATCTACTACTATTACTCCACTCATCGACCGCTATCCAGCATGCATCTAGAGTATTAAGTTCATGAAAATAGAGTAACGCCTTAAGCAAGATGACATGATGTAGAGGGATAAACTCATGCAATACGATGAAAACCCCATCTTGTTATCCGCGATGGCAACAATACAATACGCGCCTTGCTGCCCCTACTGTCACTGGGAAAGGACACTTCAAGATTGAACCCAAAGCTAAGCACTTCTCCCATTGCAAGAAAGATCAATCTAGTAGGCCAAACCAAACTAATAATTCGAAGAGACTTGCAAAGATAACCAATCATACATAAAAGAATTCAGAGAAGATTCAAATATTGTTCATAGATAGACTTGATCATAAACCCACAATTGATCGGTCTCAACAAACACACCGCAAAAGAAGATTACATCGAATAGATCTCCACAAGAGAGGGGGAGAACATTGTATTGATATCCAAAAAGAGAGAAGAAGCCATCTAGCTAATAACTATGGACCCGTAGGTCTCAGGTAAAACTACTCACACTTCATCGGAGGGGCTATGGTGATGATGTAGAAGCCCTGCATGATGGATGCCCCCTCCGACGGAGCTCCGGAACAGGCCCCAAGACGGGATCTCGTGGATACAGAAAGTTGCGGCGGTGGAATTAGGGTTTTGGCTCCGTATCTGATCGTTTGGGGGTACGTAGGTATATATAGGAGGAAGGAGTACGTCAGTGGAGCAACAGGGGGCCCACGAGGGTGGAGG
>NC_041382.1:628562216-628567432 GCF_002162155.2 Triticum dicoccoides
CCCTACCTCGTGGCCTCCTCCTTTGTTTCTTGACGTAGGGTCCAAGTCTCCTAGATCATGTTCGGTGAGAAAATCACGTTCCCGAAGGTTTCATTCCATTTGGACTCCGTTTGATATTCCTTTGCTTCGAAACCCTAAAATAGGCAAAAAAACAGCAATTCTGGGCTGGGCCTCCGGTTAATAGTTTAGTCCCAAAAATAATATAAAAGTGGATAATAAAGCCCAATAATGTCCAAACCAGTAGATAATATAGCATGGAGCAATCAAAAATTATAGATACGTTGGAGACGTATCAAGCATCCCAAGCTTAATTCCTGCTCGTCCTCGAGTAGGTAAATGATAAAAACAGAATTTTTGATGGGGAGTGCTACTTGGCATAATTTTAATGTAATTCTTCTTAATTGTGGTATGAATATTCAGATCCGAAAGATTCAAGATAAAAGTTTAATATTGACATAAAAATAATGATATTTCAAGCATACTAAGAAAGCAATCATGTCTTCTCAAAATGACATGGCCAAAGAAAGTTATCCCTACAAAATCATATAGTCTGGCTCTGCTCTATCTTCATCACACAAAGTATTTAAATCATGCACAACCCCGATGACAAGCCAAGCAATTGTTTCATACTTTTGATATTCTCAAACTTTTTCAATCTTCACGCAATACATGAGCGTGAGCCATGGATATAGCACTATAAGTGGAATAGAATGGTGGTTGTGGAGAAGACAAAAAGGGAGAAGATAGTCTCACATCAACTAGGCATATCAACGGGCTATGGAGATGCCCATCAATAGATATCAATGTGAGTGAGTAGGGATTTCCATGCAACGGATGCACTAGAGCTATAAGTATATGAAAGCTCAACAAAAGAAACTAAGTGGGTGTGCATCCAACTTGCTTGCTCATGAAGACCTAGCACATTTTGAGGAAGCCCATCATTAGAATATACAAGCCATGTTCTATAAAAAAATTCCCACTAGTATATGAAAGTGATAACATAGGAGACTCTCTATGATTAATATCATGGTGCTACTTTGAAGCACAAGTGTGGAAAAAGGATAGTAGCATTGCCCCTTTTTATTTATTTTCTTTTTTTATTTGACCTTTTCTTTCTTTTTTTGGCCTTTTTTTGCCTTTCCCTTTTTTTGGCCTTTCTTTTTTTTGGGACAATGCTCTATTGAATGGTGATCATCACACTTCTATTTATTTACAACTCAAGAATTACAACTCGATACTAGAACAAAGATGACTCTATATGAATGCCTCCGGCGGTGTACCTGGATATGCAATGAATCAAGAGTGACATGTATGAAAGAATTATGAATGGTGGCTTTGCCACAAATACGATGTCAACTACATGATCATGCTAAGCAATATGACAATGATGGAGTGTGTCATAATAAAAGGAATGGTGGAAAGTTGCATGGCAATATATCTTGGAATGGCTATGGAAATGCCATAATAGGTAGGTATGGTGGCTGTTTTGAGGAAGGTATATGGTGGGTGTATGATACCGGCAAAAGGTGCGCGGTATTAGAGAGGCTAGCAATGGTGGAAGGAAGAAAAGTGCATATAATCCATGGACTCAACATTAGTCATAAAGAACTCATATATTCATTGCAAAAATCTACAAGTTGTAAAAGCAAAGTATTACGCGCATGCTCCTAGGGGGATAGATTGGTAGGAAAAGACCATCGCTCGTCCCCGACCGCCACTCATAAGGAAGACAATCAAAAAATAAATCATGCTCCGACTTCATCACATAACGGTTCACCATACGTCCATGCTACGGGAATCACAAACCTTAACACAAGTATTTCTCAAATTCCCAACTACTCAACTAGCATAACTTTAATATCACCATCTTCATATCTCAAAACAATTATCAAGCATCAAACTTCTCATAGCATTCAACACACTCATAAGAAAGTTTTTACTATTCTTGAATACCAAGCATATTAGGATTATTTAAGCAAATTACCATGCTATTTAAGACTCTCAAAATAATCTAAGTGAAGCATGAGAGATCAATAGTTTCTATAAAACAAATCCACCACCGTGCTCTAAAAGATATAAGTGAAGTACTAGAGCAAAACTATATAACTCAAATGATATAAGCGAAGCACATAGAGTATTCTAACAAATTCCAAATCATGTATGGCTATCTCAAAAGGTGTGTACAGCAAGGATGATTGTGGTAAGCTAAAAAGCAAAGACTCAAATCATACAAGACGCTCCAAGCAAAACACATATCATGTGGTGAATAAAAATATAGCTCCAAGTAAAGTTACCAATAGAAGTAGACGAAAAGAGGGGATGCCTTCCGGGGCATCCCCAAGCTTTGGCTTTTAGGTGTCCTTAGATTATCTTGGGGGTGCCATGGGCATCCCCAAGCTTAGGCTCTTGCCACTCCTTGTTCCATAATCAATCAAATCTTTACCCAAAACTTGAAAACTTCACAACACAAAACTTAAAGTAGAAAATCTCGTGAGCTCCGTTAGCGAAAGAAAACAAAAGACCACTTCAAGGTACTGTAATTAACTCATTCTTTATTTATATTGGTGTTAAAACTACTGTATTCCAACTTATCTATGGTTTATAAACTATTTTACTAGCCATAGATTCATCAAAATAAGCAAACAATACACGAAAAACAGAATCTGTCAAAAACAGAATAGTCTGTAGTAATCTGTAGCTAGCGCAAGATATGGAACCCCAAAAATTCTAAAATAAATTTCTGGACGTGAGGAATTTATCTATTAATCATTTTCAAAAAGAATTAACTAAATATCACTTTCCAAATAAAAATGACAGCAGTTCTCGTGAGCGCTAAAGTTTCTGTTTTTTACAGCAAGATATCAAGACTTTCCCCAAGTCTTCCCAACGGTTCTACTTGGTACAAACACTAATTAAACACAGAAAACACAACCTAAATAGAGGATAGATAAATTATTTATTAATAAACAGGAGCAAAAAGCAAGGAATAAAAATAAAATTGGGTTGCCTCCCAACAAGCGCTATCGTTTAACGCCCCTAGCTAGGCATAAAAAACAAGGATAGATCTAGGTATTGCCATAATAGTAAGATAGATCATTAAAACTCATTTCATATTATCTACGTTCGGCAGCAAGTTTTCTTTGAGGCAAGCAAAAGTAATGAAAAGGGCTAAATTTAATGGGACAAAAGTCCCCAAGATCAACCTTGGGAGGTATAGGTTCCTCCTTTGGTCCTTCGTAATGCACAACCAATTCATCATTATAAGCATTCTTTTGACAGAACTTTGTGAGCCTATATTCAAGAGAATATCCTAGTTCATTATTTCGAATGGACAAATCATCATTAAGTTCAGAAATTCTATCAACTAAAACATTGGTAGGAACCCTTTTTCTAAGATTTTCATTGAAAGCAACATAGTCTAGAGATTGAAAACGCATTATTTCTTCTTGATATAAAAGGATAGCCTCTATGGGAGGACGGTAAGCGTCCACCCTATAGTGTGCAAAGATTTCTTTGGCCTCTTTTATTATGAATCTAAACTCATGAACCAAAAAGATAGTAGCGACACGCTTAATAGAAGAATGCTCAATATTAGAAAATTCTAGGAAAATCCTTTGTATGAAAGGATGCATGTGCATGAATTGTCTTTGAAGTTCAACTACAAGCATGGCAATTGCATCCGCAAGACTACTAGTTCTATGAAGGATAGAACTACCCATAGAAGGCAAAGCACCGGCACAAGTAAAGAAATATTGGATAACTCCTTTTCCAATAATATTACCACTACCAATACGGATTTTTTTTATATGTAAGATAGGGGGTTCTTCAGCAGGAGCGTCAGAATTTTTCATTATATTATTATTGTCCATATCGACAATAATTTCCCCAATTTCAGACATGACGGCAGAAAGTGCAAAAGGCAAAAAGAGGCAAATAGAGAAAGAGAGGGAGGATAGAGAGAGAGGGCGAATAAAACGGCAAGGGTGAAGTGGGGGAGAGGAAAAGGAGAGGCAAATGGAAAATAATGTAATGCGGGAGATAAGGGTTGTGATGGGTACTTGGTATATTGACTTTTGCGTAGACTCCCCGGCAACAGCGCCAGAAATCCTTCTTGCTACCTCTTGAGCACTGCGTTGGTTTTCCCCGAAGAGGAAGGGATGATGCAGTAAAGTAGCATAAGTATTTCCCTCAGTTTTTGAGAACCAAGGTATCAATCCAGTAGGAGGCTACGTGTGAGTCCCTCGCACCTGCACAAAACAAATAAATCCTCGCAACCAACGCGATAAGGGGTTGTCAATCCCTACACGGCCACTTACGAGGGTGAGATCTGATAGATATGATAAGATAATATTTTTGGTATTTTTATGATAAAGATGCAAAGTAAAATAAAAGCAAAGTAAAAGGCAAAGGAAATAACTAAGTATTGGAAGATTAATATGATGAAGATAGACCCGGGGGCCATAGGTTTCACTAGTGGCTTCTCTCAAGAGCATAGGTATTTTACGGTGGGTGAACGAATTACTGTTGAGCAATTGACAGAATTGAGCATAGTTATGAGAATATCTAGGTATGATCATGTATATAGGCATCACGTCCGAGACAAGTAGACCGACTCCTGCCTGCATCTACTACTATTACTCCACTCATCGACCGCTATCCAGCATGCATCTAGAGTATTAAGTTCATGAAAACAGAGTAAAGCCTTAAGCAAGATGACATGATGTAGAGGGATAAACTCATGCAATATGATGAAAACCCCATATTGCTATCCTCGATGGCAATAATACAATACGTGCCTTGCTGCCCCTACTGTCACTGGGAAGGGACACCGCAAGATTGAACCCAAAGCTAAGCACTTCTCCCATTGCAAGAAAGATCAATCTACTAGGCCAAACCAAACTAATAATCCGAAGAGACTTGCAAAGATAACCAATCATACATAAAAGAATTCAGAGAAGATTCAAATATTGTTCATAGATAGACTTGATCATAAACCCACAATTCATCGGTCTCAACAAACACACCGCAAAAATAAGATTACATCGAATAGATCTCAACAAGAGAGGGGAGAGCATTGTATTGAGATCCAAAAAGAGAGAAGAAGCCATCTAGCTAATAACTATGGACCCATAGATCTGAGGTAAAACTACTCACACTTCATCGGAGGGGCTATGGTGATGATGTAGAAGCCCTCCATGATGGATGCCCCCTCCGGC
>NC_041382.1:628567898-628614189 GCF_002162155.2 Triticum dicoccoides
TACCTCGTGGCCTCCTCCTTTGTTTCTTGACGTAGGGTCCAAGTCTCCTGGATCATGTTCGGTGAGAAAATCACGTTCCCGAAGGTTTCATTCCGTTTGGACTCCGTTTGATATTCCTTTTCTTCGAAACCCTAAAATAGGCAAAAAAACAGCAATTCTGGGCTGGGCCTCCGGTTAATAGGTTAGTCCCAGAAATAATATAAAAGTGGATAATAAAGCCGATAATGTCCAAAATGGTAGATAATATAGTATGGAGCAATCAAAAATTATAGATATGTTGGAGACGTATCAGATTACGACGAGACTTTCTCGCTTGTAGCTATGCTTAGCTCTGTTTGGATATTACTAGCAATTGCTACGTATTTCGATTATGAAATATGGTAGATGGATGTCAAAACGGCTTTCCTAGATGGAAACCTCAAAGAGGATGTATACATGATACAACTAGAAGGTTTTGTCGTTCATAAGGATGCTGGAAAGGTATGCAAACTTTAGAAAGCCATTTATGGTCTGGAGCAAGCATCAAGGAGCTGGAACATTCGTTTTGATGAAGTGGTCAAAGAATTTGGCTTCATCAAGAATGACGAAGAATCTTGTGTTTACAAGAAGTTTAGTGGGAGCGCAAAAGCATTTCTAATCTTGTATGTGGATGACATATTATTGATTGGAAATGACCTAAATTTTCTTAGAGAAATAGAAGACTCATTAAAGAAGAGCTTTTCAATGAAAGACTTAGGCGAAGCAGTATATGTATTGGGCATCAGAATCTATAGAGATCGAACAAAACACCTGATAGCGCTTAGCCAAAGCACGTACATTGACAAGGTGTTGAAAAGGTTCAACATGGAGAACTCCAAGAAGGGCCTTCTCCCCATGTCACCTGGCACAGTGCTTTGCAAGAATCAGTGTCCTCGAACTCTCGATGAGCGAGTACAAATGAATGATGTTCCATATGCATCGACAGTTGGTTCTATTATGTATGCCATGCTATGTACAAGACCTGCTGTTTCCTATGCGCCAAGTGTTAGCAGCTGATACCAAAGTGATCCAGGATTGGAACACTGGGCCGCAATCAAGGGTATTCTTAAGTACCTCAGAAGGACCAAGGATTTACTCCTTGTGTATGGAGGTGATGAAGATCTCATTGTAAGTGGTTACACTAATGCAGGCTTCATGACTGACCCAGATGACTTCAAATCTCAATCAGGCTATGTTTTTATATTGAACGGTGGCGCAGTAGATTGGAAAAGTTACAAACAAAAGACTGTGGCAGATTCTATGACGGAGGCGGAATATGTTGCTGCTTCACAAGCCTCCAAGGAGGCGGTATGGATCAAGCAATTTCTTGAAGACCTTGGTGTGATTCCTAGTGCCTAGGACCCGGTGGAGATCTATTGTGATAATAATGGCGTCGTGGCTCAGGCAAGGGAGCCAAGTTCGCACCATCAGACAAGACATATTGAACGCAAATATAAACTCATTTGACATCATGTCGAAGCGGGTTTAGTGAAAGTATGCAAAGTTCACGCGGATCTGAATGTGTCAGACCTGATGACAAAGCCTCTACCACGAGCAAAGCATGAGCAGTACCGGATAGCCATTGGTGTTAGGGAAACCATGTAACTGGATTATGACTCTAGTGCAAGTGGGAGTCTGTAGGAGATATGCCCTAGAGGCAGTAGTAACAGTTATTTTGTGTCTCCAAAGTTTGTAATGAATGTTTAGCTTCCATGCTATAACTGCAATGATTCTCGAGTCTGCAATATCCACGAGGCTCGGAGGGAAACTCATGTGCATGTGTGGTGTACTAAATGGTAAAATGTATTCCTAGTATTGCCTCTAAGACTGGCTCATGTATTGCATGATGATCATGTTCTCCTGATCATGGGCATGTCTATGCTGGCAATTTTGAGGGCACGATGTTGGTAGAACACTTGTGTCGAATCGACCTAAATTGATGTTATGCTATGAGATTCTTTTCATCATAAGTTTATGGTTAATATCACAGAGATAGTTAATGTTTGCATAATTCCTCAGACCATGATAGTATCGAGTTCCTTCGTGCTTGCTTCGTGAACTTTGGGGTTTGTTAAACGTCATCCGTAACTAGGTGGCTATTACAGCGGTTTTCGGGTTCACGGAAAAGTATGGAAAGTAACATGATAGCTCAATATTGGGATTTGCTCCTCCGACGATGGAGAGATATTCTCGGTCCCTCTTGGTGTTACGGTATCCATAATCGTCTGGCCAGACACCTTGTGATTTGATCACTGGGATGCCGGAACACGGAAATGAGAAAAGAGAACAAAACCGGTAACGAGGTAACTTCCATGGTGGAAAATTTGTTCGTCCATGGGGATGCAATAAATCTCACCTCGGGTGTTTGTGACATATCGCGAAGCAACAGGAATAGCTCACTGCAATTGGAGGTTCACTCGAATACTTATTCGTGTGGGTACATGGGTCAATATGGGTGTCCACGGCTCCGATGTTGATCATTGATCGGAAGGGGTTCCGGGTCATGTCTATACTTCACCGAACCTATAGGGTCACACGCTTAAGGGTCATCTATCTGCTGAATACTAGACAGGGAGTCTGAGAGAAGATCACTGAAAAAGTTTCGGACACTGTAAAAGTTCCGGATAGCGAAAAAGCTCCGCAGAGAGAGGCCATCGGATGAGTTTCGATGAAACCGAAAAGTTGTTTCAGGATATACTATTAAGTCAAATTGGTTTCGGCACATGCCTGATAATTCTTGGAGGGTGCCAGAATCATTCTGGAAACTTTTTGGAATTTTCTGGGATAAAAACTGAAAATGTTTCGGAGCTGCCAGAGCCACTGCAAATGCGTTTCAAAGATGAAAATCACTAAACCGGAATTTTTTCAGAATGCGTTGAAAATTATTTTAGTGGGTACTGGAAATGTTCTAAGCCCACAAAAATATTTTCAGATCGAACGGACGCTGAAAAAAGTCGCCGTGAATTGTGAAAATCACTTTATGGATATTTTTTTGGAAAGCCACCTTTTAGGGCTTTTGCAAAAAGGCTTCTAGAAGGGCTTGGGGGCCAAGGAAGCCCCTCATGTGGGGCCCCCAAGGGGGTGGCCGGCCAAGAATGGTGGAGCTCCATGGAGCTCCACATGGCATCCCATTTTGCCCATAAACCCCTCATATGTGACCTAAAGCATGGGTTTTTTTGGTAATTTGTGGAGGCACACTACCCCTTGGTTTTCCTATAAATAGAGGAGGTGAGGGTGCCATCTTTTCATCCCTTGATCTCATACACATGACATGACTTTTCTGGCTTCTCTCTCCCACCCAGCGAAATAGTTTCGTAGAGCCGAAAGGCTGTCTGGGTTCTGGCGGGAACTAGTTCTGGACGACGAAGCCCTACCGGATCGCTGAAACCGTATGTGTGCAACCCCATAGAGAGATTGTAGTTTCGATCTTTTGCCTGAGGGGTTGTTCGAGTATCCTCCCAAAGGGCTGTCCGAGTTACCGTCCAAGTTTCGAGGGTCCTCCCGAAGGGCTGTCCGCGACATCGTCCGGGGGACTGTCCGACTGCCTCCGGAAGGGCTATCCGGAGAGGGAGTACATCCTCGCGGTTGGGAGGTTGTAAATCCTAGCTGCGGGGATCTGCACCGATGATCTCCACTGACTCTTCTTCCGCTGCATTACGAGTCGATACGGATCAGATCAAACCTTGTATGCAGTCTCCATAGTGGTCCTGGGTGTGCTCGCTATACCGGGAATTTTTATTTTCTGCCGCATTCCCCTACACGTTGAGCATGAACATCATATCTGGATCTTGTTTGATGCGAGACGATTATTCATTTAAATCAGAGAATAATGGTTGCTCTATTTATATGAGTAATATCTTTTATGGTCATGCACCCTTGATGAGTGGTCTATTTTTGTTGAATCTCGTTCATAGTAATACACATATTCATAATATTGAAACCAAAAGATGCAAAGTTAATAATGATAGTGCAACTTATTTGTGGCACTACCATTTAGGTCATATTGGTGTAAAGCGCATGAAGAAATTCCATGTTGATGGACTTTTGGAATCACTTGATGCTTGCGAACCATGCCTCATGGGCAAGATGACTAAGACTCCATTCTCTGGAACAATGGAGCGAGCCACTGACTTACTGGAAATAATACATACTGATGTATGCGGTTCAATGAGTGTTGAGGCTTGCTACCTCTTGAGCATGCGTTGGTTTTCCCTTGAAGAGGAAAGGGTGATGTAGCAAAGTAGCGTGAGTATTTCCCTTAGTTTTTGAGAACCAAGGTATCAATCCAGTAGGAGACAATGCACAAGTCACCTAGTACCTGCAAAAACAATCAAGAACCTCGCAACCAATGTGATAAAGGGGTTGTTAATCCCTTCACGGTCACTTGCAAAAGTGAGATCTAATAGAGATAGTAAAGTAAATATTTTTGGTATTTTTGTTGTATAGATTGAAAAGTAAAGATTGCAAAATAGTAAAAGAGATGCAATGTAAATAAAAGAGATGTAATATAAAAAGAAAGAGACTCAGGGGCCATAGGTTTCACTAGTGGCTTCTCTTAAGATAACATGTATTACGGTGGGTGAACAACTTACTGCCGAGCAATTGATAGAAAAGTGCATAGTTATGAGAATATCTAGGCAATGATCATTAATATAAGCATCATGTCCGTGTCAAGTAGATCGAAATGATTCTGCATCTACTACTATTACTCCACACATCGACCGCTATCCAACATGCATCTAGAGTATTAAGTTCATAAGAACAGAGTAACGCATTAGGCAAGATAACATGATGTAGAGGGATAAACTCAAGCAATATGATATAAACCCCATCTTTTTATCCTTGATGGCAACAATACATTACGTGCCTTGCTGCCCCTACTGTCACTGGGAAAGGACACCGCAAGATTGAACCCAAAACTAAGCACTTCTCCCATTGCAAGAAAGATCAATCTAGTAGGCCAAACTAAACCGATAATTCGAAGAGACTTGCAAAGATATCAAATCATGCATATAAGAATTTGTAAAAGAACCAAATAATATTCATAAATAATCTTGTCCATAAACCCACAATTCATCGGATCTCAGCAAACACACCGCAAAAGAGTATTACGTTGAATAGATCTCCAAGAACATCGAGGAGAAATTTGTACTGAGAATCAAAGAGAGAGAAGAAGCCATCTAGCTAATAACTATGGACCCGAAGGTCTGCGGTAAACTACTCACGCTTCATCGGAGAGGCTATGGTGTTGATGTAGAAGCCCTCCATGATTGATTCCCCCTCCGGCAAATCACCAGAAAAGGCCCCAAGATGGGATCTCATGGGTACAGAAGGTTGCGACGGTGGAAAAGTGGTTTTGTGGCTCCCTGCGATTGATCTAGGGTATAAGAGTATATATGGGCGGAAGAAGTACGTCGATGGAGCTGCGTGGGTCCCACAAGGGTGGGGGCGCGCCTACCCCCCTGGGCGCGCCATCCTGCCTCGTGGCCGCCTCACAAAGTTCTAGACTTCAACTCCAAGTCTTATGGTTTGCTTTCAGTCCAAGAAAGATCATCGCGAAGGTTTCATTCCGTTTGGTATTCCTTTTCCGCGAAACTCTTAAATAGGCAAAAAAACAAAAACTGGCACTGGGCCTCCGTTTAATAGGTTAGTCCCAAAAATAATATAGAGCATATTAAAGCCCATTAAACATCCAAAACAAATAATATAATAGCACGTAACAATTAAAAATTATAGATAGGTTGGAGACATATCAAGCATCCCCAACCTTAATTCCTGCTTGTCCTCGAGTAGGTAAATGATAAAAACGGAATTTTTGATGTGGAATGCTACCTAACATAATTATCAATGTAATTTTCTTTATTGTGGTAGGGATGTTCAGATCCAAAAGATTCAAGACAAAAGTTTAATATTGACATAAAAATAATAATACTTCAAGCATACTAATAAAGTAATCATGTCTTCTCAAAATAACATGGCCAAAGAAAGTTATCCCTACAAAATCATATAGTCTAGCTATGCTCTATCTTCATCACACAAAATATTTAAAACATGCACAACCCCGATGACAAGCCAAGCCATTGTTTCATACTTTTGATGTTCTCAAACTTTTTTCAATCTTCACGCAATACATGAGCGTGATCCATGGATATAGCACTATATGTGGAATAGAATGGTGGTTGTGGAGAAGACAAAAAGGAGAAGATAGTCTCACATCAACTAGGCGTATCAACGGGCTATGGAGATGCCCATCAATAGATATCAATGTGAGTGAGTAGGGATTGCCATGCAACGGATGCACTAGAGCTATAAGTGTATGAAAGCTCAAAAAGAAAATAAGTGGGTGTGCATCCAACTCGCTTGATCACGAAGACCTAGGGCATTTTGAGGAAGCCCATCATTGCAATATACCAGCCAAGTTCTATAATGAAAAATTCCACTAGTATATGAAAGTGACAAAATATGAGACTCCCTATCATGAAGATCACGGTGCTACATTGAAGCACAAGTGTGGAAAAAGGATAGTAGCATTATCCCTTCTCCATTTTCTCTCATTTTTTATTTGGGCCTTTCTCTTTTTTATGGCCTCTTTTTTCCCTTTTCTATTATTTTTCGTCTGGAGTCTCATCCTAACTTGTGGGGGAATCATAGTCTCCATCATCCTTTCCTCACATGGGACAATGCTCTAATAATGATGATGATTACACTTTTATTTACTTACAACTCAAGAATTACAACTCGATACTTAGAACAAAATATGACTCTATGTGAATGCCTCCGGAGGTGTACCGGGAGGTGCAATGAATCAAGAGTGACATGTATGAAAAATTTTGAACGGTGGCTTTGCCACAAATACGATGCCAACTACATGATCATGCAAAGCAATATGACAATGATGGAGCGTGTCATAAAAAATGGAACGGTTGAAAGTTTCATGGCAATATATCTTGGAATAGCTATGGAAATGCCATACTAGGTAGGTATGGTGGTTGTTTTGAGGAAGGTATATGGTGGGTTTATGGTACCAGCGAAAGTTGTGTGGTACTAGAGAGGCTAGCAATGGTGGAAGGGTGAGAGTGCATATTGTCCATGGACTCAACATTAGTCATAAAGAACTCACATACTCATTGCAAAAATCTATTAGTTATCGAAACAAAGTATTATGCGCATGCTCCTAGGGGGATAGATTGGTAGGAAAAGACCATCGCTCGTCCCCAACCGCCACTCATAAGGAAGACAATCAATAAATAAACCATGCTCCGACTTCATCACATAACGGTTCACCATATGTGCATGCTACGGGAATCACAAACTTTAACGCAAGTATCTCTCAAATTCACAACTACTCAACTAGCATGACTCTAATATCACCATCTTCATATCTCAAAACAATCATAATGAATCAAACTTCTCATAGTATTCAATGCACTTTATATGAAAGTTTTTATTATACCCATCTTGGATGCCTATCATATTTGGACTAATTTTATAGCCAAAGAAAATTACCATGCTGTTCTAAAAGACCCTCAAAATAATATAAGTGAATCATGAGAGATAAACAATTTCTATAAAATAAAACCACCACCATGCTCTAAAAAGATATAAGTGAAGCACTAGAGCAAAATTATCTAGCTCAAAAGATATAAGTGAAGCACATAGAGTATTCTAATAAATTTCGATTCATGCATGTCTCTCCCAAAAGGTGTGTACAATAAGGATTATTGTGGTAAACTAAAAAGCAATGACTCATATCATACAAGACGCTCCAAGCAAAACACATATCATGTGGTGAATAAAAATATAGCCTCAAGTAAAGTTATCGATAGACGAAGACGAAAGAGGGGATGCCTTCCAGGGCATCCCCAAGCTTAGGATTTTGGTTGTCCTTGAATTTTACCTTGGGGTGCCTTGGACATCCCCAACCTTAGGCTCTTTCCACTCCTTGTTACAAAATCCATCAAATCTATACCCCAAAACTTGAAAACTTCACAACACAAAACTAAACAGAAAATCTCATGAGCTCCGTTAGTATAAGAAAACAAACCACCACTTTAAGGTATTGTAATGAATTCATTCTTTATTTATGTTGGTATTAAACCTAATGTATTCCAACTTCTTTATGGTTCATACCCCCCGATACTAGCCATAGATTCATCAAAATAAGCAAACAACACATGGAAAACAGAATCTGTCAAAAACAGAACAATCTATAGGTTTCAAATACTTCTGTAACTCCAATTTTTTGAAAAATTAGGAAGACCGGGACAATTTGTATATTTATCTACTGCAGTTGGAATTGGTATTTAATCACTCGTTGGTAAAAAATGAAAATTATTTTTGTGAGTGCATACTTTCTGTTTTTATCAGCAAGATCAAACAACGATCACCCAAGAAGATCCTAAAGGCTTTACTTGGAAAAAACACTAATTAAAACATAAAAACACAATCATAACAGAGGCTAGATGAATTATTTATTACTAAATAGGAGCAAAAGGCAAAGAACAAAAATAAAATGGGGTTGCCTCCCAACAAGCGCTATCGTTTAACGCCCCTAGCTAGGCATAAAAACAAGAATAGATCTCGGTATTGTCATCTTCGGTATGCAATTCCTCAATTGAACACTCATAACCCTTAGGAGGTTCTTTGTTTTTGCTAATGATCAAACTCCTAGTCAAGAAATCAGGAAGTTCATTTGTAGCAAAAGGTTCATTTTTCTTACTAGAAGATTCACCATTATTTTTAGGAACATAGATAAACTTGGCAACTTTGGTAGGAGGAGGATTTGAGTTATTTTTAACGACAGAAAAAGCGGTCCCCAAGTTGGTAATAATATATTCGAGTTTATCAATTCTAGTGGAATCTTGATCTATCTTCTCATTAACTATGGGTTCATTTTCCTTAAGATTTTTCAGAGTAACTCGTACCTTAGATCCATATTCAGTAATTTGGTTGTGGATCTTTTTATCCAAATTTTTAATTAACTCTACAGTGGCAATTTTATTTTCAATAATATCAAGCCTTTGCATCACATGTTCCAAAGTTAAAATAGTTCCATTGACCAAAAGAGGTGATGGGACTAACAAATCTATCATAGCATTATAAGAATCAAAAGTATGGCTTCCCAAGAAATTCCCTCCAGTAATGATGTCAAGAACATATCTATACCAAGGAGTGATGCCTATGTAAAAATTGTGAAGAAGAACGGAAGAAGATTGCTTTCTAGTACATCTATTTTGAGCATTGCAAATTCTATACCAAGCATCATTTAGGTTTTCTCCCTCCCTTTGTTTAAAAGTAAGAACTTCATTATCGGGAGTATTAACAATGATAGGAGAGCTAGCCATGAAGGCGAAACAAACGATCTACACGCGAACTAACAATAAGCAAGGAAAAAGAGACAAACGGAAGAGGGGTGAAGAAAAGGCAAAGGTTTTCAAAAATCTTTTTAGAAGTGGGGGAGAGGAAAACGAGAGGCGAATGGAAAATAATGTAATGCGAGGGAGAAGTGTTTATGATGGGTACTTGGTATGTCTTGACTTGGCATAGATCTCCCCGGCAATGGCGCCAGAAATCCTACTTGCTACCTCTTGAGCATGCGTTGGTTTTCCCTTGAAGAGGAAAGGGTGATGCAGCAAAGTAGCGTAAGTATGTCCCTCCGTTTTTGAGAACCAAGGTATCAATCCAGTAGGAGACAACGCACAAGTCACCTAGTACCTGCACAAACAATCAAGAACCTCACAACCAACGCGATAAAGGGGTTGTCAATCCCTTCACGGTCACTTGCAAAAGTGAGATCTAATAGAGATAGTAAAGTAAATATTTTTGGTATTTTTGTTGTATAGATTGAAAAGTAATAATTGCAAAATAGTGAACGAGATGCGATGTAAATAAAAGAGATGCAATATAGTAAGAAAGAGACCCGGGGGCCATAGGTTTCACTTGTGGCTTCTCTCAAGATAGCATGTATTACGGTGGGTGAACAAATTACTGCTGAGCAATTGATAGAAAAGTGCATAGTTATGAGAATATCTAGGCAATGATCATGAATATAGGCATCATGCCCGCGTCAAGTAGATCGAAACGATTCTGCATGTACTACTATTACTCCACACATCAACCGCTATCCAGCATGCATCTAGAGTATTAAGTTCGTAACAACAGAGTAACGCATTAAGCAAGATGACATGATGTAGAGGGATAAACTCAAGCAATATGATATAAACCCCATCTTTTTATCCTCGATGGCAACAATACAATACGTGCCTTGCTTCCACTACTGTCACTGGGAAAGGACACCGCAAGATTAAACCCAAAGCTAAGCACTTCTCCCATTGCAAGAAAGATCAATCTAGTAGGCCAAACTAAACCGATAATTCGAAGAGACTTGCAAAGATATCAAATCATGCATATAAGAATTCATAAAAGAACCAATATATTCATAGATAATCTTGTTCATAAACCCGCAATTCATCGGATCTCGGAAAACACACCGAAAAATAGTATTACATTGAATAGATCTCCAAGAACATCGAGGAGAACTTTGTATTGAGAATCAAAGAGAGAGAAGAACCCATGTAGCTAATAAGTATGGACCCACAGGTCTATGATAAAATACTCATGCTTCATCAAAGAGGCTATGGTGTTGATGTAGAAGCCCTTCGTGCTCGATTCCCCCTCTGGCAGATCACTGGAAAAGGCCCCAAGATGGGATCTCACGGGTACAGAAGGTTGCGGCGGTGGAAAAGTGGTTATGTGGCTCTCTATGATCGATCTAGGTTATAAGAGTATATATAGTCGAAAGAAGTACGTCGGTGGAGCTACATGGGGCCCACAAGCGTGGGGGCGCGCCTACCCCCTTGGGAGTGCCCTCCTACCTCGTGGCCGCCTCACGGAGTTCCAGACTTCAACTCCAAGTCTTCTGGTTTGATTTCGGTCCAAGAAATATCATCGCGAAGGTTTCATTCCGTTTGGTATTCCTTTTCTAGGAAACTCTAAAATAGGCACAAAAAAACAGAAACTGGCACTTGGCCTCCGATTAATAGGTTAGTCCCAAAAATAATATAAAAGGGCATATTAAAGCCCATTAAACATCCAAAACAGTTAATATAATAGCATGGGACTATAAAAATTATAGATAAGTTGGAGACGTGTCAAGGCTCGCGGCGGGTATCGCTATTTTCTGATCTTCACAGATGATTTGAGCAGATATGGGTATATCTACTTAATGAAACATAAGTCTGAAACATTTTGAAAAGTTCAAAGAAATTCAGAGTGAAGGGGAAAATCATCGTAACAAGAAAATAAAGTTTCTACGATCTGATCGTGGAGGCGAATATTTGAGTTACGAGTTTGGTCTTCATTTGAAACAATGTGGAATAGTTTCGCAACTCACGCCACCTGGAACACCACAGCCTAATGGTGTGTTCGAACATCATAACAGTAGTTTATTAGATATGGTGCGATCTATGATGTCTCTTACCGATTTACTGCTATCATTATGGGGTTATGCTTTAGAGACGGCTGCATTCACGTTAAATAGGGCACCATCTAAATCCATTGAGACGACACCATATGAATAGTGGTTTGGCAAGAAACCTAAGCTGTCGTTTCTTAAAGTTTGGGGTTGCGATGCTTATGTGAAAAAGCTTCAACCTGATAAGCTCGAACCCAAATCGGGGAAATGTATCTCCATAGGATACCAAAGGAAACTCTTGGCTACACCTTCTATCACAGATCCGAAGGCAAGATATTCATTGCTAAGAATGGATCCTTTCTAGAGAAGGAGTTTCTCTCGAAAAAAGTGAGTGGGAGGATAGTAGAACTTGATGAGATAATTGTACCTTCTCCCGAATTGGAAAGTAGTTCATCACAGAAATCAGTTCCAGTCATTCCTACACCAATTAGTGAGGAAGCTAATGATGATGATCATGAAACTTCAGATCAAGTTACTACCGAACCTCGTAGGTCAACCAGAGTATGGTCCGCACCAGAGTGGTACAGTAATCCTGTTCTGGAAGTCATGTTACTAGACCATGACGAACCTACGAACTATGATGAAGCAATGATGAGCCCAGATTCCGCGAAATGGCTTGAGGCCATGAAATCTGAGATGGGATCCATGTATGAGAACAAAGTGTGGACTTTGGATGATTTGCCCGATGATCGGAAAGCCATAAGAATAAATGGATCTTCAAGAAGAAGACTGATGCTGACGGTAATGTTACTGTCTACAAAGCTCGACTTGTTGCGAAAGGTTTTCGACAAGTTCAAGGAGTTGACTATGATGAGTCCTTCTCACCCGTAGCGATGCTTAAGTCTGTCCGAATCATGTTAGCAATTACCGCATTTTATGATTACGAAATTTGGCAAATGGATGTCAAAACCGCATTCCTTAATGGATTTCTTAAAGAAGAATTGTATATGATGAAACCAGAAGGTTTTGTCGATCCAAAAGGTGCTAACAGAGTGTGCAAGCTCCAGTGATTCATTTATGGACTGGTGCAAGCATCTCGGAGTTGGAATATATGCTTTGATAGTATGATCAAAGCATATGGTTTTATACAGACTTTTGGAGAAGCCTGTATTGACTAGAAAGTGAGTGGGCGCTCTGTAGCATTTCTAATATTATATGTGAATGACATATTGTTGATTGGAAATAGTACAGAATTTTTGGATAGCATAAAAGGATACTTGAATACAAATTTTTCAATGAAAGACCTTGGTGAAGCTGCATATATATTGGGCATCAAGATCTATAGAGATAGATCAAGACGCTTAATTGGACTTTCACAAAGCACATACCTTAATAAAGTTTTGAAGAAGTTCAAAATGGATCAGTCAAAGAAAGGGTTCTTGCCTGTATTACAAGGTGTGAAGTTGAGTCAGACTCAATGCCCGACCATTGCAAAAGATAGAGAGAAAATGAAAGGCATTCTCTATGCCTCAGCCATAGGTTCTATCTGATACATCTCCAACGTATCTATAATTTTTGATTTCTCCATGCTATATTATCTACTATTTTGGACTATATTGGGCTTTATTTTCCACTTTTATATTATTTTTGGGACTAACCTATTAACTGGAGGCCCAGCCCAGAATTGTTGTTTTTTGCCTATTTCAGTGTTTCGGAGAAACAGAATATCAAACAGAGTCCAAACGGAATAAAATCTTCGGGAACGTGATTTTCTCACCGAACGTGATCCAGGAGACTTGGACCCTACTCCGGGGAGTCAAAGAGGAGGTCACAAGGGTGGGGGGCGCCCCCCCCTAGGGCACGCCCCCTGCC
Organism: Triticum dicoccoides; assembly: GCF_002162155.2. NCBI lineage: Eukaryota > Viridiplantae > Streptophyta > Magnoliopsida > Poales > Poaceae > Triticum > Triticum dicoccoides. The sequence continues at coordinate 628,581,202 of NC_041382.1, forward strand.
TCATGGGCCCCTCGGTGCTCCACCGATGTACTCCTTCCTCCTATATATACCTACGTACCCCCAAATGATCAGAACAGGAGCCAAAAACCTAATTCCACCGCCGCAACTTTCTGTATCCACGAGATCCCATCTTGGGGCTTGTTCCGGAGCTCCGCTGGAAGAGGGCCGTCATCACGGAGGGCTTCTACATCATCCTAGCCCCTCCGATGAAGTGTGAGTAGTTTACCTCAGACCTTCGGGTCCATAGTTAGTAGCTAGATGGCTTCTTCTCTCTCTTTGAATCTCAATACAAAGTTCTCCCCCTCTCTTTTGGAGATCTATTCGATGTAATCTTCTTTTTGCGGTGTGTTTGTTGAGACCGATGAATTGTGGGTTTATGATCAAGTCTATCTATGAATAATATTTGAATCTTCTCTGAATTCTTTTATGTATGATTGGTTATCTTTGCAAGTCTCTTCGAATTATCCGTTTGGTTTGGCCAACTAGATTGGTAGTTCTTGCCATGGGAGAAGTGCTTAGCTTTGGGTTCGATCTTGCGGTGTCCTTACCCAGTGACAGAAGGGGCAGCAAGGAATGTATTGTATAGTTGCCATCGAGGATAACAAGATGGGGTTTATTTCATATTGCATGAATTTATCTCTCTACATCATGTCATCTTGCTTAAGGCGTTACTCTATTTTTTAACTTAATACTCTAGATGCATGCTGGATAACGGTCGATGAGTGGAGTAATAGTAGTAGATGCAGAATCGTTTCGGTCTACTTGTCATGACGTGATGCCTATATACATGATCATGCCTAGATATTCTCATAACTATGCTCAATTCTGTCAATTGCTCAACAGTAATTTGTTCACCCACCATAGAATACTTATGCTCTTGAGAGAAGCCACTAGTGAAACCTATGGCCCCCGGGTCTATTCTCATCATATCAATCTCCATCACTTTAATCTTGCTTTGCTTTTTTACTTTGCTTTTACTTTTTACTTTGTATCTTTATACAAAAAATACCAAAAATATTATATCAATCATATCTTACTCTCGTAAGTGACCGTGAAGGGATTGACAACCCCTAATCGCGTTGGTTGCGAGTAGCTATCATTTTGTGCGGGTACGAGGGACTTGAGCGTGGCCTCCTACTGGATTGATACCTTGGTTCTCAAAAACTGAGGGAAATACTTACGCTAGTCTGCTGCATCATCCCTTCCTCTTCGGGGAAAACCAACGCAAGCTCAAGACGTAGCAAGAAGGATTTCTGGCGCCGTTGCCGGGGAGTCTACACAAAAAGTCAACATACCAAGTACCCATCACAATCCCTATCTCTCGCATTAAATTATTTGCCATTTGCCTCTCGTTTTCCTCTCCCCCACTTCACCCTTGCCATTTTATTCGCCCTCTCTCTCTATCCTCCCTCTCTATTTGCCTCTTTTTGCCCGCTTGCCTTTTTGTTTGCTCGTGTATTAGATTGCTTGTTTGTCGCGATGGCTCAAGATAATACTAAATTGTGTGACTTCACCAATACCAATGATAATGATTTCCTTAGCACTCCGATTGCTCCTCTTACCGATGCTGAATCTTGTGAAATTAATACTGCTTTGTTGAATCATGTTATGAAAGATCAATTCGCCGGCCTTCCTAGTGAAGATGCCGCTACTCATTTGAATAGCTTCGTTGATTTATGTGATATGCAAAATAAAAAAGATGTCGATAATGATGTCGTTAAATTGAAGCTATTTCCTTTTTCGCTTAGAGATCGTGCTAAAGCTTGGTTTTCGTCTTTGCCTAAGAATAGTATTGATTCATGGAACAAGTGCAACGATGCTTTTATCTCTAAGTATTTTCCTCCCGCTAAGATCATCTCTCTTAGAAACGATATTATGAACTTTAAACAACTTGTTCATGAACATGTTGCACAAGCTTGGGAGAGAATGAAATTAATGATACGTAATTGCCCTACTCATGGTTTGAATTTGTGGATGATCAACAAATTTTTTATGCCGGATTGAATTTTGCTTCTAGAAATCTTTTAGATTCGGTCGCGGGAGGCACTTTTATGGAAATCACTTTAGGAGATGCTACTAAACTCCTAGATAATATTATGGTTAATTATTCTCAATGGCATACTGAAAGATCTTCTAATAAAAAGGTGAATGCGATAGAAGAAATTAATGTGTTGAGTGGAAAGATGGATGAACTTATGAAATTATTTGCTACTAAGAGTGTTTCTTCTGATCCTAATGATATGCCTTTGTCTACTTTGATTGAGAATAACAATGAATCTATGGATGTGAATTTTGTTGGTAGGAATAATTTTGGTAACAACGCTTATAGAGGGAATTTTAATCCTAGGCCATATCCTAGTAATCCTTCTAATAATTATGGGAATTCCTACTACAACTCATATGGAAATTATAATAAGATGCCCTCTGAATTTGAGAATAGTGTTAAAGAATTTATGAATTCACAAAAGAATTTTAATGCTTTGCTTGAGGAGAAATTGCTTAAAGTTGATGATTTGGCTAGGAACGTTGATTCTACTTCTCTTGAGGTTGATTCTTTAAAGCTTAGATCTATTCCTCCTAAGCATGATATCAATGAGTCTCTCAAAGCCATGAGAATTTCCATTGATGAGTGCAAGGAAAGAACCGCTAGGATGCGTGCTTCCAAAGATGCCTTTATTAAAGCGTGTTCCTCCAATTCCTATGAAAATCAAGATGAAGATCTAAAAGTTATTGATGTGTCCCCTATTAAATCTTTGTTTTGCAATATGAATCTTGATGAAACTGAATATGATCTTCCTTTACCTAGAAGGCGTTCTAAAAATTCAGAGTATTTAGATCTTAATGATGAAATTGATGAAAGTGGGATTGAAAGAAATAAAAATCTAGATGTTGCTAAACCCACTATATTGGATTTCAAGGAATTTAATTATGAAAGTTTCTCTTTAATTGATTGTATTTCCTTGTTGCAATCTGTGCTAAATTCTCCACATGGTTATAGTCAAAATAAAGCCTTCACCGAACATATTGTTGCTGCCTTGATGCAATCTTATGAAGAAAAACTTGAGTTGAAAGTTTCTATCCCTAGAAAACTATATGATGAGTGGGAACCAACTATTAAAATTAAAATTAAAGATCATGAGTTTTACGATTTGTGTGATTTGGGTGCTAGTGTCTCTACTATTCCCAAAACTTTGTGTGATTTACTAGATTTCCGCAATTTTGATGATTGCTCTCTAAACTTGCATCTTGCGGATTCCACTATTAAGAAACCTATGGGAAGGGTTAATGATGTTCTTATTGTTGCAAATAGGAATTATGTGCCCGTAGATTTCATTGTTCTTGATATAGATTGCAATCTTTCTTGCCCTATTATTCTTGGTAGACCTTTCCTTAGAACGGTTGGTGCGATTATTGATGTGAAGGAAGGGAATATTAGATTTCAATTTCCATTGAAAAACGGCACGGAACACTTTCCAAGAAAGAAAATAAAATTTGCATATGAAACTATCATGAGAGCCACTTATGGATTGCCTACCAAAGATGGCAATACCTAGATCTATCCTCGCTTTTATGCCTAGCTAGGGGCGTTAAACGATAGCGCTTGTTGGGAGGCAACCCAATTTTATTTGTATTCCTTGCCTTTTGCTCCTCTTTAGTAATAAATAAATATCTAGACTCTGTTTTGGTTGTGTCTTTTGTGTTTAATTAGTGTTTGTGCCAAGTAGAACCGTTGGGAAGACTTGGGGAAAGTCTTGTTGAACTTGCTGTAAAAAACAGAAACTTTAGCGCTCACGAGAACTGCTGTCATTTTTATTTGAAGAGTGCTATTTAGTTAATTCTTTTTGCACATGATTAATAGGTAAATTCTTAAGGTCCATAAATTTATTTTAGAATATTTGGGGTTCCAGATCTTGCGCTAGCTACAGATTACAACACACTGTTCTGTTTTTGACAGATTCTGTTTTTCGTGTGTTGTTTGCTTATTTTGATGAATCTGTGGCTAGTAAAATAGTTTATAATCCATAGAGAAGTTGGAATACAGTAGGTTTAACACCAATATAAATAAAGAATGAGTTCATTACAGTACCTTGAAGTGGTATTTTGTTTTCTCTCGCTAACGGAGCTCACGAGTTTTCTATTTTGAGTTTTGTGTTGTGAAGTTTTCAAGTTTTGGGTGAATTCTTTTGATGGATCATGGAACAAGGAGTGGCAAGAGCCTAAGCTTGGGGATGCCCATGGCACCCCCAAGATAATCCAATGACACCAAAAAGTCAAAGCTTGGGGATGCCCCGGAAGGCATCCCCTCTTTCGTCCACTTCCATCTGTAATTTACTTGGAGCTATATTTTTATTCACCAACATGATATGTGTTTTGCTTGGAGCGTCTTGTATTATTTGTGTCTTTGTATCTTAGTATGCCACAATCATCCTTTTTTACACACCTTTTGAGAGAGCCATACATGAATTAAAATTTGATAGAATACTCTATGTGCTTCACTTATATCTTTTGAGCTAAGTAGTTTTGCTCTATGTGCTTCACTTATATCTTTTGAGCTAAGTAGTTTTCCTCTATGTGCTTCACTTATATCTTTTGAGCTAAGTAGTTTTGCTCTATGTGCTTCACTTATATCTTTTGAGCTAGATAATTTTGCTCTATGTGCTTCACTTATATCTTTTGAGCGTTATAATTTTGCCTTATGTGCTTCACTTAGATCTTTTAGAGCACGGTGGTGGATTAGTTTTAAAGAAACTATTGATCTCTCATGCTTCACTTAAATTATTTTGAGCGTCTCTTAGTAGCATGGTAATTTGCTTAATAATAATATTCTTGGTATTCAAGATTTTTGAAACTTTCTTTTGAGTGTGTTGAATACTAAGAAAAGATTGAAGCATGATAATTGTTTTGAGATATGGGAGGTGATAATATTAAAGTCATGCTAGTTGAGTAGTTGTGAATTTAAAGAATACTTGTGTTAAAGTTTGTGATTCCCGTAGCATGCACGTATGGTGAACCGTTATGTGATGAAGTCGGAGCATGATTTATTTATTGATTGTCTTCCTTATGAGTGGCGGTCGGGGACAAGCGATGGTCTTTTCCTACCAAGCTATCCCCCTAGGAGCATGTGCGTAATACTTTGCTTTGATAACTTCTAGATTTTTGCAATAAGTATATGAGTTCTTTATGACTAATGTTGAGTCCATGGATCATACGCACTCTCACCCTTCCACCTTTGCTAGTCTCTCTAATACCGCGCACCCTTCGCCGGTATCATACACCTACCATATACCTTCCTCAAAACAGCCACCATACCTACCTATTATGGCATTTCCATAGCCATTCTGAGATATATTGCCATGCAACTTTCCACCATCTAGTTCATCATGACACATTCATCATTGCCATATTGCTTAGCATGATCATGTAGTTGACATAGTATTTGTGGCAAAGCCACCGTTCATAAAATTTTTCATACTTGTCACTCTTGATTCATTGCATATACCGGTACACCGCCGGAGGCATCCATATAGAGTCATACTTTGTTTTAGAATCGAGTTGTAATAATTGAGTTGTAAATAAATAAAAGTGTGATGATCATCATTCAATAGAGCATTGTCCCCAAAAAAACAAAGGCCAAAGAAAAAAAGGAAGGCCCAAAAAAAGAAAATAAATATAAAGGGGAAACACTACTATCCTTTTTTCCACACTTGTGCTTCAAAGTAGCACCATGATATAGGGAGTCTCATATATTGTGCTTCAAAGTAGCACCATGTTCTTCATATAGAGAGTCTCATATGTTGTCACTTTCATATACTAGTGGGAATTTTACATTATAGAATTTGGCTTGTATATTCCAATGATGGGCCTCCTCAAGTGCCCTAGGTCTTCGTGAGCAAGCAAGTTGGATGCACACCCACTAGTTTCTTTTGTTGAGGTTTCATACAATTATAGCTCTAGTGCATCCGTTGCATGGCAATCCCTACTCACTCACATTGATATCTATTGATGGGCATCTCCATAGCCCGTTGATACGCCTAGTTGATGTGAGACTATCTTCCCCTCCTTTTTGTCTTCTCCACAACCACCATTCTATTCCACCTATAGTGCTATATCCATGGCTCACGCTCATGTATTGCGTGAAGATTGAAAAAGTTTTGAAAAAGTTAGAGTATGAAACAATTGCTTGGCTTGTCATCGGAGTTGTGCATGATTTAAATACTTTATGTGGTGAAGATGGAGCATAGCCAGACTATATGATTTTGTAGGGATAAATTTCTTTGGCCATGTTATTTTGAGAAGACATAATTGCTTTGTTAGTATGTTTGAAGTATTATTATTTTTATGTCAATATAAACTTTTGTCTTCAATCTTTCTAATCTGAATATTCATACCACAATTAAGAAGATTTGCATTCAAATTATGCCAAGCAGCACTCCGCATCAAAAATTCTCTTTTTATCATTTACCTACTCGAGGACGAGCAGGAATTAAGCTTGGGGATGCCTGATACGTCTCCAACGTATCTATAATTTTTGATTGCTCCATGCTATATTATCTACTGTTTTGGACTATATTGGGCTTTATTTTCCACTTTTATATTATTTTTGGGACTAACCTATTAACCGGAAGCCCAGCCCAGGATTGTTGTTTTTTGCCTATTTCAGTGTTTCGGAGAAACAGAATATCAAACGGAGTCCAAACGGAATAAAATCTTTGGGAACGTGATTTTCTCACCGAACGTGATCCAGGAGACTTGGGCCCTACTCCAGGGAGTCAAAGAGGAGGTCACGAGGGTGGGGGCGCCCCCCCCCAAGGGCGCGCCCCCCTGCCTCATGGGCCCCTTGGTGCTCCACCGACGTACTCCTTCCTCCTATATATACCTACGTACCCCCAAACGATCAGAACAGGAGCCAAAAACCTAATTCCACCGTGGAAACTTTCTGTATCCACGAGATCCCATCTTGGGGCCTGTTCCGGAGATCCGCCGGAAGAGGGCCGTCATCACGGAGGGCTTCTACATCATCCTAGCCCCTCCGATGAAGTGTGAGTAGTTTACCTCAGACCTCCGGGTCCATAGTTAGTAGCTAGATGGCTTCTTCTCTCTCTTTGAATCTCAATACAAAGTTCTCCCCCTCTCTTGTGGAGATCTATTAGATGTAATCTTCTTTTTGCGGTGTGTTTGTTGAGACCGATGAATTGTGGGTTTATGATCAAGTCTATCTATGAATAATATTTGAATCTTCTCTGAATTCTTTTATGTATGATTGGTTATCTTTGCAAGTCTCTTCGAATTATCCGTTTGGTTTGGCCAACTAGATTGGTAGTTCTTGCCATGGGAGAAGTGCTTAGCTTTGGGTTCGATCTTACGGTGTCCTTACCCGGTGACAGAAGGGGCAGCAAGGCACGTATTGTATCGTTGCCATCGAGGATAACAAGATGGGGTTTATTTCATATTGCATTAATTTATCTCTCTACATCATGTCATCTTGCTTAAGGCGTTACTCTATTTTTAACTTAATACTCTAGATGCATGCTGGATAGCGGTCGATGAGTGGAGTAATAGTAGTAGATGTAGAATCGTTTCGGTCTACTTGTCACGGACATGATGCCTATATACATGATCATGCCTAGATATTCTCATAACTATGCTCAATTTTGTCAATTGCTCAACAGTAATTTGTTCACCCACCGTAGAATACTTATGCTCTTGAGAGAAGCCACTAGTGAAACCTATGGCCCCCGGGTCTATTCTCATCATATCAATCTCCATCACTTTAATCTTTCTTTGCTTTTTTACTTTGCTTTTACTTTTTACTTTGTATCTTTATACCAAAAATACCAAAAATATTATATCTATCAGATCTCACTCTCGTAAGTGACCGTGAAGGGATTGACAACCCCTAACCGCGTTGGTTGCGAGTAGCTATCGTTTTGTGCTGGTACGAGGGACTTGAGCGTGGCCTCCCACTGGATTGATACCTTGGTTCTCAAAATATGAGGGAAATACTTACGCTACTCTGCTGCATCATCCCTTCCTCTTCGGGCAAAACCAACGCAAGCTCAAGACGTAGCAAGAAGGATTTCTGGCGCCGTTGCTGGGGAGTCTATGCAAAAAGTCAACATACCAAGTACCCTTCACAATCCCTATCTCTCGCATTACATTATTTGCCATTTGCCTCTCGTTTTCCTCTCCCCCCACTTCACCCGTGCCGTTTTATTCGCCCTCTCTCTCTCTATCCTCCCTCTCTATTTGCCTCTTTTTGCCCGCTTGCCTTTTTGTTTGCTCGTGTGTTAGATTGCTTGTTTGTCGCGATGGCTCAAGATAATACTAAATTGTGTGACTTCACCAATACCAATAATAATGATTTCCTTAGCACTCCGATTGCTCCTCTTACCGATGCTGAATCTTGTCAAATTAATACTGCTTTGTTGAATCATGTTATGAAAGATCAATTCGCCGGCCTTCCTAGTGAAGATGCCGCTACTCATCTGAATAGCTTCGTTGATTTATGTTATATGCAAAAGAAAAAATACGTTGATAATGATGTCGTTAAATTGAAGCTATTTCCTTCTTCGCTTAGAGATCGTGCTAAAGCTTGGATTTCGTCTTTGCCTAAGAATAGTATTGATTCATGGAACAAGTGCAAAGATGCTTTTATCTCTAAGTATTTTCCTCCCGCTAAGATCATCTCTCTTAGAAACGATATTATGAACTTTAAACAACTTGATCATGAACATGTTGCACAAGCTTGGGAGAGAATGAAATTAATGATACGTAATTGCCCTACTCATGGTTTGAATTTGTGGATGATCAACAAAATTTTTATGCCGGATTGAATTTTGCTTCTAGAAATCTTTTAGATTTGGCCGCGGGGGGCACTTTTATGGAAATCACTTTAGGAGATGCTACTAAACTCCTAGATAATATTATGGTTAATTATTCTCAATGGCATACTGAAAGATCTTCTAATAAAAAGGTGCATGCGATAGAAGAAATTAATGTGTTGAGTGGAAAGATGGATGAACTTATGAAATTATTTGCTACTAAGAGTGTTTCTTCTGATCCTAATGATATGCCTTTGTCTACTTTGATTCAGAATAACAATGAATCTATGGATGTGAATTTTGTTGGTAGGAATAATTTTGGTAACAACGCTTATAGAGGGAATTTTAATCCTAGGCCATATCCTAGTAATCCTCCTAATAATTATGGGATTACTACTACAATTCTTATGGAAATTATAATAAGATGCCCTCTGAATTTGAGAATAGTGTTAAAGAATTTATGAATTCACAAAAGAATTTTAATGCTTTGCTTGAGGAGAAATTGCTTAAAGTTGATGATTTGGCTAGGAACGTTGATAGAATTTCTCTTGAGGTTGATTCTTTAAAGCTTAGATCTATTCCTCCTAAGCATGATATCAATGAGTCTCTCAAAGCCATGAGAATTTCCATTGATGAGTGCAAGGAAAGAACCGCTAGGATGCGTGCTTCCAAAGATGCCTTTATTAAAGCGTGTTCCTCCAATTCCTATGAAAATCAAGATGAAGATCTAAAAGTTATTGATGTGTCCCCTATTAAATCTTTGTTTTGCAATATGAATCTTGATGAAACTGAATATGATCTTCCTTTACCTAGAAGGTGTTCTAAAAATTTGGAGTATTTAGATCTTAATGATGAAATTGATGAAAGTGGGATTGAAAGAAATAAAAATCTAGATGTAGCTAAACCCACTATATTGGATTTCAAGGAATTTAATTATGAAAGTTGCTCTTTCATTGATTGTATTTCCTTGTTGCAATTTGTGCTAAATTCTCCACATGCTTATAGTCAAAATAAAGACTTCACCGAACATATTGTTGATGCCTTGATGCAATCTTATGAAGAAAAACTTGAGTTGAAAGTTTCTATCCCTAGAAAACTATATGATGAGTGGGAACCAACTATTAAAATTAAAATTAAAGATCATGAGTTTTATGATTTGTGTGATTTGGGTGCTAGTGTCTCTACTATTCCCAAAACTTTGTGTGATTTACTAGATTTCCTCGATTTTGATGATTGCTCTCTAAACTTGCATCTTGCGGATTCCACTATTAAGAAACATATGGGAAGGATTAATGATGTTCTTATTGTTTCAAATAGGAATTATGTGCCCGTAGATTTCATTGTTCTTGATATAGATTGCAATCCTTCTTGCCCTATTATTCTTGGTAGACCTTTCCTTAGAACGGTTGGTGCGATTATTGATATGAAGGAAGGGAATATTAGATTTCAATTTCCATTGAAAAAGGGCATGGAACTCTTTCCAAGAAAGAAAATAAAATTGCCATATGAAACTATCATGAGATCCACTTATGGATTGCCTACCAAAGATGGCAATACCTAGATCTATCCTCGCTTTTATGCCTAGCTAGGGGCGTTAAACGATAGCGCTTGTTGGGAGGCAACCCAATTTTATTTTTATTCCTTGCCTTTTGCTCCTGTTTAGTAATAAATAAATTATATAGCCTCTGTTTTGGTTGTGTATTTTGTGTTTAATTTGTGTTTGTGCCAAGTAGAACCGTTGGGAAGACTTGGGGAAAGTCTTGTTGAACTTACTGTAAAAAACAGAAACTTTAGCGCTCACGAGAACTGCTTTCATTTTTATTTTAAGAGTGATATTTAGTTAATTCTTTTTGCAGATGATTAATAGGTAAATTCCTCACGTCCAGAAATTTATTTTAGAATATTTGGGGTTCTAGAGCTTGCGCTAGCTACAGATTACTACAGACTGTTCTGTTTTTGACAGATTCTGTTTTTCGTGTGTTGTTTGCTTATTTTGATGAATCTATGGCTAGTAAAATAGTTTTTAATCCATAGAGAAGTTGGAACACAGTATGTTTAACACCAATATAAATAAAGAATGAGTTCATTACAGTACCTTGAAGTGGTTTTTTGTTTTCTCTCGCTAACGGAGCTCACGAGTTTTCTATTTTGAGTTTTGTGTTGTGAAGTTTTCAAGTTCTGGGTGAATTCTTTTGATGGATCATGGAACAAGGAATGGCAAGAGCATAAGCTTGGGGATGCCCATGGCACCCCAAAGATAATCCAAGGACACCAAAAAGTCAAAGCTTGGGGATGCCTCTGAAAGTGCGTTATATCGACTAGAGGGGGGGTGAATAGGCGATTTTTATGAAAGTCTTGAAAATGTGGAAGTTATGAAGACAAACGATAGAAATAAACCTATTACCCTGCAGAGGAAGGTAGACTACACTAGGCAAGCCATAGTCGAGTATTCAATAGAGTGAAAGCACAATGACTAATAGCAGCAATGTAGTAAGGATCAGGTAGGAAGATATTGTGAAGCCACACAGAACACGCAGTCACTCAGTGAAGACAAAAGATAGTGTGAACATACAATGACTTCACAAGGAGTAACAGTAAGTAAAGGGAAGGGAAGATGAAACCAGTGACTCGCTGAAGACAATGATTTGTTGGACCAGTTGCAGTTGCTGTGACAACTATACGTCTGGTTAGGGCGGCTAGGTATTTAAACCTTAGGACACACAGTCCCGGACACCCAGTCCTGAACACGCAGCTCATGACACCCAGTCCTCACCGTATTCCCCTTGAGCTAAGGTCACACAGACCTCGCCCAATCACTCTGGTAAGTCTTCAAGGTAGACTCCCAAACCTTCACAGACTTTGTTCACCGGCAATCCACAATGTCTCTTGGATGCTCAGAACGCGACGCCTAACCGGCTGGAGGATGCACAGTCCTCAAGTGTAATAAGTCTTCAAATTACACAGACAAGAAGACTTAAGTGATGCCTAATTCTCTTTGGCTCTGGGTGGTTAGGTATTTATCCTTGCAAGGAATTCTCTCTCAAAGGCTTCGAGGTGGGTTGCTCTCAAACGACAAAAGCCGTACTCTGAATCTGAGCAGCCAACCGTTTATGGTTGTAGGGGGTGGGCTATTTATAGCCACTTGGCAACCCAACCTGATTTGTCCGAAATGACCCTGGGTCACTAAGGAACTGACACGTGTTCCAACGGTCAGATTTCAAACTCACACGGCAACTTTACTTGGGCTACAAGCAAAGCTGACTTGTCCGACTCTGGACAAGATTCGCTCTCATAGTCTTCACTCGAAGACATAGGTTTTGGTTAGGTATCACTTCAGTCATTCTGACCGGTTCTCTTGGACCCCACTTAACAGTATGGTAGTTCCTATGACTCAACACAAAAGAAAGAGAACTACGAAAGATCTAAGTCTTTGAGCTCCATAGGCTTCATGTGGTGTCTTCTCTTGTCATAGTCTTCAATGTGAATATCTTCATATACCACCTTTGACTTCAATGTCTTCATACATTTTTAGGGGTCATCTCTGGTAGGAAAACCGAATCAATGAGGGACTTCTACCTGTGTTATCCTGCAATTCTCACAAACACATTAGTCCCTCAACTAGGTTTGTCGTCAATACTCCAAAACCAACTAGGGGTGGCACTAGATGCACTTACAATCTCCCCCTTTTTGGTGATTGATGACAAACTAGTTGAAGTTTTCAACGGGGAATATAATCTATGAAATTGTAAAGGATAAGGAATTGTCTTCATAAGTTGCAAGGGCTCCCCCTGAAGATGTGCATATAAGTAATTTGCTTTTGGAATGCAAATGCACATGGCAGGTTGTACTTGTGGAGATCCACTTCAACTCATGATGACAATCCACTATGCATGTGAAAGTATATGAAGATAATGACATGTATAATGGAAAATGGACGTCTGCAGAATGATTTAAGTGCGGAATTTATCATCGCACATGCAGAATTTATCATCGCAAAACAAGGTGGCAGATAAGTAGCAGACGACCATCGAGTTTAAGTGTTACAACTCAAAGAACCAAATGTAGCAAAACGAGAGTTGTAAGCACAAAGCAAAATATAAAGCACCCGCCCATATGGACCCGCTTGAAGACTATCAACCTCATATGCTTCTCCCCCTTTATCAGTAAGGACCAAAAAGGTTTGAAGACATAGAGCATCTACTCGTTCCCATGAGGAGTAGGTGGAGTAGCAGGGTCGTTGGTGGTGTTTGGCGGTGCTGAAGAGCTTGGAGCAGAGTCGAAGCGTGCTGAAGGAAGTGGCGGTGAAGTAGCATCGTCTTCATCCTCGATAACTCTGGCAGTCACAGTTGCAGCAGAGGAAGAGAACTCAGAGTCTTCAAGGGATGGAGTTCGTCGCAGCACAGCCCTTCGAGGAGGTGTGGAGTCAAACTTGAATCGCTTAGTGAAGCCATCCTCTTGAAGATCATCTTCAGAACACATCAGCGTTAGCCCTTTCCATGTGCGGCGAGAGGTTTCATGGGCAACAAAAGCATTCTTGGTGGCAAGATTGCGAATGCGATTAACATCCACCAAGAGGCTTTGCATCTGACGCTTCAGCCAGTCATGATGCCTATCCTGTTTCTGATGAAGAGCCACAAGAAGCTCTCGGTCGTTGAGAACACGAGTGCGCTTCTTGGGTCGTGGAGCAGTTGTACTGTCAGTGGTTTCAGTGAGAGCAGGATGTGGTGCACGTGTAGTGCCAGCCAAAGGATACACACGAGTGACTGCTTCAACTCCTTCAATGTTCTGAGAGAAACTCTGATGCTCTGCATTCTGAAGACTTAGAGGTTCCTTGGCAGGCTCAGGATAGATGGCTTCAATAGACATATCCACATCAGGCAGAAAAATCCGATGATTGCGAGCAGATGGCTGATATGAGATAGCGGAGTGAAGTTTGATCAGCCGCATTACCCATGGGGCGTAGAATTTCAAGCCAAACAGATCAGAGCTTGATGCAGCAAGTTGGCGAATGAAGAAGTCCTGTGCATTGAAGCATTTTCCATGAAGAATATAGAAGACCAAAGTCTTCATTTCACCCTCAAGATTGGCATGTGGAGAGTGCCCTTTGATGGGCCAGAGAGTTCGCCTGATGATGTGATAAATGGTTCTTGGTAGATACTCAAGGTCTTCAATGAAGAACTCCGTGGGATAAGCAGCATCTTGGGGCAATGGCTTCATCATACTGAGCATCTGACTCATATCAGGTTCAGTCTTCTGAAAGATGCTCTCAATAGCTTCACTATGAAGCTGACAGCCATGCTCGTAGAGATTGCCAGGAGTGGGCAAACCAGTGAGCTCAATGATGTCAAAGGCTTTGGCTTCGTGATGAACGTTTCTTGTCATCCACTCCAGGACCCAAGTCTTCGGATCTCTGCTATACCCGCGGATGTGAAGTGTGGCATAGAATTGGAGCAGCAACTCTTCGTTCCAATGCTCTTGGTCAGTAACGAACGGCAGCAGTCCAACTTCCTTGAAGCAATCCAGAGCTTCTTCCAGACAGGGCAGACCAGCTATAGCTTCAATGTCAAGGCGCTTGTGTGGGAAGATGCGACCTTGGTTGTAAAGAATGCATGAGTAATAGCTTCACTGCGGATAGTTCCAGAACCGATCAGATGATATCCTTTCCCTTGAGTAGGGGTTCCTGGAGCTATTGAAGAATGTGTTGTCTGCTCTGAAGCCATTGATATTGAAGGAGCCAGGTGCTGATGCAGGACCTGGGAACCTTGGCAATCTTGGGATTGGCTTCTATACCTGAGGCCTGTGCTCAACATGATTGTCGAACTAGGGACCGGCAGCAGACTCAGGAACAGAAGTGGCGGGATCAGTGGCTTCGCTGACTTCTTCTTCCGTTGGGGAGGGCTCCACATTAGCTTCAGCCATGACTACGTCACTGGCTTCATTGGTGGTGGTGGTGGCAGCTTCAAGATTTTCAACCTCCGCTTGACGAGCTGGAGGGTCGGTCACAATCACGTTCTCCTCGAGAACTTCTTCTTGGTGGGACAGGGGAGTGGCAACTTGTGGGACTTCTTCTTCCGCGGCTGATGCAGCCGGACTGTCTTCAGCAGAGACTTGAGGCCTTGGACCTTTGTGAAGCCTGCGCAATGCAGGCGACGCCTGTGTAGTTGGAGTTGGCTGGGCCTCAAAGTCTTCTTCCTCTTGTGGGCGATCCGCCCATGAAGCATCCTGTGCAATTGGCGTCAGTGGACGACCAATGCTGATGAGTTCGCTGTTCTCGAGTTGAGGAAGGACTGTACCATCTTCTACATGGTCATGTTGACCAATGTCTTCAGCAGCGATGGGATCAGCTGCTGGAAAGTCTTCAGCTTCATGAGCCTCTGTGAAAGCTGGCTCATGGATTGTCAGTTGGCGTTCAGTGTCAGGACGAACCATAGAAATGGGTTCAACTATCAAAGGCTCTGTGGGAGCAGCCCGATCTTTCTTGGTCTTCCTCTTCTTCTTGGAGGGGGCAGTAGGAGAGGCTTCAGGATGTTTCCTCTTCCTGGCTTCAGCCTCTGCAGTCCTCGTCTTCTTGAGCTCTGAAGCGGTTGACCGGCTTTTTGGCTTCGAGCCAGTCATTCTAGTTGGGAAGACAATGGGATCTGCTTCCTGCCTTGGTGCGTCAGATTCAGCCGTAGCGGGCTTCTTCTGCTTCTTGGCCGCCATCCTGGGGTCGATGCCAGGACGCCCGAGGGCCTTGCACTTCTCAGCCTCATTGTAGGCTTGCACACATCTGTCAACCAGAACCTTCATGCGCTCACGCGAACCCTGAGCTTCTGCACGTTTCTTTAGAAAGGCTTCCTTGAGCTCGTGCATCATAGTCTTGAAGTTCTTCACTTCTTGCACACTGAGCTTGGCCATATGCTTCTTGAACTGAGCCTTTTCATAGTCAATCTTTTGCTTCAGTTCAACAATGCGCTGGGCGACAGCTAGCTCTGAAGCAATGGCGCCTTGGAAGGCGACACTGAGGCCAATGGTTAGTTGCAGATCTTCAAAGCTAATGTTTGGCGGGTCAAACCACTCGTCAATGAAGTTGTGGATGATGGTTACATCAAAGAGAGGCAGATCATTGAAGATTTCTGCTTCTTCTTTGCTCTTGATGAGTTGCTCAAGAGCGTCATCAGCAAGATCTTCATCACTTGACAGATCAATGGCATCATTGCGCAGAATGGCAGCAGCTGTTAGCTCTTGGCCGGTGTGTGGCAGAGGCATCTTGACCTTCTGGGGCTTGGAGATGCGTGATAAATCTTCGGACTGCACACTGTCTTCAGGAGGTGCAGTTGCCAGTGGCTTCGCCCATGAGATTTTTGGTGAAGGGGCAGGCTTTGAAGCTTTAGGCTTCTTCAACTTCTTTGGCTTCGGCGATGCAGGCGCTTCATCTGATTCAGCATCAGCTGCAGGCTCATTCACTGCACTCCCTTGAACCAAGATATGGGTGATGAGGCCTTCAAGGTTGTAGAAAGGACCGATGACATTGGGTTCTGCATCACGTGTGCCATCTGCCCTTGGAGCTGAGGGACCAGGGTTGAAGTCTAGTCCCAATGTCTTCTTGTTTTGCTTCGTTGAGTTCTGGGCAAACTGGAAGTTGCGCTTGAACAGAGTGTCGTCACGACACCATAGAAGTGACGATGGGTGTGCATCAACAGTTTGTGGCCCACGAACCATGCAGGGATAGAAGCCTTGTTCAATGGCTTCATCTCTGGACCTGGGTAGAATATTCTTGTATAGGATGTCTCCCCACGGTCTCTTGATGGCATTTTTCTCAGCATATTCCTGGGTTACAAATCGGTATTTGAACCATTGTTCTGCCCAATATCTTCGAATCCATTGGATTCGGGTCTTGCGCTGATTGTAATCCTCTTCAGGATCTGTCTTGTACAGTTCTGAGAGGTCATCTGGCAGATCTCTAGATGTTTCTCCATGACGCTTTCTGCCACCCTTCCTTGCTGATTTCTCTGAAGCCATGAACTTCAAACTGAAAGGCTTCAACACGTTCAAAGGCTTCAAAGGTTTTCGCTTGCTGGACAAACAAGAACTGGCTTCGGGAGAATTTATGTGATGCTGTAAGAATTCTGCAAATGAATGCAGACTATGAGAACCAAAGGATTCTCCCACGGACATGTACCTGTGACAGCATTAAGGTGCGAGGGAAGGGGAAGAGGTCATATGCATTCTTAGAAGATTTTGAAGATAAATCAGTTTAGAAGACATTGACCTCATCGTGCGAAGACATTCACTCATAGATAAGGAGTTGGTTCCAAATTTGTATGAATCCACAGATCAGTACAAGTGAGGAATCTAACTACTTTGTGAAGCATAAGTGAATATACTAGGCATGTTATGAGATGCGGTATGAGAGAGATCTAACTTGTGTGAATAGAAACTGCTTGTGGTAGAAAGTGACAAAGCCATAGGATCAACGGTGCCGTAAAAAGGAAGTTTTATTACCACACTAAGAACTGCTAGACGGAGTGGAAGATGAGGCCAAGCAGTTCGATCTTCTGTGCCCTAACTTGGTGACGGAGGACACCTACGGCGACGGCGGAGAGGACGATGTCCGCGGTCGGTGTGAAGACGGCATCGGAGAGGTTGCGGCAGCGAAGCGCTTCGTCGCCGGCGTCGTCGAGGGCTAGCGGTGGTGCTAGGGTTCGTGCGAGAGTGGAAGAAGAGATAATGACCGCTGTGAAGTGTGTATTTATAGGTACAGGGGCGGCACTGCGTTATTACACAGGTGCCCCTGGTGATTCGCATCTGAGGAACACGTGGCCATTATGCGGAATTTTGGGGTTTGTTCCACGTCCCACGCACGCCTGGATTGTCGGGTGGTCGTTCCTACTTCTCCGGGTTTCATGTGGAGGAATGAGCATTGAAAATGGACTTAATGGTTGTCTCTGTATCTTCTGCTGACAAGGACGTAGAGAAGACATTCGACAGTTTCAATAGAATGCATATGATTTGGAGAGATAGAATTTGAGATAGAAAGCATAGAGAGGTTAGGGTCCGATCACATTCACTTAGTTCGAAAGATCCAACAAGAAGACATAGCTATAAGTGAATGCTGTAGAGGATAGAACACTAGTATATATATATAATCAACATAGTGAAGATAATCATGAAGATATGTTGAGATTGAAGCCAAACCAAATGTGAAGACATAGCAAGGTAACGCCATGAGTGAAACACTTCAAAATAGAACATTTGGTGGTGGCGTTACCCACCGTATAGGAAGTATTAGACCCAGACACGGCGCACAATTATCATGGCGCTCCGAAGTCAAATTCCACATTAATGTATTCACACTTAGAATGTATGTCTTCATTGATTGAAGATATACTTTACTTCGTGTGTTGCACATCTAAGTCATCAATATGCATAAGGGTTAGGATGTGTGCCTGATCACAGGACATTTGAGGATTCCAGGATATTTAGCTCACACTGTAACTTGCAGAATCTCTTCTCATCCAAGGGCTTGGTGAAGATATCTGCCAATTGCTCTTCAGTGTTGACATGTATGATATCAATATCTTCCTTCACAACATGATCTCTGAGAAAGTGATGACGAATTTCAATGTGCTTTGTCTTCGAGTGCTGAACTGGGTTGTTGGCAATCTTGATGGCGCTTTCGTTGTCGCAGTAGAGTGGCACTTTCTTCAGATGAATGCCATAGTCTTTGAGCGTTTGCTTCCTCCACAGAAGCTGAGCGCAGCAAGATCCAGCAGCAATGTATTCAGATTCAGCAGTGGAGAGAGATACACAGTTCTGCTTCTTTGAAGACTAACATACAAGTGATCGTCCCAGAAAGTGACAAGTGCCTGATGTAGACTTGCGATCAACTTTGTCACCAGCATAATCAGCATCCGAGAATCCAACCAGATCAAACTCTAAGCCCTTTGGATACCATAATCCTAGAGTTGGGGTGTGAGCCAAATATCGAAGAATTCGCTTCACAGCTAAGTGATGCGACTCCTTTGGTGCCGCTTGAAATCAAGCACACATGCAAACACTAAGCATAATATCTGGCCTAGATGCACATAGATAAAGTAAAGAACCAATCATGGAGCGGTATACCTTTTGATCGAACTCTTTACCATTGTCGTCAGGACCCAGATGATGCTTGGCTGGCATTGGCGTCGTGAAGCCTTTGCAGTCTTGCATACCGAACTTCTTCAGGCAATCTTTGAGATACTTCTCTTGAGATATGAAGATGCCGTTGCGTTGCTATCGTATTTGAAGACCGAGAAAGAACTTCAGCTCTCCCATCATAGACATTTGATATTGCTCTTGCATCATATATCCAAACTCTTCACTGTACTTCTGATTGGTGCAGCCGAAGATAATGTCATCCACATAAATTTGGCACACAAACAGTTCACCATCATATGCCTTTGTGAAGAGAGTGGGGTCTAGGGAACCAAGTATGAAGCCTTTGCTCTTCAGGAAGTATTTGAGTGTGTCATACCAGGCCCGAGGGGCTTGTTTGAGGCCATACAGTGCCTTGTTGAGCTTGTATACCATGTCAGGATGTTTTGGATCTTCAAAGCCAGGCGGTTGTGCAACATACACTTCTTCTTCAATCTTGCCATTGAGGAAAGCACTCTTCACATCCATTTGATATAGAAGTATGTTATGATGATTTGCATAGGCCAGCAGTATGCGTATGGCTTCAAGTCTAGCCACAGGAGCAAATGTTTCATCGAAGTCAATGCCTTCCACTTGAGTATATCCTTGAGCAACGAGACAAGCTTTGTTTCTGACAACTTGACCATGCTCATCTTGCTTGTTGCGGTATATCCATTTGGTGCCTATTATATTGTGCTTCCGTGGATCAGGACGCTTAACCAGTTCCCATACATTATTCAGCTCAAATTGTTGAAGCTCTTCTTGCATAGCTTGAATCCATTCAGGTTCCATGAAGGCTTCTTCAACTTTCTTGGGTTCTGTTATTGAAATGAATGTGAAGTGCCCACAGAAATTTGCTAGTTGAGTTGCCCTTGAACAAGTGAGTGGACCGGGTGCATTGATGCTATCAATTATTCTTTCAATCTGCACTTCATTGGCAACGCGAGGATGTACAGGGCGAAGATTTTGCTCTTGCTGATCATTGTCATTGTTAGAAGGAATGTCTTCAGGCTGAGCATTGTCTTCATGTTGATCAGGTGCTGAGATGATAAGTTCTTCTTCAGGATGAGCTTCAGAAGGTATAATTTCTCCAGTTCCCATTAGCTTGATTGATTCACTGGATGGAACTTCATCTAGCACATTTGGCAGTTGCTCTCTTTGTGAACCATTGGTCTCATCGAACCGCACATCCACTGTTTCAACCACTTTGTAATGAAAGAGATTGAAGACTCTGTAGGAGTGCGAATCCTTTCCATATCCAAGCATAAAACCCTCATGTGCTTTTGGTGCAAACTTTGAGGTGTGATGTGGGTCCTTGATCCAACACCTGGCGCCAAATACTCTGAAGTAACTGACATTTGGCTTCTTGCCGGTAAGGAGCTCATAAGATGTCTTGTTCAGAAGCTTGTGAAGATAAACACGATTGATTTTATGGCATGCAGTATCAATGGCTTCAGGCTAGAATTTTCTTGGAGTCTTGTATTCATCTAGCATCGTTCTGGCCATCTCAATGAGTGTTCTGTTCTTGCGTTCGACGACCCCATTCTGCTGTGGCGTGTACGGGGCTGAGAATTCATGTGTGATGCCCAAGATATCAAGATATGTATCAAGGCTAGTGTTCTTGAATTTAGTGCCATTGTCACTTCTGATATGCTTTATCTTGGCGCCATAGTTGTTCATTGCTCGATTGGCGAAACGTCTGAAGACATCCTGCACTTCAGTCTTGTAAAGGATTATGTGCACCCAAGTATATCTAGAATAATCATCAACAATGACAAAGCCATAGAGACAAGCAGTAGTAGTAAGAGTTGAGTAATCAGTGGGACCGAAAAGATCCATGTGAAGCAGTTCGAAGGGTCGAGTAGTGGTCATGATTGTCTTCGAGGGATGTTTGGCCCTCGTCATCTTTCCTGCCTCACAGGCACCGCATAAGTGATCTTTCTTGAACTTGACGCCCTCGATGCCTATGACATGCTTCTTCTTTGCCAGGGTGTGGAGGTTCCTCATGCCAGCATGCCCAAGCCTCCGATGCCAGAGCCAGCATTCTGAAGCTTTTGCTAGAAGACATACGGCAAGTTGTGGTCCTGCTGAGAAATCTACCACATACAAGTAATCTTTTCGATACCCTTCAAATACTAGAGACTTGTCAGATTCCATTAGAACAAGGCAACGATATTTTCCAAATATTACGGTCATGTTTAAATCACAAAGCATTGAGACAGACATTAAGTTGAAGCCAAAGGATTCAACAAGCATGACTTTATCCATGTGTTGATCCCTTGAAATTGCAACTCTACCTAGGCCCAATACCTTACTTTTACCAGTGTCAGCAAATGTAATGTGGCTCTTGTCGGATGGACGTAAGGTTGAGTCCATAAGAAGGCTTCTTTTGCCAGTCATGTGATTTGTACACCCACTATCAATAATCCATTCTGAAGACGCTGGTGTCGTACCCTATAGTGTAGTTAGGGGGATAGGCTTCACCAAGAGCATTGTGAAGCAAAAACATTTGATGAACCAGTGGGTTATGAAAGCTTACATCCAGATTAGGACTAATAGGGAGAGTAGCAAGCGATTCAGGAACGAAGTACATAGTAAGACCATTCGGGCATTTGATCTTGCGCCCTACAAGATGTTTAAGGTCCCCAGCAATAGCGTCAGACGATTTTGGTTTTCTGCTGGAGACCTTTCCCTGCAAAAGAGAGTTAAGCTTTCTTAGCCACCCACATCTTCAAGGGTGGCTTAGAAGCAATAAGTCTAAGTGCAGCATCTGAGAACTTTGGCTTTGGAGCCCTAGCAAACAGTCTTGCAGGCGGACAATAGTACTCATAAGAATAAGTAGAATAGTTCTTGGTCTTATGAACATGGCGGTTTGATGAACCGCTCTCATATTCATATGCCTGAGTATGGTTTCCCTACAAAACATTTGCGTTAGTGCAACTCAGGTGAGTCCTCTGTCTATATGAAGCCTTTGGACCATATGAAGCCTTTGGTCTGAGGTTTGTCTTCTTCATGTGAGGTGTCATGATGACATTCACAGGAAGATTCTCCAGACACCTTTTCGGAACCCAGATTTTCTTCATCGGCGGTCCATTCTTGCAGTTAGTACCAATGTACCTGGCAAACACTTCACCATTCTGATTCTTAAACAGTTTATAGTTTGCATCAAGGGATTCATCAATGATAATGGGGTTAGCACAAGTGAAGCCAGATAGATTGGATGGATCTGCTGAAGGTTTCTTTGCAGCAACCCACGTGGTTTTGGGGTACTGCTCAGGTTTCCAGTAAGAGCCATCAGCATTCATTTTCCTTACGAACCCAACACCCTCTTTCCTCGGGTTTCGGTTCAGAATCTGCTTTTTGAGGACATCACATAGTGTCTGATGCCCTTTAAGACTTTTGTACATCCCTGTTTCAAGCAATGTCTTCAACCTAGCATTCTCATCAGCACTAGCGGTGGTATCCTCAGCAGAGGGGTTAGTTACCACATCAACAGTTGAAGATATTGCAACAGCAGTAGCAGTAGAACATTCAGCAACAGAAGTAGCATTATCACGCTCAATGCATTTAAGACATGGTGGTTCAAATCCTTCCTGAGCGGAACTGATCTGTTTGGCGCGAAGTGACTCGCTTTCCTTTTGAAGATCTTCATGAGCTGCTCTCAATTTCTCAAGATCTTGCTTCCTTTGAAGATAATCATAGGAAAGCTTTTCATGAGTTGTTGAGAGAGTTTCATGATGACTTTCAAGTTCTTGATACTTAACGTGAAGATTTTTTATGTCTTCAATTAAGGATTCAGATCGAGTCATTTCAGCACCTAACAGATCATCACTTCTGTCTAACAGTTTTTGAATATGTTCCATAGCTTTCTGTTGTTCAGTTGCAATTTTAGCAAGTGTTTTGTAGCTGGGTTTTGAACCACAATCAGAGTCATCGTCACTAGATGTTTGATAGTGAGTAGTGCGTGGGTTTACCTTGGCACCGCGTGCCATGAAGCAGTAGGTAGAAGCGGAGTAGTCCTTGTCATTTGCATTGGTGTCGGTGATGAAGTCATTGTCTTCAGTGTTGAAGATGGACTTGGCAACCTAAGCTGTAGCCAGACTTGCGACGCCTGAATCGGACTCCTCCTCAGACTCCACCTCCGCCTCCTCAGAAGCAGACTCCTCCTCTGAATCCATTTCCTTGCCAACAAACGCACGTGCCTTGCCAGATGAGCTCTTCTTGTGTGATGAAGACTTTGAGGAAGACTTGGAAGAAGACTTTGAGTATTTCTTGTTCTTCTTGTCGTCAGAGTCATATTCCTTGCTCTTCTTCTTCTTTTTGTTCTCATTGTCCCACTGTGGACACTCAGAGATGAAGTGGCCAGGTTTCTTGCACTTGTGACATGTTTTCTTCTTGTAGTCGTGAGCAGAAGCTTCATCATTCCTTGAGCTTGATCGGGAAGACTTTCTGAAACCTTTCTTCTTGGTGAATTTTTGGAACTTCTTCACAAGCATAGCAAGTTCCCTTCCAATGTCTTTAGGATCATCTGAACTGCTGTCAGATTCTTCTTCAGATGAGGAGACAGCTTTTGCCTTCAAGGCACGAGTTCGCCCATAGTTTGGACCGTAGATATCTCTTTTCTCAGAAAGCTAAAACTCATGTGTGTTGAGCCTCTCAAGTATGTCAGATGGATCGAGTGTCTTGAAATCATGACGTTCTTGAATCATCGGGACTAGGGTGTCAAACGAACTATCAAGTGATCTCAGTAGTGTCTTGACGACTTCATGTTTGGTGATCTCAGTAGCGCCGAGGGCTTGAAGCTCATTTGTGATGTTAGTGAGTCGGTCAAATGTGAGCTGGACATTCTCATTGTCATTTCGCTTGAAGCGGTTGAAGAGGTTGCGAAGGACACTGATTCTCTGATCTCTCTGGGTTGAGACGCCTTCATTGACCTTGGAGAGCCAGTCCCAGACCAGCTTAGATGTTTTCAAAGCAATCACACGGCCATACTGTCCTTTGGTCAGATGACCACAGATGATATTCTTGGCAGGAGAGTCCAGTTGAACGAACTTCTTGACATCAGCAGCAGTGACACCTTCTCCAGCCTTGGGAACGCCGTTCTCTACGACATACCATAGGTCGACGTCAATGGCTTCAAGATGCATGCGCATCTTATTCTTCCAGTAGGGATATTCAGTTCCATCGAAGACGGGGCACACAGCAGAGACTTTAATTATCCCTGCAGTCGACATAGCTAAAACTCTAGGTGGTTAAACCGAATCACACAGAACAAGGGAGCACCTTGCTGTGATACCAATTGAAAGTGCGTTATATCGACTAGAGGGGGGGTGAATAGGCGATTTTTATGAAAGTCTTCAAAACGTGGAAGTTATGAAGACAAACGATAGAAATAAACCTATTACCCTGCGGTGGAAGGTAGACTACACTAGGCAAGCCATAGTCGAGTATTCAATAGAGTGAAAGCACAATGACTAATAGCAGCAATGTAGTAAGGATCAGGTAGGAAGATATTGTGAAGCCACACAGAACACGCAGTCACTCAGTGAAGACAAAAGATAGTGCAAACATACAATGACTAAACAAGGAGTAACAGTAAGTAAAGGGAAGGGAAGATGAAACCAGTGACTCGCTGAAGACAATGATTTGTTGGACCAGTTCCAGTTGTTGTGACAACTGTACGTCTGGTTAGGGCGGCTAGGTATTTAAACCTTAGGACACACAGTCCCGGACACCCAGTCCTGAACACGCAGCTCAGGACACCCAGTCCTCACCGTATTCCCCTTGAGCTAAGGTCACACAGACCTCGCCCAATCACTCTGGTAAGTCTTCAAGGTAGACTCCCAAACCTTCACAGACTTCGTTCACCGGCAATCCACAATGTCTCTTGGATGCTCAGAATGCGACGCCTAACCGGCTGGAGGATGCACAGTCCTCAAGTGTAATAAGTCTTCAGATCACACAGACAAGAAGTCTTAAGTGATGCCTAATTCTCTTTGGCTCTAGGTGGTTAGGTATTTATCCTCGCAAGGAATTCTCTCTCAAAGGCTTCGAGGTGGGTTGCTCTCAAACGACAAAACCCGTACTCTGAATCTGAGCAGCCAACCGTTTATGGTTGTAGGGGGTGGGCTATTTATAGCCACTTGGCAACCCGACCTGATTTGTCCGAAATGACCCTGGGTCACTAAGGAACTGACACGTGTTCCAATGGTCAGATTTCAAACTCACACGGCAACTTTACTTGGGCTACAAGCAAAGCTGACTTGTCCGACTCTGGACAAGATTCGCTCTCATAGTCTTCACTCGAAGACATAGGTTTTGGTTAGGCATCACTTCAGTCATTCTGACTAGTTCTCTTGGACCCCACTTAACAGTACGGTGGTTCCTATGACTCAACACAAAAGAAAGAGAACTACGAAAGATCTAAGTCTTCGAGCTCCATAGACTTCATGTGGTGTCTTCTCTTGTCATAGTCTTCAATGTGAATATCTTCATATACCACCTTTGACTTCAATGTCTTCATACATTTTTAGGGGTCATCTATGGTAGGAAAACCGAATCAATGAGGGACTTCTACCTGTGTTATCCTGCAATTCCCACAAACACATTAGTCCCTCAACTAGGTTTGTCGTCAATACTCCAAAACCAACTAGGGGTGGCACTAGATGCACTTACAGCCTCGGAAGGAATCCCCTCTTTCGTCCACTTCCATCGGTAATTTACTTGCAGCTATATTTTTATTCACCAACATGATATGTGTTTTGCTTGGAGCGTCTTGTATTATTTGTGTCTTTGTGTCTTAGTATGCCACAATCATCCTTGTTGTACACACCTTTTGAGAGAGCCATACATGAATTAAAGTTTTATAGAATACTCTATGTGCTTCACTTATATCTTTTGAGCTAAGTAGTTTTGCTCTATGTTCTTCACTTATATCTTTTGAGCTAAGTAGTTTTGCTCTATGTGCTTCACTTATATCTTTTGAGCTAAGTAGTTTTGCTCTATGTGCTTCACTTATATCTTTTGAGCTAGATAATTTTGCTCTGTGTGCTTCACTTATATCTTTTGTCCGTTATAATTTTGCTCTATGTGCTTCACTTAGATCTTTTAGAGCATGGTGGTGGATTAGTTTTAAAGAAACTATTGATCTCTCATGCTTCACTTAAATTATTTTGAGAGTCTCTTAATAGCATGGTAATTTGCTTAATAATAATATGATTGGTATTCAAGATTTGTGAAACTTTCTTTTGAGTGTGTTGAATACTAAGAAAAGATTGAAGCATGATAATTGTTTTGAGATATGGAGGTGATAATATTAAAGTCATGCTAGTTGAGTAGTTGTGAATTTAAAGAATACTTGTGTTAAAGTTTGAGATTCCCATAGCATGCACGTATGGTGAACCGTTATGTGATGAAGTCGGAGCATGATTTATTTATTTATTGTCTTCCTTATGAGTGGCGGCCGGGGACGAGCGATGGTCTTTTCCTACCAATCTATCCCCCTAGGAGCATGTGCGTAATACTTTGCTTTGATAACTTCTAGATTTTTGCAATAAGTATATGAGTTCTTTATGACTAATGTTGAGTCCATGGATCATACGCACTCTCACCCTTCCACCTTTGCTAGCCTCTCAAATACCGCGCACCTTTTGCCGGTATCATACACCTACCATATACCTTCCTCAAAACAGCCACCATACCTACATATTATGGCATTTCCATAGCCATTCTGAGATATATTGCCATGCAACTTTCCACCATCTAGTTCATCATGACACATTCATCATTGCCATATTGCTTAGCATGATCATGTAGTTGACATAGTATTTGTGGCAAAGCCACCGTTCATAATTTTTTCATACTTGTCACTCTTGATTCATTGCATATCCCGGTACACCGCCGGAGGCATCCATATAGAGTCATACTTTGTTTTAGAATCGAGTTGTAATCATTGAGATGTAAATAAATAAAAGTGTGATGATCATCATTCAATAGAGCATTATCCCCAAAAAAACAAAGGCCAAAGAAAAAAAGGAAGGACCAAAAAAAGAAAATAAATATAAAGGGGCAATGCTACTATCCTTTTTTCCACACTTGTGCTTCAAAGTCGCACCATGATATAGGGAGTCTCATATATTGTGCTTCAAAGTAGCACCATGTTCTTCATATAGAGAGTCTCATATGTTGTCACTTTCATATACTAGTGGGAATTTTACATTATAGAACTTGGCTTGTATATTCCAATGATGGGCCTCCTCAAGTGCCCTAGGTCTTCATGAGCAAGCAAGTTGGATGCACACCCACTAGTTTCTTTTGTTGAGGTTTCATACAATTATAGCTCTAGTGCATCCGTTGCATGGCAATCCCTACTCACTCACATTGATATCTATTGATGGGCATCTCCATAGCCCGTTGATACGCCTAGTTGATGTGAGACTATCTTCCCCTCCTTTTTGTCTTCTCCACAACCACCATTCTATTCCACCTATAGTGCTATATCCATGGCTCACGCTCATGTATTGCGTGAAGATTGAAAAAGTTTTGAAAAAGTTAGAGTATGAAACAATTGCTTGGCTTGTCATCGGGGTTGTGCATGATTTAAATACTTTGTGTGGTGAAGATGGAGCATAGCCAGACTATATGATTTTGTAGGGATAACTTTCTTTGGCCATGTTATTTTGAGAAGACATAATTGCTTTGTTAGTATGCTTGAAGTATTATTATTTTTATGTCAATATAAACTTTTGTCTTGAATCTTTCTAATCTGAATATTCATACCACAATTAAGAATATTTGCATTGAAATTATGCCAAGTAGCACTCCGCATCAAAAATTCTCTTTTTATCATTTACCTACTCGAGGACGAGTAGGAATTAAGCTTGGGGATGCCTGATACGTCTCCAACGTATCTATAATTTTTGATTGCTCCATGCTATATTATCTATTGTTCTGGACTATATTGGGCTTTATTTTCCACTTTTATATTATTTTTGGGACTAACCTATTAACCGGAGGCCCAGCCCAGGATTGCTGTTTTTTGCCTATTTCAGTGTTTCGGAGAAACAGAATATCAAACGGAGTCCAAACGGAATAAAATCTTCGGGAACGTGATTTTCTCACCGAACGTGATCTAGGAGACTTGGGCCCTACTCCAGGGAGTCAAAGAGGAGGTCACGAGGGTGGGGGCTCCCCCCCCAAGGGCGTGCCCCCCTGCCTCGTGGGCCCCTCGTGCTCCACCGACGTACTCCTTCCTCCTATATATACCTACGTACCCCCAAACGATCAGAACAGAAGCCAAAAACCTAATTCCACCGCCGCAACTTTCTGTATCCACGAGATCCCATCTTGGGGCCTGTTCTGGAGCTCCGCCGGAAGAGGGCCGTCATCACGGAGATCTTCTACATCATCCTAGCTCCTCCGATGAAGTGTGAGTAGTTTACCTCAGACCTCCGGGTCCATAGTTAGTAGCTAGATGGCTTCTTCTCTCTCTTTGAATCTCAATACAAAGTTCTCCCCCTCTCTTGTGGAGATCTATTCGATGTAATCTTCTTTTTGCGGTGTGTTTGTTGAGACCGATGAATTGTGGGTTTATGATCAAGTCTATCTATGAATAATATTTGAATCTTCTCTAAATTCTTTTATGTATGATTGGTTATCTTTGCAAGTCTCTTGAATTATCTGTTTGGTTTGGCCAACTAGATTGGTAGTTCTTGCCATGGGAGAAGTGCTTAGCTTTGGGTTCGATCTTGCGGTGTCGTTACCCAGTGACAGAAGGGGCAGCAAGGAACGTATTGTATCATTGCCATCAAGGATAACAAGATGGGGTTTATTTCATATTGCATGAATTTATCTCTCTACATCGTGTCATCTTGCTTAAGGCGTTACTCTGTTTTTAACTTAATACTCTAGATGCATGCTGGATAGCGGTCGATGAGTGGAGTAATAGTAGTAGATGCAGAATCGTTTCGGTCTACTTGTCACGGACATGATGCCTATATACATGATCATGCCTAGATATTCTCATAACTATGCTCAATTTTGTCAATTGCTCAACAGTAATTTGTTCACCCACCGTAGAATACTTATGCTCTTGAGAGAAGCCACTAGTGAAACCTATGGCCCCCGGGTCTATTCTCATCATATCAATCTCCATCACTTTAATCTTGCGTTGCTTTTTACTTTGCTTTTACTTTTTACTTTGTATCTTTATACCAAAAATACCAAAAATATTATGTCTATCAGATCTCACTCTCGTAAGTGACCGTGAAGGGATTGACAACCCCTAATCGCGTTGGTTGCGAGTAGCTATCGTTTTGTGCAGGTACGAGGGACTTGAGCGTGGCCTCCTACTGGATTGATACCTTGGTTCTCAAAAACTGAGGGAAATACTTACGCTACTCTGCTGCATCATCCCTTCCTCTTCGGGGAAAACCAACGCAAGCTCAAGATGTAGCACTATCATGTATGCAATGTTGTGTACCAAACCTAATGTGTGCCTTGATATAAGTTTAGCATGGAGGTACCAAAGTAATCCAGGAGTGGATCACTGGACAACGGTCAAGAACATCCTGAAATACCTGAAAAGGACTAAGGATATGTTTTCTCGTTTATGGAGGTGCAAAGAGCTTGTCGTAAATGGTTACGTCGATGCAAGCTTTGACACTGATCCGGATGACTCAAAGTCGCAAACCGGATACGTATTTATATTGAATGGTGGAGCTGTAAGTTGGTGGAGTTCCAAGCAAAGCGTCGTGGCGGGATCTACGTGTGAAGTGGAGTACATAGCTGCTTCGGAAGCAGCAAATGAAGGAGTCTGGATGAAGGAGTTCATATCCGATCTAGGTGTAATACCTAGTGCATCGGGTCCAATGAAAATCTTTTGTGACAATACTGGAGCTATTGCCTTAGCGAAGGAATCCATATTTCACAAGAGAACCAAACAAATCAAGAGACACTTTAATTCCATCCGCGATCTAGTCGAGGAGGGAGACATAGAGATTTGCAAGATACATACGGATCTAAATGTTGCACACCCTTGACTAAGCCTCTTCCATGAGCAAAACATGATCAGCACCCAGACTCCATGGGTGTTAGAATCATTACTATGTAATCTAGATTATTGACTCTAGTGCAAGTCGGAGACTGAAGGAAATATGCCCTAGAGACAATAATAAAGTCATTATTTATATTTACTTATATCATGATAAATGTTTATTATTCATGCTAGAATTGTATTAACCGGAAACTTAGTACATGTGTGAATACATAGACCAAACAGAGTGTCCCTAGTATGCCTCTACTTGACTAGCTCATTAATCAAAGATGGTTAAGTTTCCTGACCATAGACATGTGTTGTCATTTGATGAACGGGATCACATCATTAGAGAATGATGTGATGGACAATACCCATCCGTTAGCTTAATGATCGTTAAGTTTTATTCCTATTGCTTTCTTCATGACTTATACATATTCCTCTGACTATGAGATTATGCAACTCCGAATACCGGAGGAACACCTTGTGTGCTATCAAACGTCACAGCGTAACTGGGTGATTATAAAGATGCTCTACAGGTGTCTCCGAAGGTGTTTGTTGGGTTGGCATAGATCAATATTAGGATTTGTCACTTCGAGTATCAGAGAGGTATCTCTGGGCCCTCTCGGTGATGAACATCACTATAAGCCTTGCAAGCAATGTGACTAACGAGTTAGTTGCGGGATGATGTATTACGGAACGAGTAAAGAGACTTGCCGGTAACGAGATTGAACTAGGTATGATGATACCGACGATCAAATCTCGGGCAAGTAACATACCAATGACAAAGGGAATAACGTATGTTGTTATTGCGGTTTAACCGATAAAGATCTTCGTAGAATATGTAGGAACCAATATGAGCATCTAGGTTCCATAATTGGTTATTGACCGGAGATGTGTCTCGATCATGTCTACATAGTTCCCGAACCCATAGGGTCCGCACGCTTAACGTTCGATGACGATTTGTATTATGAGTTATGTGTTTTGGTGACCGAAGTTTGTTCGGAGTCCCGGATGAGATCACAGACATGATGAGGAGGCTCGAAATGGTCAAGAGGTAAAGATTCATATATTGGAAGGTAGTGTTCGGACATCGAAATGGTTCCGAGTGATTCGGACATTTTACCGGAGTACTGAGGGGTTACCGGAACTCCCCCGGGGGAATTAATGGGCCTACATGGGCCTTAGTGGAGAGAGAGGAGGGTTGCAAGGGGTGTCCCCCCCCCCCATGGCAGTCCAAATTTGACTAGGGGAGGGGGCAGCGCCCACCTTTCCCTCTCCCTCTCCCTCTCCTTCCTTTTTCCCTTTGGTGAAGAAAGGAAAAGGGGAAGGCGAATCCTACTAGGACTAGGAGTCCTAGTAGGACTCCCCCCAAGGCGCGCGCCTCCTGGCCGGCCGCCTCCTCCTTCCCTCCTTTATATATTGGGGTAGGGGGCACCCCATAGCACATCAATTGTTCTCTTAGTCATGTGCGGTGCCCCCTCCATAGTGTACTCCTCCGTTTAGAGTGTCGTAGTGCTTAGGCGAAGCCCTGCGCAGATCACATCACCATCACCATGACCACGCCGTTGTGCTGAAAGAACTCTCCCTCGACCCTCTGCTGGATCAACAGTTCGAGGGACGTCATCGAGCAAAACGTCTGCTGAACTCGGAGGTGTCGTACATTCGGTACATGATCGGTTGGATCGCGAAGACGTTCAACTACATCAACCGCGTTAACCTAACGCTTCCGCTTTTGGTCTACGAGGGTACGTGGACACACTCTCCCCCTCTCGTTGCTATGCATCTCCTAGATAGATCTTGCGTGATCGTAGGAAATTTTTTGGAATTGCATGCTACGTTCCCCAACAAAGTCGTCTTTGGCCACATGGGAAGGAAGAGGAAGAGGGAAGGAGTAGGAATAAGAAGATGAATATGATGATTTTCATTTGGTTCGTGCATAAAGGAGTGATTCTTACAAAGAATAATTTGGCAAACCATATATGGAAAGCTAGTAAACTGTGTTGTTTCTGAGACCAAGAGGAAACAATTCAACACTTATTTTTTAATTGCCCACTTGCCAAACTTCTGTGGGTAACAATACATGTGTCTTTTAATGTACCTCTACTTCTATATCAAATATGTTTGATAATTGGTTATGTGGGATAGAGTCCAATATGGTGGCACGAATCCGTGCGAGAGTTTGTGCATTACTTTGATCTATATGGATTGTCGAAACGATTGCTTAAAAGAACGGAAATTCAAAAAGTTAGTAGGTCATATACATAGCGTCTCGACAGATCTGTGCATGGTCATTACTACACCATATAGAATCAAAGGAGCTCATGGTTTCGGGTGCAACTGATGGGAGATGGTACCACGGAATATACACAGCCGGTTTAGATGGCGGTCCAATAATAGGTTATATGTTATGCACTTTTTCCTATTTATGCTGGTTGTGGCACTTCATCATATATTTTCTCTTCTTTTGTACCTGAGCTGCTCATGATACTTTAATACTTGGTTTGTTTTAACAAATGGTTGTGTGCATCTCCCGATGCAGACACCGGGTAATCCTCGTTTTCAAAACAAAAGTGGGGTCAAGTTTGTTTGGGAGATCAGCTAGATGGGCAAAATTTTAATTTCCTAAAAAGATGAGAAATTAAAGGATAAGGAATATGATTGGGAATTAAGTTACAGGTGATCGACTAAACATGCTCCAAGTTTACATCCTCGGGGGGGGGGGGTGCTACGTCTTGAGCTTGCGGTTGTTTTCCCCGAAGAGGAAGGGATGATGCAGCAGAGTAACGTAAGTATTTCCCTCAGTTTTTGAGAACCAAGGTATCAATCCAGTAGGAGGCCACGCTCAAGTCCCTCGTACATGCACAAAACGATAGCTA
The DNA here is from genome assembly GCF_002162155.2 of Triticum dicoccoides. Lineage (NCBI taxonomy): Eukaryota > Viridiplantae > Streptophyta > Magnoliopsida > Poales > Poaceae > Triticum > Triticum dicoccoides. The sequence goes on from NC_041382.1 coordinate 628,614,090, forward strand.
CTCGCAACCAACGCGATTAGGGGTTGTCAATCCCTTCACGGTCACTTACGAGAGTGAGATCTGATAGATATAATATTTTTGGTATTTTTGGTATAAAGAT
>NC_041382.1:628614475-628623861 GCF_002162155.2 Triticum dicoccoides
CTCGTACCTGCACAAAACGATAGCTACTCGCAACCAACGCGATTAGGGGTTGTCAATCCCTTCACGGTCACTTACGAGAGTGAGATCTGATAGATATAATATTTTTGGTATTTTTGGTATAAAGATGCAAAGTAAAAAGTAAAAGCAAAGTAAAAAAGCAAAGCAAGATTAAAGTGATGGAGATTGATATGATGAGAATAGACCCGGGGGCCATAGGTTTCACTAGTGGCTTCTCTCAAGAGCATAAGTAATCTACGATGGGTGAACAAATTACTGTTGAGCAATTGACAGAATTGAGCATAGTTATGAGAATATCTAGGAATGATCATGTATATAGGCATCACGTCCGTGACAAGTAGACCGAAACGATTCTGCATCTACTACTATTACTCCACTCATCGACCGCTATCCAGCATGCATCTAGAGTATTAAGTTAAAAACAAAGTAACGCCTTAAGCAAGATGACATGATGTAGAGAGATAAATTCATGCAATATGAAATAAACCCCATCTTGTTATCCTCGATGGCAACGATGCAATACGTGCCTTGCTGCCCCTTCTGTCACTGGGTAAGGACACCGCAAGATCGAACCCATAGCTAAGCACTTCTCCCATGGCAAGAACTACCAATCTAGTTGGCCAAACCAAACGGATAATTCAAAGAGACTTGCAAAGATAACCAATCATACATAAAAGAATTCAGAGAAGATTCAAATATTATTCATAGATAGACTTGATCATAAACCCACAATTCATCGGTCTCAACAAACACACCACAAAAAGAAGATTACATCGAATAGATCTCCACAAGAGAGGGGGAGAACTTTGTATTGAGATTCAAAGAGAGATAAGAAGCCATCTAGCTACTAACTATGGACCCGAAGGTCTGAGGTAAACTACTCACACTTCATTGGAGGGGCTAGGATGATGTAGAAGCCCTCCATGATGACGGCCCTCTTCCGCCGGAGCTCCGGAACAGGCCCCAAGATGGGATCTTGTGGATATAGAAAGTTGCGGCGGTGGAATTAGGTTTTTGGCTCCTGTTCTGATCGTTTGGGGGTACGTAGGTATATATAGGAGGAAGGAGTACATCGGTGGAGCACCGAGGGGCCCACAAGGCAGGGGGGCACGCCCTAGGGGGGCGCCCCCCATCCTCGTGACCGCCTCTTTTGCTCCTTGGAGCAGGGTCCAAGTCTCCTGGATCACGTTCGGTGAGAAAATCACGTTCCCGAAGATTTTTTTCCGTTTGGACTCGCTTTGATATTCTGTTTCTTCGAAACACTGAAATAGGCAAAAGAACAACAATTCTGGGCTGGGCCTTCGGTTAATAGGTTAGTCCCAAAAATAATATAAAAGTGGAAAATAAAGCCCAATATAGTCCAAAACAGTAGATAATATAGCATGGAGCAATCAAAAATTATAGATACGTTGGAGACGTATTAGGGGGGCATGTGTAATGTGAACTAATCTTTGAAGGGAATCAGACTGATAGCTTTCACATTCTACATCCATGTAATTCAGATGTCCATATCTTGTACTATCGATCGGTGTGTGCTAGCATTAACTCCTTTTCAGTATATAGTTCTATTGCATGGAAATCAAGAAAATATACTACTTCTCATGGAATATTAAACTAGGGCATTTGCTTTGAAATGTTATTTCTTTAAACTTTGTTTGAATAAAGATTACCTTATGCTACATGAGTTTGTGCACTTAAATTCATCCCATGATTTTCGTGGGAAGGCAAAACCCCTTGTATTTTCCTTACATTGTTTTTCTTTGATTTAATTCCAAAATTTACCCCTAAGTTTCACATTTTTTGCATGATTTACTCCACTTTATATAAATTCCTCTATTTTACTTCATTTCACCAATCAATTGCCATTTTACCCCTTCTAAGTTTTTTTGGGTTTAGACAAGGTGGACCCAAGTATTAGTTCTTATGTGGAGATATTTTTTTTCACAAACATGAGGTGTTCTTATTTTTTTTTATTTATCAACATACATAAGTTGTGAGTTTGTAGGCTCTCATTTTTTGATAAACGGTTGCATGCACAAATGCGTGTTCATGAGAATTTGATCACTTCACTTCTCATGTCATTTGCACCTTTTTGTGGACATTAATGCATGTTTAGTTTAGGTTGATGTAGGACTAACGAAAACCACAACTATTTTGTTCATGTTAACTACTGCTGATTTCGGTCTGAGTCTAAATGGAAATATTATAATCGTGCATTAACTGAGTTTTAAATTCAGCATGTCGCAATTTATTTTAACAATAATCCACTACTAGAACTACTAATTAATCAACCCTTGCAAAATTACGAAATAACTAGATTGAGATCATTCATCTGCACAAAGAGTAGGTATTTAATCTCAGATTGATAGCGGGAGGAGGTAGAACACGAGTTTTTAGCAAGTCCAAGATTGTCTAACAATGCTAGCTGGATCAATTATTTTGTCAGCACCAAGTGTATAAACAGTGACGAAGATTGATTTTGAAGGGGTACCTTATCTTTTTTTGTTCCTTCCAAAGTTCCTAGGAAATGAGGATTACAAAACGCACTACCTTTTAATAGGGTGATGAGATTATATAGTTGAAGGTCAGGTAAAACATCATTAGGGAGTAGTCCGCATGCGGAACGTGTAATCTTGTACTAGTGCCGCTTGTACTTTATTCTACTCTTCTACCAATGAAAGATACGCATACATCAGTATGTATTATTTCCAATAAATCTATTGCTCGTTCCATTGTTCCAGAGAACAGAGTCTTAGTTATCTTGCCCATGAGGCATGGTTCACAAGCATCAAGTAATTCATAATCAAGTGAGTCCAAAAGTCCATCAGCATGGAGTTTCTTCATGCGCTTTACACCAATATGACCCAAATGGCAGTGCCACAAATAAGTTGCACTATCATTATTAAACTTATATCTTTTGGCTTCAATACTATGAATATGTGTATCACTACTATCAAGATTTAGTAAAAATAGACCACTCATCAAGGGTGCATGACCATAAAAGATATTACTCATATAAATAGAACAACCATTATTCTCTGATTTAAATGAATAACCATCTCACATCAAACAAGATTCAGATATAATGTTCATGGTTAATGCTGGCACCAAATAACAATTATTCAGGTCTAAAACTAATCCCGAAGGTAGATGTAGAGGTAGCGTGCCCACGGCGATCACATCGACTTTGGAACCATTTCCCACGCGCATCGTCATCTCGTCCTTAGCCAATCTTCGCTTAATCTGTAGCCCCTGTTGCGAGTTGTAAATATTAGCAACAGAACCAGTATCAAATACCCAGGCGCTACTGCAAGCATTAGTAAGGTACACATCAATAACATGTATATCAAATATACCTTTCACTTTGCCATCTTTCTTATCCGCCAAATACTTGGGGCAATTCCGCTTCTAGTGACCAGTCTTTTTGCAGCAGAAGCACTCAGTCTCAGGCTTAGGTCCAAACTTGGGCTTCTTCACTTGAGCAGCAACTTTCTTGCTATTCTTCTTGAAGTTCCCCTTCTTCCCTTTGCCCTTCTTGAAACTGGTGGTCTTGTTGACCATCAACACTTGGTGCTCCTTCTTGATTTCTACCTCCGCAGCCTTTAGCATTGCGAAGAGCTCGGGAATTGTCTTATCCATCCCTTGCATATTATAGTTCATCACGAAGCTCTTGTAGCTTGATGGCAGTGATTGAAGAACTCTGTCAATGACACAATCATCAGGAAGATTAACTCCTAGCTGAGTCAAGTGGTTGTGGTACCCAAACATTCTGAGTATATGTTCACTGACAGAATTATTCTCCTCCATTTTGCAGTTGTAGAACTTATTGGAGACTTCATATCTCTCAATCCGGGCATTTTCTTGAAATATTAAGTTCAACTCCTGGAACATCTCATATGCTCCATGATGTTCAAAACGTCATTGAAGTCCCGGTTCTAAGCCGTAAAGCATGGCACGCTGAACTATCGAGTAGTCATCAGCTTTGCTTTGTCAGATGTTCTTAACATCGTCAGCAGCATCTGCAGCAGGCTTGTCACCCAGCGGTGCTTCCAGGACGTAATTCTTCTATGCAACAATGAGGATAATCCTTAAGTTACGGACCCAGTCCGTGTAATTGCTACCATCATGTTTCAACTTAGCTTTCTCTAGGAACGCATTAAAATTCAACGGAACAACAACACGGGCAATTTGTCTACAACAACATAGACATGCAAAATACTATGAGGTACTAAGTTCATGATAAATTAAAGTTCAATTTAATCATATTACTTAAGAACTCCCACTTAGATAGACATCCCTCTAATAATCTAAGTGATCACGTGATCCATATCAACTAAATCATGTCCGATCATCACATGAGATGAAGTAGTGTTCAATGGTGAACATCACTATGTTGATCATATCTACTATATGATTCATGCTCGACCTTTCGGTCTCAGTGTTCCGAGGCCATATCTGCATATGCTAAGCTCATCAAGTTTAACCTGAGTATTCTGCTTGTGCAAAAATTGCTTGCACTCGTTGTATGTGAACGTAGAGCTTATCACACCCGATCGTCATGTGGTGTCTCAGCACGACGAACTGTAGCAACGGTGCATACTCAGGGAGAACACTTGTACCTTGAAATTTACTGAGAGATCATCTTATAATGCTACCGCCGTACTAAGCAAAATAAGATGCACAAAGGATAAACATCACATGCAATCAAATAAGTGATATGATATGGCCATCATCATCTTGTGGCTTTTGATCTCCATCTCCAAAGCACCGTCATGATCACCACCGTCACCATCTTGACACCTTGATCTCCATCGAAGCATCGTTATCGTCTTGCCAACTATTCCTTCTATGACTATCGCTACCGCTTAGTGATAAAGTAAAGCAATTACATGGCGATTGCATTTCATACAATAAAGCGACAACCATATGGCTCCTACCAGTTGCCGATAACATTTTTACAAAACATGATCATCTCATACAACAATTTATATAATCATGTCTTGACCATATCACATCACAACATGCCTTGCAAAAACAAGTTAGACGTCCTGTACTTTGTTGTTGCAAGTTTTACGTGGCTGCTACGGGCTTCTAGCAAGAACCGTTCTTACCTACGCATCAAACCACAACATAGTATAGTGATTGCTTTTTGATCTTCAGAAAGAACCCTGTTCATTGAAACCGATTCAACTAAAGTTGGAGAAACAGACACCCACTAGCCACCTGTGTGTGAAGCACGTCGGTAGAACCAGTCTCGCGTAAGCGTACGCATAATGTCGGTTTGAGCCGCTTCATCCAATAATACTGCTAAATCAAGAATCAACTAGTGACGGCAAGCAATATGTATATGCCCACGCCGACAATTCCTTTGTGCTCTACTCGTGCATATAACATCTACGCATAGACCTGGCTCTGATGCCACTGTTGGGGAACGCGGTACTTTCAAAAAAATGCATACGCACACGCAAGATCCATCTAGGTGATGCATAGCAACGAGAGGGGGAGAGTATGTCTACGTACCCTTGTAGACCGAAAGCGGAAGCATCATGAAACGCGGTTGATGTAGTCGAACGTCTTCGCTATCTAACCGATCAAGTACCGAACGCACAACACGTCCGGGGTCTACACACGTTCAGCTCGGTGACGTCCCTCGTACTCTTCATCCAGTTGAGGCCGAGGGACAGTTTCGTCAGCACGACGGCGTGATGACGGTGATGATGAAGTTACCGACGCAGGGCTTCGTCTAAGCACTACAACGATATGACCGAGGTGGAATTCTGTGGAGGGGGCACCGCACACGGCTAAACAATCAACTTGTGTGTCTATGGGGTGCCCCCCTCCCCCGTATATAAAGGGGTGGAGGAGGGGGTCGGCCAGCCACCTTGGGCGTGCCCCCAAGGGGGGGATCCTACTCCTACTAGGAGTAGGTTACCCCCTTTCCTAGTCCTAATAGGAGGTGGAAGGAAGGGAGAGAGGGGAGGAAGGAAAGGGGGCCAGCCCCCTCCCAATTCGGATTGGGCTTGGGGGCGCCCCTCCTCTTGGCCTTCTCCTCTCTCTTCCACTAAAGCCCATGTAGGCCCATTAAGCCCTTGGGGGGTTCCGGTAACCTCCTGGTACTCCGATAAATGCCTGAACTCATCTTCTTGTCTCAACCATTTCGAGACTCCTCGTCATGTCCGTGAGCACATCCGGGACTCCGAACTACCTTCGGTACATCAAAACACATAAACTCATAATACCGATCGTCATCGAACGTTAAGCGTGCGGACCCTACGGGTTCGAGAACTATGTAGACATAATCGAGACTCATCTCCGGTCAATAACCAATAGCGAAACCTAGATGCTGATATTGGTTCCTACATATTCTACGAAGATCTTTATCGGTCAAACTGCATTACAACATACGTTTTTCCCGAGATTCGATCGTCAGTATCTCAATACCTAGTTCAATCTCGTTATCGGCAAGTCTCTTTACTCGTTCCGTAATGCATCATCCCGCAACTAACTCATTAGTCACATTGCTTGCAAGGCTTATAGTGATGTGCATTACCGAGAGGGCCCAGAGATACCTCTCCGATACACGGAGTGACAAATCCTAATCTCGATCTATGCCAACTCAACAAACACCATCGGAGACACCTGTAGAGCATCTTTACAGTCACTCAGTTATGTTGTGACGTTTGATAGCACACTAAGTGTTCCTCCGGTATTCGGGAGTTGCACAAAATATCATAGTCATAGGAACATGTATAAGTTATGAAGAAAGCAATAGCAATAAACTAAACGATCATAATGCTAAGCTAACGGATGGGTCAAGTCAATCACATCATTCTCTAATGATGTGATCCCGTTCATCAAATGACAACTCATGTCTATGGTTAGGAAACTTAACCATCTTTGATTAACGAGCTAGTCAAGTAGAGGCATACTAGTGACACTCTGTTTGTCTATGTATTCACACATGTACTAAGTTTCCAGTTAATACAATTCTAGCATGAATAATAAACATTTACCATGATATAAAGAAATATAAATAAAAACTTTATTATTGCCTCTAGGGCATATTTCCTTCACTTAGGCTAGTCATAGTGGGAGTAACTTGGCAAGTAACATAGCGCAGTCCAAGACAAGTTTGCTTATGTGGCATGCATTTAATGAGGAGAGATGTGTTTAGAGTAACATAATATGTTACTGTAACATAGCATTTTCCAAGAAAAGATGAGTCTACAAGCTAATAAATGAAGCCATCTATGACACTACTACTATATTACTTTGCACTATGAAGGTAGTAACTTAGACTAGTGTCATATGCATAACACTTGTATAAGTTACTCCCAAAATTGCATTGGAGCACACGGCGACCACACCCACTGGAATCTGCCCCATTCATTTGCCTCGGGATCCACACAGCTATATTAGATAGTCTGTATTAGGAGATTTTGAACCATCTATCTCATATAATATAGGCTTGTATTGGATGTTTTTTCAGACTAACGTTGTCAATGAGCACGGACCTCAACCACCAACGCCCAACTACCTAATCAATGCGCCCATGCCCCTCCCTCCTTTCATGAAGCCATCTTCCCCTGGACGCCCTTTCTTCTCCACCATAAGTGACACTGCACATGTTCTTCTTCCTCTCTCTACTTTTCCCTCTTCTCTTTTTGCTCCTAGTCTCCTCCTTCAACAATGTGGACGTGGGATAAAAGCCAGGAGGAACAAGGAACACTATGCCGCCGACGGGGAACAACATTGAGGACGAACGAGGTAGTCACCCGAGCTTGCCGCGCACCATGTGGACACGGCCAATGACACGACGTCTGCCCTAGCCGTTGAGTCTTGCATCCCGCGACCAGTGAGAAATGTGTGAGAAGAAAGCCAGTGTAAGATTATCCGTTGATGATGAGAAAATTGATGCAGTCGCTATTCTAGCTTATCGTGACCTATGCGACAGCGGTCAGTGACACCATATCTTCCCAGGCCGTCGGCACCATGGCCTTCAATCCTACAGCCAGTGGTACTGCATCTAGCATGAAGTTGGCCGCTTCCTACGTCGTCCTCCTTGTTGAGGTCGTGGGCTTCATGCTTTTGGCCGTCGTCCTTGGCATGTGCTTTGTGCATGGTTGACGTTCGTCGACCTGTTCCCACTTAATTGCCGCGAACTTATTCCACTCCATCTTAGCCTGAGCTTCCTCGCATGTGCCATGAGCCCATGGCAGAGTTGTGGGGCCAAAATAAATGTGATTCATTGTTCCTACGTTGTATGCTTCTCGTATTGTTTGGAATCAAAGTAAACTACGTTAAGTACATCCATCCCGAGACAATACAATAGACGTGCAGATTTCAGAGGGCTGCGTCGCCGAATGCTCCTAGTCCACTTCTAAGTTACTCGCCACTATGACCAGCCTTAGGGAGTAGTCCGCATGTGAAACGTGGAATGGTGTACTAACACCGAGACCTTGTACTTTGTTCTACTCTTCTACCAATGAAAGATACGTGAACTTTGCGTATTCGCAAAATAAAGAAGGTCATGGAAAGAGGTCAAGGGAACATGATGGACCCTTGGTATAAAAAGTTGACCAAATTTCATTCGTTTTGGTGGGGCCCTCACTACTTTTCTAGATGGACTGATCGACCATGATGGACCAGATTCAGATCATTGGTTCCGTTGCACAAGCTTAGCGAAATAATGAGTTTGTGCACATCTGTCCATCACCTCATGTTTCCACGTTAATTTCAAAACCGCCAAGATTATGTGTTGACTTCGCGTCAACGAGATTATTCCACATCCAACATTCGCGAATCACACTTTCCCGTTGCACATCAGCGTTAGCAGGGTAAAACGGCATTTTCGCGACATCAGTACTGCCCTAGCTATGGCCGTATGCATCATGCTGATGCAGAGGCCGGGGAAGCCCCCCTTTTCGAAAAAAAAATCAGTACTGCCCTAGCTACGGCCCTAGTGACAACGAGGCAGGAATAATCATTCCGGCAGTTCTGAGCACCACGCTCATTCAACATTCTCTCTCGATCAGCCTCTGGAGACCGCTTCGAAGCCTGCAATGAATCCATCCGGATAAGTGCTCTGCCAGTCTACCTCTGATAAGTGCTCTACGTTAAATCAAATCCAATAATGCCGGTTCAGTTAACCCTTGTGCTACTAGTCTCCTCCTGTAGGAGTGCATATCAGGTGATACCGTGTGTGGTATGATCCCCTGATCCGATAGCTTGTGGGTCGTTTGATCTGGACTCGAGGCACAGGATGGAGCAGGCTCAGTTCGCATTGCCATTTATCAAAAAACACCGTGGGTTATTCCGTGATTCAGCCGAAGTGCATGCCGCTCTGCTCTGTTTTCCTCTCCTTCAAT
>NC_041382.1:628624186-628625653 GCF_002162155.2 Triticum dicoccoides
ACCGCCGCCGGCCACCACGGAGCTTGGCCCATCCGCTGTTGGACGCCCCAATCCACAGCAACGTAGAGGGCGTTCGCGCGTGCATCGAATCGCTGCTCGGAGCCGCCACAAGCTGTTGACATCCCCATGGGAGCGGAGACGAACATCTCGCCGCAGCTAGAGCCGGCCAAGTCGCGGGAGACGGATACTCTACTCAACGACGATCAGGTAAGAGGCAGCGCCTCCTTTCTTGTCAGTATCTGGCCGTTTTCTCGTGCTCGCATTCCCGATTTTGATTCTCTGCTTTTAGAACTGGATGACGGTGCTGCAGGAGTCTGTGTCGTTCAGGCGGTTACTGTCCGAGCCACTCGAGTGGGATACCACGGGGCATGTCTCGCCAGCAACGATGGCGCATGTCCAATCACTGCCGACAGCTCAGCTCGATCTGCCAGCACATGCCGTGGTGTTCGGACGTCAATCTATGTCCTCCAACTACTGTGCTGCGCACATTGGAAGTTCTGAACCAGCCCAGAGTTGTAATCCATGCTTGCCCGTGGCTCGTTCATTAGTAAGTCCAACACATATTGGAGGAGCCGATCTCTATATGGTAAGTTCATCCTCTAATCTCATTAAATAATGGATTTATATATGGGTATCCATATAGAATTGAAACCAACATGTCGTCCTATTAGGACAGTTAAACTAAATGAAGCAACAATCGTTGCCTGTAGTGAGGAAGATGTAATAGTAGGCAATAGCAGTCTGCAGCTATGTAAAGAGGTGTGGCACAATGTTCGTCCGAACATCCTTTTTTGAGAATATAAGTTTTGCTTTTCAATTGTTCTCCACAATGTAGCCCTTAATGATAGGAAACGTTGCATGAAAGACTCTGATTAAGTGTTGATGTGCGAAAGCATTATCACTAGAAAATATTTTTGAGCGCATATAGGCACACAAGAAGGTGCCTCTTTGTTTGGCCATTTCCTTTTGTGAGTCATGGATTACTTCTAGACAGGGGTAGAGTGTCACAACTCTTAGGCAACTGTTCAATTGTATGTCAACAAATGAACGAAGAGGAAAAATATGTTAAAGTTAATTTGTAGCAGAGATATGCATCAGTATTTTAATCTTGAAAATTTAGAAGAATGCTTACTGCAACATAGTGACACTAGTGCAGAACCGGGCAATAGCACCGGTTCGTAAGGCCCTTTAGTGCCGGTTCCATAACCGGCACTAAAGTGTGGGCACTAAAGGCCCCCCCTTTAGTACCGGTTCAGCACGAACCGGTGCTAAAGGGCAACCACGTGGCACGAGCCAGCTCTGGGGGCCTGGAGCCCTTTAGTACCGGTTGGTAAGACCAACCGGTACTATAAGGTTTGGGGGGTTTTTAGTTTTATGATTTCTTTTTCATTTAATTTTGTGTTTCCATTTTAATTCTTTTTCTCGTTTGCTGGTATTTTACGATACTACACATTGTACACGTTATAT
>NC_041382.1:628625663-628631046 GCF_002162155.2 Triticum dicoccoides
TAGTAGAACCAATCATGCATATATATATCATCAATGTCTCACAAACCACCATATTAATTAATTCACACATACACACATGTATAGCTATATACAATTTCTCCTACATATGCATGTTGCCTTCGGAGCCAGTGGCATTAGCCTAATTGGTGCCTTCGGAGCACGATGACAATTGGAAGTGGTTTTCATGGGGGCGGTAGCGGGTAATAGTATTCTCCCTTCGGATTTATGACCTGGTCGAGCAAAAATCCCGTTATTTCCTCTTGAAGTGCTTCTACGCGCTCCGTTTCTAGGAGCTTCTCCCGCACCTCTTTGAACTGTTAAGAAGGAGATCAATATGTATGTGTATTAGTTGTGTGACTAGATATCGATAATGGTGTAAAAATTGTGAATAGTGTTCTGACAAGCGTACCCATTCCTGTCTTTGAGATCTGCTCCTTTCGGACGCAAACACAGAATGCACACAGATCAGTCCCCTGCGCCTGCTTCGGGGCCTTTACGAGAATAGAATTTGATCAGATAATAATTAATTAAGCATGATAATTAAAGAGATGGCGGCTAGCTAGCTAGCTAGTACTACTTAATTACTTACCTTGGGTCGAAACCATTTAAGCTTTTTTTCCATTCGCCTTCCGTGACGCTTATGAACCTTGCCCAAGCCCTGCCAGCCGACAAAGAAAATGAATAAAGGGGTTAATAAATAGTTCGTATCATGAAATGACGAACTAAATAGGCCGAGATATATAGTTAATAATGATTGAAATTACCTGTTGACTATCCCCAACAAGATGTTATAGTCAGTATTTGCTTTGAGTAGTGAGTCCAGTATTTCAACTGTTCCGGCGTCAACTTTAATGATACACAAGACCCAGTGAAATTTGCATGCACACACGTTTGCATGTCTTAATTAAGCGGGCATATGTAAGCAAAAACATGTAGCTAGCTAGTAGGCAAAAACAGAGAATTTGTAGTACAAGACAGTGTGACTCACTGGAAGTTGTAAGGAAGTAGTATATCTTCATTGTATTTGAGGCGCTTCAAGAACTCTAGCATGTTGTCCTCTACGTCCTTTTGATGATGTGGATTTATTAGCCATGTGTATTCATTAACGGTGTTTGGGTCAATGAACCCAATGCCAAAGCGTCCACCTTTTCTCATTTCATACATCTTCATCCTGCATAATACCACAGAAAAGAATATAGTGAGGATAATTACAGGTAATGATTGATCAAAAGGATCACTACAGCTAGCTTGAGACTTAAATTACAGAAAGAAATCACTTACAGACAATAGCAACTGACGATAGATTTGTCGAGTGCATCTTGATTGTATAACTGAAACAGTTCAGAATACTCAACGGACAGAGCTTTCTCATGGAAGTAATGCTCCTCCTTGACATTCACCATGAGGGACAATCGATCTGAAATCTTGGTAATGTTCATGTACCATTGATGCAATTCATACATTCTCGTTGGGAGGTTCTTGACCTTGTCTGGCTCGACCAAAGGTTGGCCCCGGACATATTTCCGTTTTATTTCATCCTCTCTAAGCACAGGCATGGGCTCGATCTCGAGGAGTTGTCCAAGAGTGATGTTGAGAACTTCAGCCTGCATTATATGGTCCTTGGTTATTACCACATTGCCCACCTCGGGAACGTAAATTGTTTGCCCACAATAATATTGGGCGCGCGTACTGTCACGTGTTGTTGGCACAACAAGTGAGGGGGTCGATTGCGCCGCCTGTTCTCCCAGCTGGGGAATGGTTTTCCCGCATTTTTTGACAGCTGCTTGTTGTTTGCTCGATCCCGAGCTCGCCTCCTTACGTAGACGTGCTCGATTTAACTTTCTGATGTGGCGCTCATAGTCTGTGTCAACAGGCTTGGGAGCTGGTGATTGAGCCATACGAATGAAGTGGTCAATCGTTTCCTCAGGCACTTTCTCCCTTGGCGGCGGTGGCGGTTTCGGTGCAAAATGGGCTTCCACCTCGGCCTTCGATATGGCTGCGTTTTCCTCCTCGGACTTGTCATAAGGCCTCTGCGGAAGAGGCATGAGGCTTGGACCATACTTATATCGCTTGCCTCCGCCTGTACTTCCTGTACTACCTTGACTCGTACCGCTACGCACCATAGCTACGGGGTGTCTCTTCTGCGATTGCTAAGGCGGCGGAGACGGCTGACGGGGCTGAGTTGGACGAGGAGGAGTGGCCTGAAGCTGTGCCGGAGTTGGAGGAGTGGCCTGAGGTTGTGCCGGACTTGGAGGAGGAGTGGACGTCTGACGCTGTGGTGGACTTGGAGGAGGAGGAGTGGCCTGACACTTAGCCGAACTTGGAGGAGGAGTGGCCTGACACTTTGCCGGACTTGGTGGACTTGCAGGAGCGGGAGTCTGCTGACTCGGTGGCGGACTTCGACGAGGAGTCGGCTGACGCGGTGTCGGTGGCCTTCGAAAGATGATGCAATCCTTTTTCCATAGGATGATACGATGTTTGGCCTCTCCGAGAAAGCGCTCGTCGTCACCTTCAGGAATGTCAAGCTGTAGCTCCGAATATGGTGGGTCCACCACCTCATCAACCAAGACACGAGCATAGCCCGCTGGAATCGGGTTGCAATGGAAGGTTGCCTCGGGGGGATTTGTAAAAGCAACAGCGTCCGCCACCTTCATGGATATGTTCTTCATTTTGACGTGTAGCTCGCAGTTAGTGTTCTCCGTGATGTCATCCACGGGGTATCTACCCAGCAGTGCGTCGTTCGGGGCGGAACCCACGCTGCTTCTCAGCATGGATGGGGCGGTGCTATCCAATGCTGGATCATCCGCTAGCTGCTGCAGCTGCTGAGACCCCCTTTGCTGGGTAAGTGAGTCGATCTGCTCCTGCTGCCGCTGAAATTTGACTGCCAATTCCGCTTGACTTGCTTCTAGGCCTTGAAGGCATTCATAGTCCCGCTTCCTCTGCTTCTCCTCCATCTTCCTCTTCTTCTCCTCCGCAATCTTCTTTCTCGCACGGGTTCTGTAGTCGGTGTTCCAGTCTAAAAACCCCTCATACCACGGAATAGCGCCCTTGCCTCGTGTTCTTCCCGGGTGTTCAGGATTTCCCAGGGCACGCGTAAGCTCGTCGTTCTCTCTGTTGGGCTGGAACACCCCCGATCACGCCTCTTCTATTGCAACAAGTATCGCATCGTCGGCTCTCTTCAGACTTGCCTTCGTCGAAACATTGCCTGTCTCCGGGTCCAACTCCCCCCCATGCGCATAGAACCAAGTCCTGCACCTGGGGGGCCAGCTCTTAGTAACCGGAGTGACACCTGCATCCTCCATCTCTTTCTCAGACTTATCCCACTTAGGCATTGCCACCGCATAGCCACCTGGCCCCAGCTTATAGAACTTATCCTTTTTTCGGCATTCTTCTTGTTTATTCTCGACCGTTCCTTACCTAATTCCGAATCCTTGAATTTCACGAAATCATCCCAATGAGCACATTGGTTCTCTAGTGTTCCCTCGAATACTGGAGTCTTCCTTCCTCCCTTGACGTACTTGTCCCATTCACGATTCTTGTGGTTCTTGAATGCAACCTCCATCTTCCTAAGAGCAGCGTCCTTGACTTTCTGCACATCTGCTTTTGTGAAATGATCTGGTAGGGTGAAATATTCCATGAGAGTATCCCAAAGCAGATCTTTTTGATTCTTGTCGACAAAAGTAGCATCTGGACGTGGCTTTGCTGGCTCTCTCCATTCTTGAAGTTTGATCGGGAGTTGGTCCTTCACAAGAACTCCGCACTGACGAACGAACTTGTCTGCAATCTTCTTAGGCGCTAATGGTTCGCCATTAGGTCTGACTGCCTCGATATTGTACTTTACGCCCTCCTTCAACTTTTTGTTCGGGCCTCGTTTCGTCCTTTTGCCTGAAGATTTGCTCGATCCGGATGGCTGAAAGAACAAAGATCGATTCGTTAATATATCTTCAAGTCATTTAAAACATGTGATGATCACCAGATGCCTGCTTATATAAATATACCTCGCCGGTCTTTGTTGTTTCAGGATCAACATGTTCTTCGTCATCGTCATAATCGTAGTTCATGACTTCATCAATTCGGTCGTCGCGGTCGAATATCATATCACCCTCTCCGGTGATGTTTAGAAATTCGGAGCCGTCATAATCTTCTTCATTCTGATCATCATCTGGCCCGCGTATCATATCGAACATGGTCTGTTCTCCCTCTCTGTCGGTATTGTCTGCCATAGCTTTTATTTAACTAATCCAAAAGAAATATAAAACAATTTAGTATTCAAATTACATCGTCTCGAATAATAGATATAATCTCGAATACATCGTCTAGAATAATAGATATAATCTCGAATACATCGTCTCGAATAATATATAATATTGAATAGTACATCACTGGCTAGGTAGCTAATTAAAGATCGAATACTACAGAAGAATATAGGACACTCGCGGTTCCTGCGGCGCGGGCGGTGGACACGCAAAGAGAAGGAACCCTCACAGGATCATAGCTGAAGTGAGATCCCTGAAGAAACTACCAGGTATTGGAGAACCTGCCGCCCTCTAACGCAACCATGTAGCGATGGACGTGCTCGTCCTCCTCCCTGACACGGCGACGTACCACTTCCGGCGGGGCCGGGTCCCTCCGCACCAAAACTGGCCCACGAGAACGCCATTAAACGAGATCAGGATCGACGACGGGACCCGGGGCCGGGTTCCTCATCAAGCGGCGCGCCCCTCCAGGCAGCACCTCCCAGTGCTAGCCCGGCGGAGCCCAGTCCCGGACATGGGTCAGCCGGACGTCATCGCGGACGGGTCGACGGCGAGGATGCGGGCCGGGCATCGTCGAGAACAAATACTAGCTATATGCCCGCAAAAAGTAACATTGATAACTAAAATTTCTAACATTTCTATATAACACTAATTATGCTATCATTGCATATGTCAAAAATCTATATACTATTTCATACTAATTAAGCATCTAACACTAAAAACAGAAAACACAACTTCTATACATCCATTAAAAAACTGAAAAACAACATTATATAAAAAAATTCTATACTAATTAAACACTAATTATATCCACCTAACATGCATTCATACATATATAATAGTGAAAAAATAATAATCTAAATAATCTAAACTAATTAAACATACAAAATACGTATATACTAATATATACATGCATTAATTCATACATATGTACGTGTGTGTGTGTGTGTTCATCATCTTGTGTGTGTATGGGCTCGGGGAGGGGCGGCGCCCATGGTGGCCGCCGGGGGCGAGGGAGAGGGGTTAGAGGGGGAGAGCTCACAGCGAGGCGATGGCGACGGCGGGGCGGTGACGGGCCGGGGCGTGACGCGGGGGCGGCGACGCGGGGACGACGCGACGGGTACGGG
>NC_041382.1:628631670-628642366 GCF_002162155.2 Triticum dicoccoides
ACGGGCTCGGGGCGGCGACGGGGACGGGGCGGCGACGGGGACGGGGGCGGCGACGGCGACGGCGTCGATCGATCGGGACGCACGGGCGGTGCTTCAATGGGGAAACATAGGAAGAAACAGAGGGAGAATGAAATTTTCGTAAGTGTTGTATATATAGGAGAGGCCTTTAGTACCGGTTGGAGCCACCAACCGGTACTAAAGGCCAACTTTGGCCAGGCGAAGAGGCGGGAAGACGAGGCCTTTAGTACCGGTTGGAGCCACCAACCGGTACTAAAGGGTGGTCTTTAGTACCGGTTGGTGCCACCAACCGGTACTAAAGGCCTCGCGCTGCCACCCCAAAGTTTAGTCCCACCTCGCCGGGCGAAGGGCAGCCGCACTGGTTTATAAACCCAGCCGCGGCTACCACTTCGAACTCCTCTATATAGCAGGCTTGTGGGCCTAAACTCTGGGCGCTGCCCTGTGAGTCTGCTGGGCCTTTAAGGCCTGTAATTACACACCTGTGGCCTATCAGGCCCACAGGGCAGCGCCCCAATTTTTTTATAGTTTTTTCTTTTCTGCTTTATTTTCTTCTATTTATTTTTGCGTAGTTTTTTGTATAGTTTTTTCTTTTTGTTATATTTATTTTCTTCTATTTATTTGTGAGTAGTTTTTCATCTAGTTTGCCAAAATTCAACATTTCCAGAGTTCATTTTGTAGTGATTTTCAATTTCACGGTCATTTTGTAAACGATTGAAAAATAGCAAATATAATTTTTTTTCTTTTCTGCTTTATTTTTTCTTCTATTTATTTCTGAGTAGTTTTTTCTTTTCTGCTATATTTATTTTCTTCTATTTATTTTTGAGTAGTTTTTTATATAGTTTTTTTCTTTTCAGCTATAGTTTTTCTTCTTTTCTGCTATTTTTTCTTTTCTGCAAAACTTGATGGTCAAAGTCTGGAGTTATAACTTAAAAAAAAGAAATGTCGACGTGCAATTAGTTTTTGCCATAACAGAAGAAGTCCGGAGTTGTAATAAGTTATTAAAAATAAAAAAGAGGTGCAATGCTCGTTAGTTTGCTTCAAGCCTTTCGGAATAGTGTAAACTGCACTGCGCATAGCTCCGTGCAGTCTACCGTATTTCTGAAGGCTTGAAGCTAAGCAACGTGAGCATTGAGCCTCTTTTTCATCGTCTCTGCACTTAGGGCTTATAAACCGCTCCTAGTCCCTCTCACTTCGTGAGGTGGGACTAAAAAACAGCTTACGTCTGGTTCCTCCATGAACCGGTACTAAAGGTGCTCGTGGGGCCCCAACCTTACCTGACACAACCTCATTAGTACCGGTTCGTGGTACGAACCGGCACTAAATGGTGATGGTGGGGCCATAGCCTGACCGGAGGCTGACACAGCCTCTTTAGGTACAAAAAATTACAAACTTTCTGTTAGTGCCCGTAGTTTTCAATTTTGAATAGTTTAAATTTTGAATTATTTGAAATTAGTGTGAATCACTACTTTGTGAATAACTTAACTTTAAAAATCAGTAAAGGCATGAAAGAATTTGTTTGCACATAAAATTTCTTCACGTTTCAAATGCCAAAACACATAACTACCCTAACTATTACAGAGATTCCCCTCTGGGTGTGAAACATAGAAGAAAGTGATGATAGTGAAGCCGATCACATCCCAGATCTTTGGGTGTGAAACTTTTTCTTCGCGTGTGTCCCTTTGCGCCGTAACCATGGAAAATCTTCATCATTTAACGGGATGCTCGGGTCAATATTCACTGTGAATGGAGCAATTTCATCAAACTTTTCATAATCTTCTGACTTGTCTGTCTTGTCATCCACTCCCACAATGTTTCTCTTCCCAGAAAAAACTATGTGCCGCTTTGGCTCATTGTACGATGCATTCGCTTCTTTATTTTTTCTTTTTCTTGGCTTGGTAGACATGTCCTTCACATAGAAAACCTGTGCCACATCATTGGCTAGGACGAATGGTTCGTCTGCATACGCAAGATTGTTGAGATCCACTGTTGTCATTCCGTACTGCGGGTCTTCCGTTACCCCGCCTCGTGTCATATTGACCCATTTGCACCGAAACAAAGGGACCTTTAAACCACGTCGATAGTCAAGTTCCCATATGTCCTGTATATAACCATAATATGTTTCCTTTCCCGTCTTGGTTTCTGCATCAAAGCAGACACCACTGTTTTGGTTGGTGCTCTTCTTATCTTGGGCGATCGTGTAAAATGTATTAACATTTATCTCGTACCCTTTGAAAGTCATTATATTCGAAGATGGTAACTGGGACAGCAAGTACAAGTCATCTTCAATAGAGGTGTCATGCATGGTACGTGTCTGCAACCAGCTGGCGAAACTCCTGGTTTGTTCACGTGTAATCCAGTCATCAGACCGCTCCGGGTGTTTGGAACATAGCAAATTCTTGTGTTCATCCATATACGGAGCCACCAAGGTGGAATTCTGTAGAACTGTGTAGTGTGCTTCAGTGAGAGAATGTCCATCCATACATATTATTTGTTCCCCTCCTAGCGTGCCTTTTCCATCCAGTCTGCCCTTATGCCGCGATTCAGGAACACCAATCGGCTTAAGGTCAGGAATAAAGTCAATACAAAACTCAATGACCTCCTCATTTTGATGGCCCTTGGAGATGCTTCCTTCTGGCCTAGCACGGTTATGAACATATTTCTTTAAGACTCCCATGAACCTCTCAAAGGGGAACATATTATGTAGAAATATAGGACCCAAAACGTTAATCTCTTCGCATAGGTGAACTAGGACGTGCGTCATGATGTTGAAGAAGGATGGTGGGAACACCAACTCGAAACTGACAAGACATTGCACCAAATCATTCTGTAACCTTGGTATGATTTCTGGATCGATTACCTTCTGAGAGATTGCATTGAGAAATGCACATAGCTTCACAATGGCTAATCGAACGTTTTCCGGTAGAAGCCCCCTCAATGCAACCGGAAGCGGTTGCATCATAATCACGTGGCAGTCATGAGACTTTAGGTTCTGAAAATTTTTCTCTGCCATGTTTATTATTCCCTTTATATTCGACAAGAAGCCAGACGGTACCTTAATACTGAGCAGGCATTCAAAGAAGATTTCCTTCTCTTCTTTGGTAAGAGCGTAGCTTGCATGACCTTGATGTATGCCGTCTTCTCCGTGCATACGTTGCTGGTCCTCCTGTGCCTCAGGTGTATCTTTTGTCTTCCCATACACGCCCAAGAAGCCAAGCAGGGTCACGCAAAGATTCTTCGTCACGTGCATCACGTCGATTGCGGAGCGGACCTCTAGGTCTTTCCAATATGGCAGGTCCCAAAATATAGATTTCTTCTTCCACATGGGTGCGCGTCCGTCAGCGTCCTTCGGAACAGGTTGTCCGCCAGGACCCTTTCCAAATATCACCTTCAAATCCTTGACCATATCATGTACATCAGCACCAGTACGGTGGCGAGGCTTCGTCTGGTGATCCGTCTCACCTTTGAAATGCTTGCCTTTCTTTCTTACGGGATGCCTGCTCGGAAGAAAACGACGATGTCCCAGGTACACATTTTTCTTACAACTATTCAAATATATACTGTCGGTATCATCCAAACAGTGCGTGCATCCGCGGTATCCCTTATTTGTCTGTCCTGAAAGGTTATTGAGAGCAGGTCAATCATTGATGGTCACGAACAGCAACGCTTTTAGGTCAAATTCTTCCCCCATGTGCTCATCCCACGCACGTACACCTGTTCCATTCCACAGTTGTAAGAGTTCTTCAACTAATGGCTTAGGTACACATCAATGTCGTTGCCGGGTTGCTTAGGGCCTTGGATGAGCACTGGCATCATAATGAACTTTCGCTTCATGCATAACCAAGGAGGAAGGTTATACAAACATAGAGTCACAGGCCAGGTGCTATGGTTGCTGCTCTGCTCCCCAAAAGGATTAATGCCATCTGCGCTTAGACCAAACCATACGCTCCTTGCGTCATCTGCAAACTCCTTCCCGTACTTTCTTTCGATTTTTCTCCATTGCGACCCGTCAGCGGGTACTCTCAACTTTCCGTCTTTCTTACGTTCTTCTCTGTGCCATCGCATCACCTTGGCATGCTCTTTGTTTTGGAACAAACGTTTCAACCGTGGTATTATAGGAGAATACCACATCACCTTGGTAGGAATCTTCTACCTGGGGCGCTCGCCCTCGACATCACCATGCTCATCGCGGCTGATCTTATAGCGCAATGCACCACATACCGGGCAAGCGTTCAAATCCTCGTACTCACCGCGGTAGAGGATGCAATCATTAGGGCATGCATGTATCTTCTGCACCTCTAACCCTAGAGGGCAAACAGCCTTCTTTGCTTCGTACGTACTCTCGGGCAATTCGTTGTCCTTTGGAAGCATATCCTTTATCATTACCGGCAACTTTCCAAATCCCTTGTCAGATACACCATTCTCTGCCTTCCATTGCAGCAATTCCAGTGTGGTGCCCAGCTTTTTCTTGTCACCTACGCAATTCGGGTACAACAATTTTTTGTGATCCTCTAACATGCGCTGCAACTTCTTCTTCTCCAAATCATTTGCGCAGTTTCTCTTTGCATCGGCAATGGCCCGACCTAGATCATCAACGGGCTCATCTGATGCCTCTTCTTCAGCTTCTTCCCGCATTGCCGGCTCAGCTTCTTCCCGCATTACCGGCTCAGCTTCTTCCCCCATTGTTGTATCATCGTATTCAGGAAACCCATGGCCAGGATAGCTGTCGTCGTCCTCTTCTTCTTCATTGTCTTCCATCATAACCCCTCTTTCTCCATGCTTGGTCCAAACTTTATAGTGGGGCATGAAACCGGACTCAAACAGGTGGACGTGAATGGTTCTTGACATAGAGTAATTGCGACCATTCTTACAGCCAGCACATGGACAAGGCATAAAACCATCCGCCCGCTTGTTTGCCTCAGCCGCAAGCAGAAAAGTATGCACGCCCTCAACGAACCGCGGAGAGCATCGGTCATCGTACATTCATTGCCGGCTCATCTTCATTACACAACACCGAATAGACCAAATTAATACAAGTTCATACATAAAGTTCATACAACACTTAAATGCAACAAACAAATAACTCTCTAGGTAAAGCATTTAAATGCAACAACAAATGCAATCAAGATCGCAACTAAGGTAACAATTGATCCAACAACATAATGATACCAAGCCTCACTATCGATGGCATATTTTCTAATCTTTCTAATCTTCAAGCGCATTTTCTCCATCTTGATCTTGTGATCATCGACGACATCGGCAACATGCAACTCCAATTCCATCTTCTCCCCCTCAATTATTTTCAATTTTTCTTTCAAGTACTCGTTTTCTCTTTCAACTAAATTTAACCTCTCGACAATAGGGTCGGTTGGAATTTCCGGTTCACATACCTCCTAGATAAAAATATCTATGTCAACTTGATGGGCATAATTTGTCATAAACACGAAATGCAACAAATAGTTCTAAAAGAGAATATACCACATCCGAATCATAATAAGGACGAGGGCCGACGGGGACGGATATCAAAACCATGGCACTATGTATAACAAACAACGTACGGGTAAGATAATTATTATACGAGTAACAACATATCCAAATCACACAAACATCAATTTTTTATATAAAATTTCATGAACAAGAGGCTCACCACAAGGTGGTGCCGGTGATGGGATGGTGCGGGCGATCGACGGTGGTTACGACGGAGATTTAGAAGGCACTAAGTAAACCACACCTACATATGCAAACTAAGTGTTATTTTGACCTCAAATTGCATATAAATCAAATACTACCACATATAATTCCTCCCAAATTACTAAAACCCACAATTAATCACTATATAAACCAATGCAAGAGCTAATCTAGCAATGAGAGATGAAAGGACAAAGTTGCTAACCTTTGTGATCATTTGAATGGATGAGGGCCTACAAATCTTGACAAATTTGGGGCAAATTTTGTGATGAACTCGAGAGGAAGAAGGGAAGAACAGAGGAGAGGGAGAGGGGAAAGGGGGAAGAACAGAGTGCGGGTGGACGAAGGGTTTATATAGGACGACCTTTAGTACCGGTTCGTGCCACGAACCGGTACTAAAGGTGCTGGAAGGGCCCCACTCTGACAACATCCTGCCACCACTTTCTTTAGTACCGGTTCGTGGCACGAACCGGTGCTAAAGGTTTGCCACGAGCCGGTACTAAAGAGCTCCTCCCGCCTAGCCGTTGGAACCGGCACTAATGGACACATTAGTGCCGGTTCTGTTACAAACCGGGACTAATGTGTCTCACATTTGACCCTTTTTCTACTAGTGTGATGTTCTTGTTCAGTCATTGGTTCTGGCATCTAATCCTGAGATGTAGCAGTGTTATAATATTGACCACCACTTCTTGTCCTAATATGTCTACCTGAAATTGTATATACACGCAATCTTTCTTATGAAGTGTGATAGAATGTTTCTTACATACAGTAGTTGAAAACCTCATGTACAGCCTAGCATAAGTGAGCATTTAGAGTAATCGACTAAAATTCATGCCAATTGAGGCTCAATAATGCTTGACTGGCAGAAAATCCTAGTAGAACTCAAGGTTAGGCTAGGACCTCACTTTGCAACAGCTGGAATTTGAAAAGTTTGATGGATCAAAATTACTTTATCACAGTGTAATAAGTTGATTTGCTGAATGATCATGTGAATAAGCCCAGGAGGAAACTTAAGCTAACTAGGTGTGGCTGTGAGGCTATGATTAGCTTGAAGATAAGAGATGATGGCAAGTATGAGGTCGCCCGATTCGTCCGTGAACATACGCATCAGCTTGTCTCACCAAGTAAGAAACAATTCCTTAGATCAAACAGGGAAGTCACTAGTGAATTGAGGAGCACATTTTTCACATGTCGCAAAGCATTGATGGGCCCTTGCCAAACAAATCGCTTCATGACTGCACAAAAGGGTGGACCAGAAAATATTGGGTGCACTAAGCGTGTTTTACAGAATTATTGTCGTGATATCAACGAGATAATTAAAGATGCAGATGCACAAACAATCATTGATGCTATGCGAAGTAAGCAAAGGATCAATCCAACTTTCTTCTTTGATTATGAACAAGATAATGAGAAGAAGTTAACACACGATCTTTTGAGAGATTTTTTTAGGTTGTAATTGTTGATGTTATCATGTAGGTGTGCATTTGTGCCCAGCATAGGATGGCGTACAAGGGGAATATGGACTCACCAAGTGATCTTTAGTGAAGCTGTTTGGTTTAATTATGTAAATTAGTGAACTAAATAGTACGCTTGTAAATATATGTATATTAAGGTCATGTTAATTCCTAGATCAAGATGGCAGCATATGATGCACCTTTATTTGTTGAAATGCTTCTGTTCCAGCGATCTTTTGATGCTATGAATGACTTTTAGCAATTTGCCATCCCACACCATTTGCTAGCTTGTACTCTCTCCGTCCGAAAATACTTGTCATCTAAATGGATAGAAAGATATGTATCTAGAATTAAAATACGTCTAGATACATCCCCTTTTATTCATTTTGACGACAAGTTTTTCCGGACGGAGGGAGTACTATTGTTTTTGTAGATCGATCTTTTGTCAAGATTTCCGCTAAATTTTTTGATCATCGAATATTTCAGATGTGAATACAGGAATGAAAAATGGGTTCATGCTCATCACATGCCAATATATTCATTATGAAATAAAATTGATGAGAGCTTACTTTAAATAAGAGCTTGCTTTAAATGTACTGAATTTTAGCATGTACCACGCTTTATTTGTTTCAGCTGGGCAACATGTCATTTTTGTGTTGATTGATCACATGTAAAGTAACAGAACAAGGCCTAAATGATGTGGTTTAAGTTTGAATAGTTCACGCTTCTTGTTTTGATTCAGATAAGATCAGCTGGGACAATGTGGATGTTGAGGATAGATGCATAGATCTGCTGTGGTTTTGCAAAGATGGGCTGTTTTCAAGGGGGGGCAGATGCAAATGTACCAAGGGGGCATGTGTAAATAAGAAGTGAGCTGATCCTGTCCCTTGCATGTAGATCCAAGGCACCACATAGTCCCGTAGCATGGTATCATGTGATGGCCCGTATCACTTGATATTTTCCCTCCTCCTGTATACGTGCGGCTACGTGGTATGCGAGAGAGCCTGCAAGGGCGCTAGAATGAATGAGTTCAGATGAATGATCAATCGTAAGCCCGCTGTGCACGTGACCCTGACCCTGCATGCGTCATGCATCACCTGAACGTAACAAACAATGCTCCTATCTGAACGCAGATGGAATCGCATGTACGTACCCCCGCATGCATGATGAGCCCTTAGAAAAATATGACGAGCATATGGAGTAGAGTAGAGTTGACAGCATCATAATTTTGATTTGCCTTGGGTGGTTGACGTTGCAATCTACTCTGTTCGATGCTCATGTGCAGTGCACCCTTGCAGTCACTACGTATCGTACGTGAGCTTCGAATTTGGCGACACGTGTACGATATATATATTGTGGAGCACGATTTGCCCCTTCGTACGAAACAGAAAGCACACTTTCGATTTCTTTTTGAGATATATGGATCACGAAGTGGCGTCGTTTCTATTATTCTGTACCCCAAAGATTCTACTTTTTGCGACGACGGAAGGGAAACGCATTCAATAGGTCTTTTTAAAAAAAACTTTCGATCTATTCGTCTTCAATCATCATGATAGTATAACAAACACTAGAAATAATAAAAATTGCATCCAAATACGTAGACCACCTAGCGACGACTACAAGCACTGAAGCGTGGTGAAGACGCGCCGCCGTCATCGCCCTTTCCTCGTCGGAGCCGAGCAACACTTGTTGAAAATAGAGCCATGCCTCCGGTAAGGGCCGGGATCCACCATGACCCTAAGGCCACTAGAGACGAGACGGACCGCGGGAGGCAAAGAAACCCTAGCCTTTTCTTCCTTTCCTAGTTTTTTTTTGTGGGTACCTTTTTTTGCGGGGTACCTTTCGTAGTTTGTTGGCAAGCCTAAACCTTACCAACAGGTCTATTTCTATTTACATCCTCACATCTTCTTTTCTTGTGAAACAAAGTCATGAAGTCATGCTGCCCATTGGATGAAGAGAGGATGAAAGCTATACCACTATACAAGAATTCAAACCATCAAGTACGGCCCCACCCGTCAGCGAGGCCGGACCGAATTAATTTCGACAGGAGAAAGCTCGACCGTCAGCGAGGCCCAAGTCTTTTCGCTCCCGCCATAATTAATTTTTAAGAGCGGTGTCATGTCCACGGTCATAGCGCCATCCATGGCGAGCTACACATAGTACTGCAGCGGTCTACAATTAATGAACCCCCCGCGAATAATTAACCGGAACACATCATCTATCTCCGTCCCGTGATGCATGATTCCGCAGTCCCCGGGCGGGGTGGGCCCGCCGTAGTACACTGCACAACTGCATTATTTATGCCTTGACAAAAGCTTGTACACCCGCCCACGCCCTCGCCGGCGAACACATACGCACGAACGCCGCCGCGTCGCCGTCGCCGGTCCTCTAATCATACGTGATCTAACAACCTTAAAAGGACCCTTTCGTTTCCTTTCCCGCCAGGCGAACCCGATCATTTAATTTTCCCTTTCGATTCCTTCCCCAGGGAAGCAGCGGCGTAAACCGACCCTGCACCAACACAGAGATGAGGAGGATCAATACCCCTATGCCTCTGCCGTCTAGACGCTTTTATATTTCTTTACGAAGGGAGTACTATGCTCTTATTCTGCGGGGACTAGCAGTATTTTTAGACTGAATTTCCGGGATTAACACCGCGTGCACACTTGCTTCTGGTTTAATAATCTTTTGGACTGTAGAAAAGAGAAGACGTTGAGAATGAACATGGCGGGCTTAATTTGTTGATCGCGTGCCACGTGGGAGCGCTCCGTGTCATGGCTTGCGGGGGGTGGAAATGGGTTAGCTTGCGAGGCCGGGGCTCCTGGGCGGATCGTCAGCGGCGCGGTTCTTGTGGCACAAGCATGCATGGCAGCATGTCGATCCGCAGCGTTGGAATCTTCCACATAAGCAGGCTAGGTAGCCAAGCTAAGCTAAGCAGCGCGGCCTACACGGGGCCGGGGGATACCGGGACAGCGACGGAGCCCGCGGCGGCCTGCGGAGCTTGCTGCTGTCAAGTGTAGTTAAGCGGAAAGAGCTGGCTAGGGCACCGCTTTCCGGCCTCCCCCACCTCCACTGTTCCCTGACATGATATGGATATATCGAGTTGTCTCTCTTCCATCGGCTCCATCCCCGCTATATAAAGAGCCGGTCGATCCAAGCCACTCTCATGGTACATAGCTCTTGCTTCTTCCAGTTAGCTCCCCGGCCGTGGTTAAGACTTGGGTTCCAAGCTAGCTAGCTGCAGGCCAGCTAATAATTATTAAGCTGGTCAGGTGGGCTGCGTAGACGGACGGACGGAGAGAGCGGGAGGGATGGGGCTGAGGGAGATAGAGTCCACATTGCCGCCGGGGTTCAGGTTCTACCCCAGCGACCAGGAGCTCGTCTGCCACTACCTCTACAAGAAGGTGACCAACGAGCGCGCCTCGCAGGGCACGCTCGTCGAGGTCGACCTCCACGCGCGCGAGCCATGGGAGCTTCCTGGTGAGTCCAACACCTCCTTCCTCGCTAGTTCATCTCCCTCCCTCTCTCTCTCTCTCTCT